>NW_024870884.1:540000-1140000 GCF_019054845.1 Dipodomys spectabilis | reverse complement strand
GAGACACTTATCTACAGCAAACTACTCAAAAAAACTGGAAATGGTGCTGTGGTTTAGGTAGCAGAGTGCTTCCTTGAGCAAAAGAAGCTCAGGGACAGTGCCAAGACCCAAAGTTCAAGCCCCAGAACTGGAGGAAAAATGATTGTGAAACATTTTTTCAAGTAGTAAACAGTAGTAGAAATTTAGGAGGATTCCTTTTACAAAGAGATTTTCTTTCCTATGATCATATAATCTGAACTCTAAATCTGAAAATAATCAGGTAAATGGGAGAAGTGGAAATGGAGATCAGGAATCAGATACTTCAAGGACCTCATACAGAGACCAAGACTTCCAGATCTGGTGTTCTGAGCAGTACCTTGTGCAGTTTCAATGACCATGTTGATTTTTACTACAATGGGTTTGTTTCTATAAACATAGTGTTAAAGAATAGACACTTGGAAGGGAATAAAAAATCTGAGCTCTAAAAAAATAAAAAATCAGGTATAGCAACTTTTTTTCCTTCACTTTTAAAATGTTTATTGAAGATATTTAAAACTGAGATTTTCATATAGTCATTAATATAATATGTAAATATCTTTGTATTTCCTGAAGCATACAAATGATTGCTTGGCTCATATGGAGAATGTCCAACTTCTTAATTAATCTTTTTACTTACATCAGTATAAAGTCAGCTTATATTTACAAGGAGAACAGATTGTTTTATAGTTATATATCTTTACTACAAAACCCGCTTCTCCAAGTACTTACAATGGATATGAATAACAAATGTACACTTTGAGAAATTTACTTAACCTAATTATATTACGTCTTTTAAAATCAAATTTCAAAGTGTAGTTTTGTTTGCTTGTTTTTGTGCCCATCCTGGGGTGTGAACTTAGAGCCAAGGATCTGCAAGTGAATTTTGTATTTTGTAGCTCAAGGCTAGAATTCTAGCAGTTGAGCCACAATTCCAGTACTCCAGTAATTAATTTGAGATAAGAGTGTCAGGTTCTTCCCAAGGCTGGGTTTGAACTCTGATCATTAGATTTCTGCCTTCTGAGCAGCTAGGAGTATAGGCTTGAGACATTGACACCTTGTTGCATAAGGTATTCTTTAGGTAGATTTTTTAATCAATTGGTTATCTTCAGGGCCTCTTTAGCAATTAATAATACCAAATATCATAAATTATGACATTATGAATATATCTGTAAAATGTACAAAAGTCTTTGGATTTATATGAAGGTAACAACCTTTAAAAACGTGTTGCAATTAATTTCAGAATTTGTTACATATATAATACCTAAGAAGGCCATATTTACCATTTGTTTAAGACAAAGTTGCCCAGAAAATTGGTGTAACTTATGGAATTCCTCACGTTTAGAATACTCGTTCTTTTTTCCCATTAGGTATTTGCTAGCTTTTAGAATTTGTAGAATGGGCCTAGAATATTTTGAAGGTGACATGTTTGTCACCTTGATTTTGTGTCAACTCTGTGTGTTTTCCAGGAATAAATGATAAATTGTTTCTCTTCCATAGAGTTTTTTCCTCCATACACACACACACACACACACACACACACACACACACACACACACACACACACACACACACACACACACACACACATTAAGAATACTGGGGTTACAGTTACATGGATAGGGTAATGAGTACATTTCCTACCCAGGATTGTTACCTCCTCCTTTGTTTTTCCCTTATCATCCCTTCCCTCCCCACCTCCCCAACTCCCCCCTCTCCCCCGAAATTGTAAAGATCATTTTCAACATAGTGTCTTGTACATCTATCTCACTGTTACAATGGGTCAACCTGTATCCTTCTTTAAGGATTTTGTTATATCCCTTCTCCTCCCCAAATTATAAAAATGTATATACAATATGCAGGTCACCAGAATCAAATACAGGGGTTATACCATGGGGGAAGAACATACAAAATAAACAAAAGAATCACATAATGCATTATAAGTACATTAAAAACAATAGCAAGAAAGAAAAAATACTTATGTCCCTGTCTTGGGGTTTATTTCACTTAACATCATCTTATATGGTGATATATACATAGCTTTTGGGATTTTTATGCTTATCCTAGATATGTACTAGTTATTTCAAATAAAGGAGACTATGGGAGCTATGTTTCTTTGGGCCTGGCTTACTTCACTTAATATAATTTTTTCCGAGTCTTTTCATCTTTTCATTTCCTAACAAATGGGAGATGTCTTTCTTTCTGATGGAGGAATATATATATATATATATATATATATATATATATATATATATATATATATATATCACATTTTCTCGATCCATTCATCTACTGAGGGGCATCTGGGTTGTTTCCATGTCTTAGCTATGGTGAATAATGCTGCAATACACATGACTGTGTAGCTTTGGTATAACGTTGTTTGTGATCATTTGGGTAAATGCCCAAAAGTGGGATTGCTGGGTCATAGGGGAGCTCTATGTGGAGTCTTTTGAAGAACCTCCATACTGCTTTCCAAAGTGGTTGAACAAGTTTGCACTCCCACTAGCAATGCAGTAGGGTTCCCATTTGGCCACATCCCCTCCAGCATCTGTTATTAATAGTTTTATTGCTTATAGCCATTCTGACTGGGGTGAGGTGGAATCTCAATGTTGTCTTGATATGCATTTCTTTTATGGCTAGAGAAGTTGAGCATTTCTTCATGTATCTATTGTCCATCCTTCTTTCCTCTTCAGAGAAATTTCTCTTTAAGTCTTTAGCCCACTTATTTATTGGGCAGTTGTTTCTTTGATGATTTATTGTTGGAGGATTTAATTTTTTGAGTTTAACTTAAGAGGCGAAGGACCTCTATGATGAAAACTTTAAAAAGCTGAAAAAGGAAATTAAGGAAGTAGAAAAAACAAACCCTGCTCCTAGGGGAGGATTAACATCGTGAAAAAGGTAAAATTTCCAAAGGCTATATGAAAATTCAGTGCAATACATATCAATATCCCAATCTCATTCTTCAATGAAATAGAAGAAGAAATCCAAAAATTTATATGGAACAATAAAAGACCCCAAATAGCAAAAGCAATTCTTAGCAGAAAGAACAGTGCTAGAGGATTATCAATTCCAAAATTCAAATTCTACTATAATTCCATAAAGTTTTTGAAATGAGATATCAAAGATTAAATTGGAACACTACACTACTTTTGAGATATATATCTCTATCTCTATCTATCTATCTATCTGTTCCAGTATATCATAGAAAGAGGATATCCTTCTGTAATTGTTTTATGGACACAAAAGTCGCAAATACTTGGTGACTCTTAAAATTTTTGCAAAATTAAGAATATCTCATACAATAAATAAATTTTGCATGATGCAAGGATATTTGTTGATGAGGAGTTACACCTTTTATCATAGCTGTCTGAAACTGTACCATGCAAATCTGAAACTGCTAGGTACTAAATAGTTACAAGGAGTACTTTGTAGTGGTTCTTTTAAATATATTGATGTGTTCAAACATCACAATTAGAGAAATAATATTGAACACATACATGGAAAGAAAAATCACCTATGGATACTTACTTTGAGTAATTCTTATGATATAGAAGCAAGTGTACACAAATGTATTAAATGAAATATGGTTTTAGAGGAGAATTCAAAATGTGTAATACTTAAGGCTAACTGACAATCCAACCAAATGAAATCAGTACTCAAGAAATGGGAAGTAGAGACTAGGGGAGAGGGAGAGACGAATGAAGACAGGAAACAGTGAGAATACAGTCATAAAATTTAATACCCATCCTATGAAATTACAAAATTGAGGGAGGGGAAGGGTTAAGAGGAATGGGGAAGAATGGTAAAACTTCAATCAAGTACATTTTATTCTGAAACTGATATGTTAAATGGTAACTCCATCGTGCAACTACTTAAAGATAATAATAATAATAATAGTAATATACAAAATACAAAATTTGACATGCATCCTCCTGCTCTTCTTTCAGGACATTTTATAGCAGTTCACCAGGTCTAAATTTCCTGAGATACACTAAGTCTCCTTTCCTTGGAACTAGAAGATAGGAATGAAAATATTGGATGGGGTTTGGAATATGGCTTAGTGACAGATGCTTGCTTAGCATGCATGAACCCCTGGATTCAATTCCTCAACACCACATAGAAAGAAAATGCCAGAAATAGTGGTGTGGCTTAAATGGTAGAGTGCCTTGAGCAAAAGAAGCTCAGGACCTGATTTCAAGTCCCAGGACATGCCAAAAAGAAAAAAAAAGTCATTAAACCATCAATTTCTTGGTGTATGTTGCACATTTAAACTATTTCTTCCTTCTCTGTTTATAAAACAATAAAGATTCCTGGGTTAAGAGTAAAAAATGTGTAAGAAAAAACGGTGTGTTTTCCTAAGTAGTTGATGGTTAAATTATTTTCTGTTCATATCATCTCAGGTTAAGAATGCATATGGATTTCTTTGGTGCATTGAGAGCACTGAGTAAATTTCCAATCACAATAAGCTTAAAGGCATCAACTTTCTGAGAATAATATTGCTTATCAAAATTTGGGAGAAAAAACATTTCAGGAACCTGAATTTTATTTGTATAAAAGAAACCTTGATTTCAAATTTTGCTAAACCAAAACAAACGCTGCATCTGAGTGTACATGCATAGAATATGACTGTCTTTTTAGGGAAACATTCAATCTTAGCTTATTCTTTTATAAATGAAGCCTGAGACAGACTAGAATTCTGTTCTTTTCTCCATGTGTTCCTTGTTCATTTATGATGTTTTAGATACTTACTTGTAGGTGGTAGTATTGTCTTTAGCATTGGGAACAGGCCACTTTCCCTCCTAATTTTTTTTTCCTAAAATTTACAATGGATGACATTTGCCAACCTATGATATGGTGAATTTGAGTTGACTCATTTGCCAGGAGACCAGAGAATTTTCTTACTTGTAGTAAGAGAAGACCTTGATCAGACAGACTTTGACAGATCTATTCAGTTCAAGCAGTTGTTCTCAGCCTTCGTTGCACATTAGAATGAACAGGAATCTCTGTGCCCCATGTCTAAAACTAGAAATTCCCATTTATTTGATCTCAGGTGTAGGTGTGACGGCGAGGTAGAAACACAGGTCAGGAAAATACAAAAGTCTCATTTTTTTATTTGTTTGTTTTTGTTGTTTATCTTTGGGAATTGAATTCTAGGCTTAGTAGTTGCCAGGCAAGCAGCAATCTGTTGCTTGAGCCATGTTCCCAGGCCACTTGTTTATTTATTTATTTATTTTCCTGATCCTGAAATCATAATTCTACTTTGTCTGACTCCTCAGTACCTAGGATTACAGATACGTACCACCATGCCCTGCTTCAGTGCATTTATTAACTTCAGTGCATTTATTAACTACAAGACCATTTATGCATATTGAACTGTCACTGCTATAAACAATAAAATCTATTAAATAACATCAAATACAAGTAAATATGAAATTCACTCATAAAAGTTATGATATTCTAAGAATTAGGATGCATTATTACAAAAAATGGCATAAAGCAGATATTTAATAATGGTTTTTGAGTAATTAAGCATAAATAAAATTTAAACAATCACCACTACAGAACTAACAGGGGATCCATTACTTATAGTGTTTGGAGAGATCAGACTTCAAATTTTTCTTAAAATGAATTCCAATTCAGTACTATTTTACATCAACTCTGAGGAGCCTACAGTTTCCATATCAGTATAAATATAAACATAGTCATTCCCAAGCCATATTGTAATCAGAATTGGCTGATATTCCTCAGATCATTTATTTTGTCTTCCATTAACATTAAGGAATTAGTGGTGGGTGGGCAGAATTGTTTTTTCATGCTGTATTGTATCTCAGTACTTTTGATAGGCAGAGATGTCTAAATTTTGGAAATGTCACAATTACTAAAATAAGAGTTTATTTTTTTCCTTCCACAAACAGAAAGGAAAATGACACTCTGTTCATTTCTTGTCAAACAAGAAATACTCCTTAGAGACTTTTCCCATGCTCAATGCAAGCTCTAATAATATTTGACAGCAAGGAATGTTTTTCTTCGTGTAAATATTTGGCAGTATGCCAAGTTGTTAATTTCAGACACCAACATACTGTCTTTCCATTTTGCATTTCTTTTTACTAGATAGAAGTTAAAGGAATGTAACAACAATTTCTTCCTTAACAGGAAAAAATATTTATAATTTAAGGTTTCATTCAATATTATTTATTTTAAAGTGAGTGAAAATATAGAAGGAAAAATTAAAAAAATATTGTTGGTAAAGTTGAGAATTCATCAGATATTTCCATTTTAGAGTGTTTAATTCACAACACATCCACATAGAATTCATAAAAAATAACACATATCTGTAATGTTGACTTAATCCTTTAATAATAAGAGAGACAACCACAACTATTCTAAAGCATTAGAAGCAAACACAACCAAGGCCAGAGAGAGTAGACATTGTTACTACTGTCTTAGTTATCTGAAAGGAACTCTTTTTCAAATTTCCAAAATTAAACAGCGCACTTTCCATTACATCAGCAAAAAGGTTGGAGTTACAATAATTGGACTAATCTGTGAAGGTTATGTTTTAATTTAGGGAGTTAAACAACATGCTTTCCATAATAACCCTCTTTTGAATTAATGAAAGAAAAAAATGATAGACAAAGTATTCCAAATTGCATCTAAATATCAACAAAGCAACATTTCTTTGAAGTACCCATTGAGACATCAAACTCACATCCCCTTTAAATTTCTATGCTTTATTAACTTTTGTTTTGTATTCTATCAGAATCCTCACAGACACATCGATCATATACAATTTGTGGTGCTCTAAGTTTTGTACTCACTATCTTCTGTTCCCAGTCCTTGTTAAACTAGATGGAAGTATTACTTTTAGGCCCAAAATTCTTGATCTTTTTTTTTTTTTCTCCTGGTTGTGAGGCCTGAATTCTGGGCCTGGGCACTGTCCCTCACCTCAAAGTAGCTGAAGACTAGCACTCTACCACTTGAGCCATGGCGCCACTTCCGGCTTTTTCTGCTTATGTGCTGCTGAGGAATGGAACCCAGGGCCTCATGCATACAAGGCAAACACTCTACCACTGAGCCACCTTTCCAGCCTTTCAGTTCTTTGTCATACATTATGACCTATGTAATGAGTTTATCCCTCAGTTACTACATGAGAGTAGCTTTGACAATTCTTCTTTCCTGTGCTAAGTACCCAAAACTGTATATTATTGGATTGAATCCACTTTGTTTTAACTTTTCTATTTTTTTTCACATTTTCACATATGGTACTCACATTTTATCTTTTGTTCCTCTTGATCTAGGCCTCTTCTTAGGTCAAGTGTTTACCAGTAGAACAAATCAGAGACATTTAATGATGTAAAATGACCTCCATTAGAGGTACCCTTGATACTTACCTCCTGGAATTTATATATTTTGTTAACTTCTTTTTTTTCAATATGGGTTAGACTTACTGAATTTGTTCTAAAGAACACAATACAAATGAGATAATGAGATTAGTTTATGTAATTACTTTATGAAAATATAAGTGACACTACAATTTTCTAATGGTTGTATTTATCATTGCACATTTTGTTAGTTATGTCAACTTGAGTGAATTGTTCAGTACTGTTTTTCGGATATTTAAAAAATCTCAACATTTTGCTGTTTGCTGGTAGCTCATGCCTGTAATCCTAGCTACTCAGGAGGCTAAGATCTGAGGGTCACTGTTCAAAGCCAGGGCGGGAAGGAATGTCTGTGAGACTCTTATCTCCAATTAACAACCAGAAAAACTGAAGTGGCGCTGTGGCTTAATTGTACAGTGCTTGCCTTGAGCTGAAGCATTGAGGGACAGTGCCCAAGCCCAGTGGTCAAGCCCCACAACCGACCAAAAGGAAAAAAAAAAACAAAAACAAACAAAGAAACCTTAAACATTTCTCTTTATAAGGGTTATATACTTACATTAAATTAGAATATATGGCTGAGAAAATAGTGCTTCCTCCTTATTTGGCTGAGCAAAGGAGACTGCCTGATTGAGAATGAAAGATTTAGGATGCAAAGGTAAAATGCAAAACTGACTGTGGACCTTGAAAGCATTTTTTTTCAGTAAAATTCATGTATAACTGAAAATAAATGTTAAATATAAAATTTTAGAGAAAAAGACAAACTCTGAAACATTTCAGAGAGAAAAATGGAAGTCTTATAAGAATAAATTTAAACACATTTTAGGGACATGTTTACAGTAAAAAAAAAAAAGAGGATCGAGGCAAAAGAAGAAATTATGTTTATTGTAATAGAAGCAAGCTACTACTTATCATATTTGAGATTTATAAATATTAATTTAGGGGAAAGTAAGATATATAAATGAGAGTTATTAAGATATTGTTTAAAGCAAAAAGGGCTTCATATTTCATCCCACATAAGAAAAATGAGAAGGTAAGATAAATCTCTAAAAATATGCAAGTTTAATTGAGTCATAACTTTAAGAAAGTTCAAAGAAGATTTTGCCCTTAGGAAATAATGATATACTCCTAGCCTGTGTCCATGCAGATTTGCTTTTATATTGATATCACATAAAGCATGAAATTATATACATATATAGCTTTTAAAAGCATGAGTAATTTCCCAAGTGAAGCTCTCTCCCAATCTGATCTTACTATTCTTATTTTTCAATGTATGCAAAATACCTTAGTGATTGGCTTCAATTCTATTCTAAGGCTAAAATATATCAAATATTGTTATAATTCATTGCAAATTATATATGTATGTACATATTTCAACACATCTATGGATATATCATTATTTTGTTTGTTGTTGTTGTTGTTGTTGTTTTGTTTGGGGTCTGGTCGTGGGTCCTGAACTCTGGGTCTGGGCACTGTCCCTCAGCTCTTCAGCTCCAGGCGAGAGCTCTACAACTTGAACCACAGCACCACTTCCGGCTTTTTTCTTTTTGCTTATGTGGTGCTGAGAAATCGAACCCAGGGCCTCATGCATGCAAGGCAAGCACTCTACCACTGAGCCACCTTCCCAGCCCCTATTTTGTTTTATTAATAAGTTTTTAATTGTGAAAATACTGTACAGAGGGGTTACAGTTACATGATCAAGTTAATGAGTACATTTCTTATCAAGCATTGTTGCCTCCTCCTTTGTTTTTCCCCTACCATCCCTTCTCTCCCACCTCTACAACTACCCCCCTCCCCCCACCTAAATTGTAAAGTTTGTTGTTCAGCAGTGTCTTGTACATCTCATGTTACAATGGGTCAACCTGTTTCCCTATTTAAACATTTTGTTTATTCCCTTCCCCTCCCCAAATTATACCTACATCAAATATAGTGAAAACAGGTGTTATACCATGGGGGAGGAACAATTTGTTAAAAAAAAATTAAATACCTAAGGTGTCATGGGTAGATGTTAGTCAGAAGGTACAAAATTTTATTTCTGCAGAAGGAATATGTCTTTAAACATTGCACAGTCAGCAGATGAATGCAGTTATTAGTAATGTGCTATAAATTTCAAAACTGCTGAGAAGAAATTTCACATCTCTCACTACAAAAAAACGAAGTGACAGATATTTTACCCAGGTTAATTAAGTCATTCCACATTGTGTAAGTATACCAGAGTATTACATTTTACTACTACAATATATTCAATCTTAATTAAACATATGAAAAAATGATGAACAAGGAGAAGCAAGTATAGTCTGAGTTGAATATTTGTAAAATTTAAGTTCCTAAAATATGTAAATAAAATACAATGAATACTATAAAATAAATAAAATACAAAAATAAAATACAATAAATACTATAAAAATAATAGGACACAGTAATGAGAAGTTTAGAACCATCAAAGCTTACAGCCAAAACCCAGAAAGATCTCATAAGACATCTTATGATGGCATCTCAAGGAACATGCATTAGAGGAGAGGTAAATCCAAAATTTGCAGAAGTTAAGAAGTTATAACAAATAGAGGAAACAAAAAACAAAAACAAAAACAGAGACTAAAATAATACAATCAAAAAGTGTTGGTTCTTTGGACAGAAAATCATATGTAAACTCTTAGACTGATTATGGAAAAACAAACTCAAATGTCATGTAGGTACATAGCTCTATATTCATAAAAATCAAACAAAAATAAATAACAACAACAAAAACTCATAATGAAGAAAAGCCCTGGGTCAGGTGCCTTCACCATTTTAAAATATTTAAAAATGAGCTAGTATTAACTTCTCTTAAATTATTACAAAACTATCAGAAGAAAAGGGATGATTACAAATATAATCTATAAATCTATAATGCCAGAAAAACCATGATAGCAAAACCAGTCAAGAACAGAACAAAATATTAAACCTGGAGTTAGATGCCAGTCTTCTTGTTAAACACAGATAAAAAAAATCAACAAAATACTAGCAAACTGAATCAAAGGTCCTTTCAAAGATTATTCACAGCAGTTAAGTGGTACTCCTCTACAATCATTTCTAAAGAAGTAGAAATTCATTTGATAAAATTCAATATTGTTGTATGAGACAAATTGTATAAATACGTAGAAAGTTTGAATGTAAGGGATATTTCTCAAAAAGTAAAGACCTTGCATAATAAGCAGATAGCTAAAATTATACCAAAAAGATGAGAGCATTTTATATAAAATCAGACACATAAGAAAGACATTTACTTTCACTATATTTATATGTAGCACTAGCTACATATAAATGTACCTGGTACTTACCAGCTACCAGGTAAGAGAAAGAATTTAGGTGACCCCACATTGGGAAAGAGGAAGAATTTCTTTTTAGTTTTCAGATGACATCAAATTAAATAGTTTCTGTGTAGGACAGAAAGTAATCATGAGACAATTCATAGAGTGCAAGACAATATTTAAAACTATATTTCCTGTATCTTACTTTATTCCTCTATCCTTGCCTCTCCTGAGGCAGAGATTGGAATGATCATGTTTGGAAATCAACTCTGGACATAACTTCATGAGATTTTATCGCACCTAATAGTTGGGTATGGTGGCACATAGCTGTCAACCAAAGAACATGGGAGACTCAGATAGGAAGAATCATGTTTCCAAACCTACACTGGAAAAAAAAAGTTTTGAGGAACCACATTTTATTCAGTAACTAGGAATGGTTGCACATCTCTATCATGCCAGCTACAGCAGGAAGTTTAAACAGGAGGATTATGGTCCAAATTTACTTGGACAAAAAGCAAAACACTACTATTTCATTGACATTTGTCAAAATATACAATAACTAATGGATATACAAAGCTGATCAATATACATTAGTAGGCATCGGGGAGCTTAAATGAAGGTCACCTGCTGATTATCTCTCCCAATAACCACGGCTTCAAAAAAATTAATAATAGCCGGGTGCTGGTGGCTCACGCCTGTAATCCTAGCAACTCAGGAGGCTGAGATCTGAGGATCACGGTTCAAAGCCAGCCCGGGCAGGAAAGTCCCTGAGAGTCGTGTCTCCAATAAAACACTAGAAAACCGGAAGTGGCGCTGTGGCTCAGGCGGTAGAGTGCTTGCCTTGAGCTGAAGAGCGTAGGGACAGTGCCCAAGCCCAGAGTTCAAGCCCCACTACTGACCAATAATAATAATAATAATAATAGAACTACAGTATTCTCTGACAATCTCACTATTGGATATAGAGCTACAGGAAGTAAAATGTGTATATCAGAGTGATGTTTTTGCTCACATGTTTGTTTCAGCATTATTCACAATGGCCCATAAACAGAAACAAAAGTGTCCATTGATGAATGAGAAAAGAAAAAAGTATTTATGTTTTATGTGTATATATGTACATATATGTGTGGGTTTATAAGAATATATAAAATTTGTTATCACCAATCTTTACATTTTGTAAATGAACAGAACAGAGGACTATTGAATGCACTGTTTTATTCATACCTCAAATTTAAGATCACTGATCTCATCAAAATTGAGAAAAGATGATTTAGAACTAGGTGTGAGGGAAAGAAAGAGAAACTTCAAATAAAGCAGAAGAAAAACAGTTCATAAAGTTAAAGATTAAAAAAGAATGAGAAAATACCTTCCAAAAGAATGACTTGTAGAATCTATCCAGAAAATATATTTTGCATTGAACTTAAATACTATAATGGATCAAAGCCTTATGAAGAATTGCTGTATTAAATTTAAGATTCCTGTATTAAAATTCAAGATTATAACCAAATAAGTCATTATTAAATGAGAACTCCAAATCTGTAAGAGAACTTAGAATATTTTATTTCCTCTGAAACTTAGGGTATTAGTTACATTCTGATTTAAGGTGATTTAAATAGCATATGATTCTAAAAAATGGTTTTAAGGTACTTTGGCACTTAACAAATTTTGGGGTGCTTGTATGACAGGTGGTGATGTAACTGATAGGGTTGTAGGTATGAGCTCAGGGTTCACTAAACTAACACCACAGAGTCAGTGCATGTGTGAAGAGCACCCATCACAAAACAATCTTCAGATTGGCAGATTTGGTCTGATATCACCACCACAGATTAGTCTGTAGAGGTTTATGTCAGCACTTTTCTTCAGATTTAATGATGAGTAGTGAACACTCAGCATGAGTAAAAGACATTTTAAAGAAATATGCCTTCAAAGCCATTAAAGACCAGGGTCTGCCACAGCAGTTCTAACCATTGGTAAGAGTTTCCTGTGTTTGATTCTTCACATGATAAAGATTCCTGAAGGTCACACACACCACAAAAAAGACCCAGTACATCACTTTTGCACCCTGCAGTTTTTTGTAAGGACATATGATAGGCATTTAATGAATCTAAGACTTCATTGGAATTGATTGTTAGTATCAACACACAGGTGGTTGGTCAAATGTCAATCAATGTGCAGGCATCAGGAAAGATCAATGTGTACACTGTGAGGCTTTAACAAGTCATAGAAATGCACACATTTCTGTGACAGCTACCCACATATAAAACACAGTAGTTTAAATGTTTTGAAACCAGGCTCATTTTGTTCTGAATCTTTTAGATATCTTTTACAATGGCTTAAACAAATTTTCAATTTGTCTCTCCGTGATGAACTCCGATGAGGTCCTCTGCAAACTGTCTTGTTTTCTATTCTACAGAACGTTCACATATACTAATTCCTAAGTAAGAGGTGAGGTGACTCTGAGACTTTAGCATAGCAAACCACAGTAAATTTAAGGTCTCGTCCTGAAAACAGAGAATATACAGTTGAAAGTACTGTAATTCCTGAAGCATTTGATTTGCTTTAAAAAATAAATATTACATGTAGAGTGGAGGAATGTGTGTTATCCACATGTACCCAGAAATCAACTATTAAGTGATGTTTAATGTATCCATATTATACATGTCTAGGGTTCACATCTGTTCTGGTAGGAGCCACAAATTAATTCTATTATAGGAAACATGCACAAGAATGTAACTATGCTAGATTATAACCACAGGTCCAAACCAATTTGAGGGGCCGTGTAGGTGGCTCAGTGGAAGAGTGATTGCCTTCCATGCATGAGGCTCTGGGTTAGATTCCTAGCACCACATAAGCAGAAAAAGCCGGAAGTGGCACTATGACTCAAGTAGTAGAGCGCTAGCCTTGAGTTTAAAAGCTGAGGGACCGCACCCAGGCCCAGAGTTCAGGACCCATGACCGACAAACAAAAACAAAAAAGAACTAATTTTTAATATTAATATTTGAGAACATTGTAAATTGGCCATATTAGATTGGAAGATTTACTCTTGCAATAAAGTTTTAATTTTTTATATCTCTTACTGTTATAGTCATAAATCAAGGCTAATTATTTGAAATAAAAAACCTTGGCTGGTAATGTGTATGATATTTCATTTGGCTTTCTATCAGAGCAACATGAAAATTCTGTGAACTGGATATTTGGTTGAGTCATTATGTCTCAGCATATTTGATAAAAGATTTTTAAAAATCCTTTCTTAAAGTCAGATATGGACCTATCACTCAGGTCCATTATTCATCATCCTAAATATCTTTTTCTAAGTGTGCTTGAATAGTTGATGCTAGAAATTATAAAAGTAATAAGATGCAGTCTAATAAAGAGGTTATATATGAAAGGAGCAAGCCAGGCAAAAATAATCTAATATACCATTTTTCCCAAAATGTGATAGAAATTATATTAATTTTGGCAACTAAAACATATTTTACTATTTTTTCCTATTTTACCATTTTATAAAAATTTCAACATATAGAGATGTGACTATGTAAGTTTATTATTATTAAATAACCTCCAAATAAAGCTATATAATCCAAATATGGCTATCCCAAAGATAGCTTTGTAATTATTTCTTAGTCCTAAAAAGACTAAATGCAATTTAATAGATATTACTAAAAATTATTCAAACCATTTTTGATCATGTGAATTAATTTCTTTGCATTTTTAGGTAAGTAAAATACATTTGCAGAAACTTGGCAAATCTTAAAGTATCTGTCATGTATTCATCTTCAAATTTTATATGATTACTCATTTTGTATTGTCTCAGTATTTTACAACTTTTGTAATTTTTCAATCCATTTTTCTTTCATTCATGATGAGCTCTAAAACAGTCATAGAAACATTTAAAATGAACATAAAATTATTTATTGAAACAAAATCTTAGCTCAACCCAAATTATAAATATTGTATAAATACTAAAGGATACATGCATCAAAGCTCAAGCTTCTCAGAAATTTACAGTTAGTAATTTCCAGTCCAGTCTAAGAGGATTTGTAAGGGAAGGGACATTGTACACATTCAAATGAAAACCTATATACTTTGACCTATGATCAAAATTATGATTTAACATGCCTTGCTTTTGGGGTTATATAAAAGGCTAATGAATCAAAAGTGGAGTTGAAACAGCTATGTTTTGGAATGCAGTCAAACGGAGAAGAGATAGAACAACCTGGAGATATAAGTGACGGGTTAGTACTAGGTGCATTGGACATTACTAATGGCTTAAATTAAAGCTTGCTGTGTAGTCACAAAGGAACTGAGTAGCAGCCAGGAGACTTGGAGAGAGTTCAGGAAATAAAAAGAGAGCAAGATAATTAAACCATCATTTCTTAAAAGACTCAAAGAGTTCAGATCCCAAAACTCAAAAGTAAGCATGACAAGACACATAAAAGATTTTGTGAGGATTTAGAAGCTTATTAAAGACCAAATGGGGCAGAAATTCAGCAAGTTCAGTTGATCGCATTAATAAAAAGGTAAAATATGTTACTATAAATTTCATTGATCATCTTATTTTAAAAAGCAATCCTTAGTATACATATTAATAACCAAGGGAAAATGTAAATTTGTAAAAAATACTTAACCAACAAAAATTGGTGTAAATCTTTCTTTTTTAGTTGGCAGTACAACAATGAATTATGATATGAAGGTTGTCATATGATCATTAAATAATGATATATAGTGTTAACTAACTGTGATTTATTTCACTTATCTTTGTACTGCCCTTGGTAAAATTCTAATAATGATTTAGCCATATGTTTAAATTGTTCTCTTTCTTCCAGGTAAATTATTACCCCTTTGTTGTTATTGTTTGTCTATTGGGTTAGTAATTTGGTGGCTCTAGGATTTGTACTCAGGCCTTAAACATGCTATGCAGCTGCTTTAACACTTGAATGACACTTCCAGAAGTAGAATTCTTACTGATGTCTTATTTTTACAAAAGATTGCTGACTATTGATTGGGATATGTATATATATATACACATATACATATATGTATATAAATATATCACTATGTAAATAGTGACATATGCATATATTATTATGAATACCACCATGACCCTGAGAATATGTCATTGAGAAATTTCCTTAGACATTCTCATATACATATGTTATTATGAATACCTCCATGATTCTGAGAATATGTCATTGAGAAATTTCCCTAGATGTCTGGCATTAGTAAAGTAGGGAGAGAAATAATGCTAAAATGTTTAAAGTGGTGAGCATAAGTATGAAGCTCCGTTAATATTTATCCAATCATATTCTTCTCCTGCCTATCTCTACTACTTATAAATCACCTTTAAGATGTTGGAAAAGAGTGAAAGTGAATAATATGTAGTATACACATTACAATTGAGTAGAGCTGAAAATGATCTCCAGTACAATATATCATATTCTACATTCTAAGCACCTTAAGTATTCAAAGTAATTCCAAGCTGTTCCCCAGTTTTTGGGTGGGAGTTAAAGACTTGGAAAGCAGGGTCATTTTGAGTCCAAATAATATTAGTCTTCTAGGTCCACATGATGACACTAATGTGTAATCTGAGTTATGTGGGAGGTTTAAGTAAGAGAATCATGGACCAAGGCCAGACACAAGCAAAATGATAAACTGAACCCAGGAAAAAATTTGGAAGAACTTAAATGGAGTAGGAGTGTGACTCAATTGTTAAGAGTGCATGCATAGCAAACTCAAGGCCCTGAGTTCAATTTCCAATACTGCCAAAAAGTTTATAAAAAGAAGATTGTTCTTAATGAGAAAGAGAATATAATATATGCACAAAACACTTTAATATACTTCTAATATATATTAAAGTATGAGACAATTTAAGTACAGGTTAATACGCATTTCTAAATACTTACTCAATTTAATTCCAAAAAAATTATAACTATTTCTACAGGTGTATGTAAAATTAATACTTTACAGTGCAGCAAGAGATTTGTAAAACTCTTCCTAAGGCTATATTTTAAGATTGGCATTTTGAGTTACATCTTAGTACAGAATAATTTAGATTAAAAATGTAGCAAAAGGGGGCTGGCAAGGTGGCTCAGTGGTAGAGTGCTTGCCTTCCATGCATGAGGCCCTGGGTTTGATTCTTCAACACTGCATAAACAGAAAAAGCTAGAAGTGGCACTGTGGCCCAAGTGGTAGAGCGTTAGCCTTGAATTGAAGAGCTGAGGGACAGTGCGCAGGCCCAGGGTTCAGGACCCACGACCGAAAAAAAAATATAGCAAAAGAAACAGTGATTTAATGGCATGATTATGAATCCTGAAGGACAAAATCTGATTTTTATGGACTCAAAAAATATCAGAAGAGTTGTTAGTTAAATCCTGAAAGGGTGAATCAATATCAAAACATTTTAGTCATCCATTAATTCCAAATTAAAACATGAATTCTAAGAATACAGCTAGCCCAAGTATTATTCTCAACGATAAGCCTTAATATGAATAGTATAATGTACTATAAATGATGTAAGAGTTAACCCTTGAGTATTATGCACCTGGCTATCAGCAGAAATGAATATTAGGTAACAACCACATCTGTTCTGCCATCTTTCTTTTATGTCATTTTTGTTACATGTTTTTTGGTAAAGGGTAGTCCAGTTGGGCAGGAATCACCTGTCATCTAGAGCAATTAGTTTATTGGCAGGGAAGGCTTTGGCTTAATATTTTGGTACAGGTGGAAGGAAAGTCATGCCAAGTTCAATTCATTAGCAATGACAATATATCCTTGCAGAGTATTAAAAAGGAGAAAAAAAAGAAAAAGAGAAAGAAAAAAGAAGAACTGGGCTATGCAAAGCTAAATGACACATAAAAGCAAGTTGATCGTATTTTGAAAGGATATTTAGTTTGGTACCATGACTGGTTGTCAATTTTTTTTAAACATTCCTTGGTTGACATTTTCATGTGTAATAACTGCCTGCCTTTGTAAAATCACTTTCCAAATTGTTGAAAAAAATTCAGTCCCTGATATCACTGCAGCTCTAGTTGTTATCAATATGTACAGTGTTACATAGTTTTTCATTCATCATGCATCAAAGATTTAGCACCAACTGAAGAACCTGCATCTAAATAAAATAACACCTCTCTACCACGCATTTTTATAAATTTGACCCCAAAAGTTCTGGTTGAGATTATCCATTTGAATAATGAGTAAAACAATGAGTAAAATAATGAGTAATATGTTCAATATATTCTGTTTAATTATGATATAACTTTAGAATAACATAAGAAATAAGGTGCTATTTGTAGTAACAACAAAGATTTATAGCATATCAATGAGTCAGGGAAAAGAACATTTTCTACCACTAATTTGTTTTTTGGCACTACACTTAATTAGTATGAAAACAAAAAACGATACAGGATGTTTTAGAAACTAACTTAACATAACTTATTTGATGTAAATAGTAATTATAACTAAATTCCAAACCATGTCAAAAAAGATTTCTAGAGGAAAGTCGTTATGTTTGGAATTATGATTGACTGGTACTTGGAAAATAGAAATGATTACAACCTAATCTGGGGGATCTTATTTATTGTAAGTAAACTTATAATCAGGTTTGACTTCCAAAGAGATTGCATAATGGAGGCATAACCATTTCTCCTTTGTGTTTGTGTGCTCCCCGAGCAATTTCATGTTTTTCAGGGATTTCTTTGCAATGCTCTTACTATATGCATTACCTTTTGCTACCTCTACCTGAACAGTGCTGTAAGTTTCCTCAGGTTAGAAATTTTCTATGTCTACTCACAATTGCATCCCAGGAAAGCCATAGCAACTCCTCAAGTCTTTAGCCAATTTATTGCAATTTTGTTATATCAAGTCAACTTGTAGGGCTTTGGGCACTCACTAACCTGCTACATGAAGAATTTTGAATATATCTCCAGTACAACATTCTGCAAAATAGCAAATAGTGAATTACTAAAAGGTAAATTTTGAGTGGACAATATATTTCATCCCTTAATTTGATCCAGACATGAGTCAGTGAGTAAGATCTATAGAATGGTCAGTCATTTTAATTTCAGTGTCCACCCCCCACTCAGCCAGCATGCTTGTATTTTGTATGACTAGCCACCAGAGTCTTTGGTTTCCTTCCTTATTTGTATTACTCACTGATTCAGTAACAGCTGCTCCAACTTTATTTTTTACTACTTTCTTGCCATAAAATGAAACAAATTCTATTGATTTTGT
This sequence comes from Dipodomys spectabilis, assembly GCF_019054845.1. Classification (NCBI taxonomy): domain Eukaryota; kingdom Metazoa; phylum Chordata; class Mammalia; order Rodentia; family Heteromyidae; genus Dipodomys; species Dipodomys spectabilis. The sequence continues at coordinate 1,121,093 of NW_024870884.1, read as the reverse complement.
CATTTGCAGAGACACAATCAATAAAACACATGTGTTCTAGTTCAAGAGTAATTAAGCATACCACAAAAACGATTTTTGTTTTTAAGAGATTTGATTTTTACAAATCCTTAACAACTATGTTATTCATGTTTGAAATCCTAGATATTCAACACCTTTGGAGATGAGAGAATCATAATTAAAAGCAGGCCAGCAATACATTTGTAGATTTCCCCTCCATCTGAACTAATAGTTGGGTTTTGTGGCATGTTTTCTATCACCTTAGTTATGGCTGGAACCCAGAGAGATTTCAATGTTGGCTGGCTCTGGCAAAAAGTGAGACCCTAAGTAAAAATAACTAGGGGAATAAAGGGCTGGAAATATGGCTCAAAATGTAGATGCCTTGGGTGGCTTCAAACTCAGTGGTGCCCCCCAACACTCCGCCAATGTGATTGTTAGTTAAAAAAAATTAATATTGTGTTTCACTTAAAGAAAACAGAAGCAGAGAAATGTAAAAATAATCATTGAGCCTAGGTCTTGGTCTTTCTTTCTAAGGATAAAATAAAAGTAAATATTGCTCTCGTACACTGAAATTAGGGGTAAGATTTCTAAACAATTATGTCTACAGAAAATTATGTGACACATCAAGTGCATTAACCAGTTGTCATCAGAATTGATCATTTACTGAGAAATTCCATGACCCTTACAAATGTTATTATTTCAATTGTTGACAATTGTTCAATGAGCTTGAATTTATTTCTAAACCTCTTATACAATTACCAGTGATTTTTGGCTATGCATCTCAAAAGATAGTATACATTTTTATAGTATACTATACAGTATAGTATAGTATATAGTATAGTATATGTATATATAGTATACTATACATTTATATATGTATATATAGTGTACTATACATTTTGTGACATTCTATAAGAACAGCAAAGGGGATCTTGCATCAGGCCTTGCATGATTCTACCAAGGTAAAATGAGGCAAAACACATTATTGTAGGCAATATGATGAGAATGCCAGAATTTCTGCTTAAAACATATGATGAGCTACTCCATATTAATAGCAGCTTCCAGTTCATAAAACATGTTCTTTAGATTTGGAATCATCCCCAAATACAGTATACCTTGACTCCATAAGTAGAACTCTTTCTCTTTCTCTTTCTCTCTGTCTCTTCTTTTTAAAATTTTCTTTATTTTTATTAGCTTAGATTATTTGTACTGGATTTTATAGTTGCAGTTCTACACACATTAACAATATATTCTAATTCATTCTCTTCCTATATTTCTACATTCACACTCAAACATACATATTTCATGAAAATAAAATTTAGGACACAATATTACAGTTTTATAAGGCATCTACATCATGTAACTACATTCCTGGAACTTCTCTAGATCAGGTTCATTATATGGCAATGTCAGACAAAATTGAGTCTTCCAACATTGTCAGATTTGACTGTTTATAAGCTGATAAGCAGTTAAATATGTAGATTTATATTTTTCCTTCTTTCAAATCATACATTTTTATGTAAATTATGTTAATCAGAAATGTGTTTGCTTTATAACATATTATAATAAAACCATTTTCAGGATCATATGACAAAGCAAACTTTTGAGTAAAAACTTTTGTCACAAGACATATTAAATCATAATATTTGTTGCCTTTCCTTTCCTAACATGTGGGAGCTGAAGTCATGTTTCCCCCATGAAAAAATGCCAGAAATTCTTAGAAACTTGAAGTTCTTATCATTAGTAGTGTTTTTTTTCTCTATTTCTGGAGGCAAAACACTTGATAACCTTCGTCATTTCTGAATCTTCAAATTGTTTTTAATGAAATTCAGTCACAGAAAGGCTAAAGTATAAGGACAGCAATAATAAAGTGTGCCTATAGAAAAGCTAAGTAACTATTAAGAAGAGACAGTTCACAAACAAAAAACCTTTGATATGAGTTATAACTCACTGAACATGAATAAGGATCCTAGAGCTAATAAGTCAGCAAAGATCAAGTGTCAGTCTGTCAAGTGCCTATAAATCACAATTAAGATTTTTAAAATTAAACATGTATGCCCTAGCTTCCAACTGCAGCTCCAGAATGTCAGAAAGAAATGTTAATATTCTCACCCAGAGTCTGGCAGCATTAGTCTTGTCTGATTGTTAAGCTTACATATTGATATCGGATGTACCTTGTTTAGCTCAAATCTGCCTCCCTGAAAGAATGATGCCAATTATTTTCCTTGTGAGCTTTCCATCTGACAGGGCAGCCATAGTTCTAGTTGCTTGGTTCTTTCTGAGATCAGGAAGACAAATGATGTAGAAACAATGAAAACAATGTTTTTTAAACCAATTTTTAGGGTTTTGTGGATATTGTTGAAATATGGTCTCTTGGTACTACACTTCAAAAACTTTGAAACTTAGATTAGACTTTGGTGACTCTAATAGTCATGGCAAAGTGACAATACACTATATTTCAACTACACTGTCTAGTTCTAATTTCTAATCATCAACTTTCATTATATTTGCTGTATTGCAGCACTTACAGCTTTTTCAAATGATGTTTGTCTGTTTTTCTTTATTGTTGCTTGAAGACAGGATCTCACCGTTCACCCAAGCTGACTTATAACTTGTTGTGCAGTACATGTTAGCTATGAACTCAAAAGCACCTGCCTCAGATTCCTAAATCCTACATTATAGATATGTGCCACTACACTCAACTTGTCTTTCTTTTCTTTTAACAGTATCAAACATGATTACTCGGGAGTTGTTAGATAAAAAATATTTCTTCTTCAAAATTTGAATGCAATAATAAAATAAATCCTTGCCATAAAGGAAAAATGGGCAGGCGAGAAATCAACAAGTTATTAGAATCAAAGGAAATGATTGAAGAACATTTGAACTAAACAACCATGTTGTTGCTTTCTGAGGTTTCAGTAACTTGCAGTTAACCAGGATCAGAAAATGTTATGTGAAAAATTACAGAAGTAAACAATGCATATATTTTAAACTTCACACCTTTCCTGGCCATGTGATTAAATGTAAGGCTGTCTGCTTGGTTCTGGATGGAATGTGATTCATCCTATTAGCCAGGGGATGGTCACTGCAACCATTAATTTCCTGCTATTCTTTCCAGCTTTCTTGGGTATCAGATCAATTGCTTCTTATCCTAAAGCTGTAGGCACATAATCCTCACATAAAATGAACCTAATGCTTCATCACTTTACCGATGTCATTCACCACAACTCAGCTCCTCATAGGCCTCCTACGATATCATACATCCACAGGAATTCAGGTAAGTGGATTACAGAGAGATAGTCTGAGATACCACATTCGTTTAACTTTCACAACACTATATCATTATAGCCATTCTATTTGTTTCTTTCTTACTGTATTAATTTTATATATTATATCATAGTTGTGGCTACCAAACCAAAAAGATGCTAGCCTATAGAGTTCTATACTGTCAAAGTTTGAGGAATCTGTTGAATCTCTGAGCAGGTTCCTTACAGATACTGATGATACCTCATTTATAGTATTAGATGTTAATAGGGGATAGTTTACACTCTGGGTATAAAAACTAATAATAATTATTATACCAAATTGAACCTTCTTTTTCTCTTTCTCTCATCAAATACATACAATACACATACACATATATAAACTTTCCTTTTATTTTTCCAGTTGCTTAACAGGTTTAAAATAAGCAAGAAAGTTCCAGAATTTTATAGTAATATAAAGAGAATAAGTACAAATTGCTTGGTATAATTAAAGCTCTTTTCCATTTAAGTTAGGATTTATTCTGCTAATATTGATCCTCTTTGCCCTGTGGTAAAAATGATATATTCTTATTAAAATAAGGTCAAAAAGAATAACATACTGCTACATCAAAATAAACATTGTTTTCCTCAGGTAATTATGAGTATAAACATCTATGTATGTCTACATGCACATTCAAAAGAGAGATCGCTACACAATTAGCTAAATAATTAGAATGACAAGTGTGTTTATAACATTAAGTATTAATATTCACATCTGTAAACTCACAGTTACTATTCTATATATGTTTGTATGTGAAAATACTTAGATTCACCCTTGTAGTAAATTTCAAATATGCAATGCAGATTTTATAATGCTGCCTTACAAGGCTAGAAATTATTCTTGTAACTAAAAATGTTCACCCTTTGTCAAACATTTCTACTTTTGCCTTATCCATTAGTTGTGAGCTTTTACTCCTGTTACTATGTTTGAATTTTTAGCGTCTACAAAAAAATGCGCTCATTTTTATTTTCTTTTTCTTTTTCTGCATGGTTTATTTCTCTTAGAGCAATGTTCTCCAGTTTCATCATGGTTCTTACAGGTAGCAGAATTTCCTTTTTATAGTTAAATTATATTCCATGTTTATTGTGTGTACAAGGTTATGTATATGAGTGTGCACAATCACAGTGTATGAATATGGCTATGTGAATGAATGTGTACAGTCACAGTTTTAGTATTCATTTGCCAACGAAGTGTATATAAGTTTTGTGGTATCTTGACAATGGTAAACAATACTAAGCAGCTAAGCCTTTCTGACGTACTGCTTCTGTATCCATGGTATAAACACCTAGAAATAGAATCTCTAGTTTGTTTGGGAGTAATAATTCAATATTTTAGGAAAATCTGATTTGGTTTTCACAATGACTCACCAACTTACATTTACACAACACTTTCATCCTCTTTAGTAACTGTCTTTTGATAATAGCCATCCTGACATTGAGGTGATCTCTCATAGTGGCTTCATCTTGGATTTTCCAATGGACATTGATGATGTTGAACACATTTTCATGTGTATGATGTCATTCTTAGGTTTCACTGGAAAATTATCTCTTAATGGTCTTCATCCATTTTAAGAGGACTACTGTATATTACAGATGTGTATGAATACCTCATATATTGAGCTATTAACTCCTATTGATTATATAGTTTGCAAGTATTTTCCAAGTTGTGTAGGCCTCCTTTTCATTTCGCTAATTGTTCCTTGTAGAAAAGTTTTTAAATTTAATGCTTATATAGTTATTTTTTCCTTTTGTTACCTGTATTTCTGGTGTCATCTTCAAAAAGCATGTGTCAGCATTAGTGTCATGAGGATGCTTTCAATATTTTTAGGAGCTTAGAGGTTTGAAGTTTTGCATTTAAGTTTATAAGGCAATTTGAGTTATGTTTTGGGTATGGTGAGATTTCAGTTTTCTTCTGTTGTGTGTAGGTATTCAGAGTTTTCACTGCCTTTCATTAAAGACACTGCCTTTCCTTTGTGTCAAATTTTAGTTGACAACATTTTACTAGGGGGCTTTCTATTCTGATCCATGTCTTTGTCTTTTGTTATGCCATCATCACAATACTTTCATCAATTCTTTTTAAACATGATGTGGCTATAAGTTTAGTAACCACCAATAATACTAGAAATGTTTATTATTAATGGATAATATGTACACTGGAAAAACATGATCTCTCGGTTGGTTCCATATCTTAGCTATGGTAAATAATGCTGCAATAAACATAGTCGTGCTGGTAGCTTTAGTGTGGTCTTCTTTGTGGACATTTGGGTAAATGCCCAAAAGTGGGTTTGCTGGGTCATAGGGGAGCTCTATGTGCAATCTTTTGAGGAATCTCCATACTGCTTTCCAAAGTGGTTGCACAAATTTACACTCCCACCAACAATGCAGTAAGGTAGATGAATGGTTCAAGAAAATGTGGTATATATACACAGTGGAATTTTATGCCTCCATCAGAAAAAAATGACATAGCTCCATTTGTTAGGAAATGGAAAGACTTGGAAAAACATATTAATTGAAGTAAGCTAGGGCCAAAGAAACATAGGTCCCACAGTTTCCCTTATTTGCAATAACTAGTATATGTCTGAGTCAAGCAGAAAAGGTCAGATAAGTTGATGTTAGGGAAATGAACCCTAAGATATGTATTCAAATGTTTTTTTTCTTTCATGCGATTGTTTCTAACACATTTATAAGATTATTTCATTGTTGCTGTGTATGTCCCTCCCCCAGTATAACCCCTGCTTTCACTGTATTTGATGTTGGTTTAATTTGTGGAGGGGAAGGGAAAAAACAACTTGTTTAAATAGGGATACAGGTAGACCCATTGCAACAATGAGATGTATAAGTCATTATGTCAAAAACGAACTTTACAACTTTGGTGGGGGAGGGAGGAAGCTTGGATGGGGGGCGAAGGGAGGATGGGAAGGGATGGGAAGAGGAAACAAAGGCAGAGGCTACAATGCTTGATAAGAAATGTACTCATTATCTTGCCCATGTAATTGTAACCCCTCTGTACAGTATTTTCACAATAAAAAAAGAAAAACATGATATCTCATACAATTTTAACGAGTATAATTAACATATCTGTTACATACATTAAAATTATGAGATATAAATTAACTTCCCCAATAAGTGTCACTAATACAGAAGTAAATTTTCCTCTTTGTAGAGTCAATGAGCTTCACAACTCGGTAATATTTAATGTTAGAATAAGAAAATATTTTAATATTAGTGAATAAATGATTGAATCTTCAGGAGTCCACTAGTATTGTCTATTCAGAATCAAACACTGAATGGGGAAGGCCTGGCATAAAAAGAAGTCTTCATAAGTATTATGAACTAAGTGCAAGAATATATCCTAATTATTGGTGCACACAGCATTAGGAGTGTTAAGAATATTACATATGCATCACTTAACTTTTCCCTGAGAAACAAAGCCAATAGAATAGACAGATAGGAGGTTGACAAAGACTGATTTTACGAACTGACTCTCATCATTATGAAGGTTGACTTGAAAAATATGTCAGTAGCTTGAAAATTCAGGCAAGAACTAAGTCTAAGAACCAAAGTGAAGACCAGGGAAGTCATGGAAGTTTTTGTTGTTTTCGTCTCGAATTGAATCAAGCTTCATTCCTTTTAGAAAACTGATCATTCTCATACCTTCAACCCACCACATGAGGACATCTACACTTTAAAGAGCAACTAGGTTGATGCAAAATTTACTTTTTATATTAATTACATGTAAAAACTATTTACATGGTCATATCTAGAATAGTATTTGACCAAATGGTCAGCATTGACCAGCCAAGTTAACAAAGAGATGAATCAGAATTGGTAATATTGAATCTTCATAACCTAGAGATAATTATTTAACTTTTCTGAAACCATTTTGCATCAATCACGAATGGTTCTTGACTCATGCATTCCAAGAATATTGGAGGAATTAGTGAGATAACATATATGTTATTCCTAGCATGTAGTAAATAAAATAAAGTGTGTGTGTGTATGTGTGTGTGTGTGTGTGTGTGTGTGTGTGTTTGGTTTCTTAGTTCCTCTCGTTTGCATTAATTTCATATTCCCACTCATTGGTTATATACTATTAACATAGTTGTTTCTGTCTTACCAGTCTTCAGTTCTCTTATCTGCAAACTGTATTGTATGATCTGAAGCTTCTGTGCTCTCTGTAAGGGGTCATCAGGTCAAGCATTATCTCCACATTTATGAAACTTTCAATTAATCTCTGCTTTTGTTGTTGTTGTTGTTGTTTTTTTAGCTAGTCCTATGGTTTAAATTCAGGGCTTGGGTAGTGTCCCTGAGGCTCTTTGTGCTCAAGGCTAGTGTCTACCTCATGAGCCACAGCTCTTCTTCCAACTTTTTCTGAGTGGTTTATTGGGTAGAGATAAGAGTCTTTGCCAAAGTTGGCTTTGAACTGCAGTTCTGAGATCTCAACCTCCTGATTAGCTAGAATTACAGACATGAGCCACTGGTGCCTGGCTTGATCAGTTTTTAACTGTAAAGTAATATTGCTGTTACTTTGCACTAATTATCAAGCCAAAAAATCCTACAACAATAAGCTAAACAATTCTCATATTTGTATTGATGGTAATTATTCCATGCTGAACCCATTCACATTTTGTTGTCCTGTTACCATGGTGACCAAAGTCACATTTGTAGGCAATAAGGATGGTATTTAGGAAATCTAATTTCTATCTGAGTATCAATGCAGTGACCAGGATTAGGACTGTTAATCCTCAGGACAAGGCACACCTGGGTATAAATATGCAGAAATAGAATGACTACATTAAACTTTTCATAATAGTTATACTGTAAATGCAACTGTTTAAGGTGACTACAGTTTTAATGTCCCTAGTTAAAATGTATTACCATAGTTTCCATATTCGTGGGTCTAAATAAAAACTGTATTTAATAGACATGTTACAAGCATTTACATAGTCCCCATTTACATATCCCATTGATTATGTGTGCTCAGAGTTAATTTACATGTGACCAGTCTGCTGTGACTGATTGAGATGGGCAGGAATGGAACATCATTGCCAAGACTTCTCTTGGGCTTCGCCAGCCTTTTCCAAATCAGTCTCTTTTTGTTAGCAGCCAACAGGGACATCAGCTGTGCAACCCAGGTTTTTTTAAACTCCATCTTGGCATCAAAATAGAGCATCAGAACATCAAAGAAACTTGAGAGACATAGGTATTTTTTTCAATTGTGAAAATGCCGTACAGAGGAGTTTCAATTACATGAACAAGGTACTGAGTACATTTCTTATCAAGCATTGTTGCCTCCACCTTTGTTTCTCCTTCCTATCCCTTTCCCTCCCCCCCCCACCCCTCTCCCCTCCAAAAAAGTTGTAAATTCGTTTTTCGACATAACAACTTGTACATCTCATTGTTGCAATGGGTACACCTCTATCCCTATTTGAACAATTGTTTCCCTTCCCCTCCCCAAATTATACCAACATCAAATACAGTGAAAACAGAGGTTATACCGTGGAGGAGGGACATACAAAGCAACAGAGAACTCATCTTATAAATATGTTAGAAACAGTAGCAAGAAAGAAAAACCACTTGTGTCCTTATCTTGGGGCTCATTTCGCCTAAAATCAACTTATCTGACCATTTCTGCTTGTCTCAGACATATACTAGTTATTGCAAATAAAGGAAATCATGGGACCTATGTTTCTTTGAGCCTGGCTTACTTCCCTTAATATGATTTTTTCCAAGTCATTCTATTTCCTAACAAATGGGGCAATGCCATTCTTTCTGATGGAGGCATAGAATTCCAGGTACTTTAACTACAATTAAATATCTGTTAACACATTGGCATTTCCTAAATTGAGAGCATTTACATTACACAAAAAAATACAGCCAAGTGAAGAAACAAATACCTTCTCTTTAGATGTCATTTTAGAATATTGTTTTTATTTGCTTTTTTAAAATTGTATTTCTCCATCTCAGCCAATATATGTCATGTATCTTGTTAGATTTGAAATCCTCTAGAAATTTCATAATGCTATACTTTTTCCTCTACTAATGGGTCCAATGAAGACATGTCTATGGACATGTAAGGTTCAGGACAGATTTTTCCCTCATGTATTATTTTGTGTTATTGATGTTGTAGTCATAGAATGCTGATCTGTTTCCCAAAGCTATAGTGGATGGTAAGTCTCACATAAATATTGAAAGATGAAATGTATAGCCCAAATGATACCTCAAAATAAGTTCCAAATGTTCTTATATAGAAAAATACATGGAAATAGTGAATACAATCATATAATTTACTTGTTTTCAAATCTTCAGTATATTTAAGTTCTCATGAAATGTGCGTTTTTGACATATAATGAAACATGAGTTATTTCTAATAATAAAAATTGTTTTTGGTACTATTCTGTCGACATTCTATTTTATTTTAGTCACATAAATCTCACAAACATTTAAATCATTAAGTTTGGTTGTCAGCTCACACATAAAATATATTATCAGCAGCTTTAAATCTTACTGTATGAGCATACCTAAAATTATTGCTTTGAGTGATCTTCTTAATTGTATATTATTTAAATTAAGTATTAGGTATATATGTAGAGTGACAACCTCTTCCATGAATAAAATAGCTATATACAAGGAGAATTGTCCCTGCTAAGTTTTATCTGTGCATAATTATGTTGATTTTATTGGTAATTGCTTCATTAAGATGCCTTTGCTTGTTAACAAAAATTGAGAAAAAACAAGCTATTTGTAGGTCTTTTAGAAAAATTACTATGTATATTTTGGCCCTGCATTGATACAGAAAATATTTTTTTGGTTTAAACATTATTGGTAAGAGTAAGCATTAAAGTGAAAGCTCACTGAATTTCAGTATTTTGCTGGTAAAATGTTCTTATAGTTGTTAGAATGAATGAAACTTCGGATGATGTGACTACTCAGTTTCATCCATGGCACAAGAAAGACAATTGTCAAATTGTCAAAGATTTTCTTGCAATGATTTTTCTTTTAGTTTTTGCAAAGCGTGGGATGTGGAGGAAGTTGGAGAATCCTAGAATCAGCTCCCACTGAATATGGACATGTGATTTCATGTTTATAAAACTCCAAAAATTAGCTTGTGTGATGGTAGCATAATTTATTCATACATGAGCTACTTTTTTCACCAGTGTCCAAACTTGGTTAAACCCCTATTCTAAATTGTTTATATTGAAAAGAACATTTTTCAATAGAGTATTTGATAACATGTTCTGAAAACGTGGAACATGCCAGATATAGTAAATATAGGTTGTCTCTGGTAGCTAAATGAAAATGGTGATTAGCTGTACAATAATCTAAAAGTTTCAATAAGCCCAGCAGGCAATTTAATAAGATGCTATTGTTTTCTGCCAGGTCTTCTGTGTTGAAAATCAGGACTCTGCTCCCAATGGAGAAACAAAGAATGAAGTATAGTTGATTTAAAAGATTATGTACTGAAAATTGCTTTTCCTCTTACTGTCTCTTGCAGACTTAAGAAAAAAATGATTAAAATTAAAAAGAACAAAACTGCAAATTTAGCAGAATTAAGTTCCTTTAAGATCAAGACTCAGCAGGTTAATAAAATCATTTTTCAACAGATTACCTTCTAGCCACTTGCTCAGACCCTGCCCAGTTGAGGATTAATTCCATGTAACTCTGTTTGTTTCACAGTTGGGAAACAATGTAGCATACAGTACTCCTTGAACAAACATTTAGAGAATATTATTAATACCTTTATTCTAGCATAGATTCAGGTGAGATCACAGCACTTTCATAGTGAAGAGCAAAGGTCACTTGAAGTCTATCAACGGCATTGTGAGTATTGATGACATTTTCACATAGGAGGAACCAGTGTTGTCCAGGGGTGAATTGACTGCCTGGCCATCTGTTCTCATAGACATGTGCTGGCTCTGATTCCCTACAACACATTTAATTCCCATATGTGTTTTTGAAAACAGGTTCCTAGCATGCACAGAAGCCCAGCTAGGACGTAAAGTATACTTGATAAACAAACAAACAAACAAACAAACATCTTTCCTCTCAAGGGACAATCCCTAGTGCTTGCTTATGCATGGAGAGAATGTTGCGCCCTAAATTTCAGGGTGCTTCGGTAGGAACAAGTTGCTAGGGTCAGTTAGTGGCATTATCTAGGAAGGAAAGTTTGGTCACAGTCTTGCCTTATTTTTGTCTTCCAGTTTTTATGAATTGAAAATGGAAAGACCCTTAATGTCTCATATTTTATTTTTAGAGGTGATTTTTTTTAAATTTTTATTTTTGTCAGTCAAGGGCTTGAACTCAAAGCATAGGAGCTATCCCTGAGCTTTTTTTTTTTCTCAAGGCGAGTGCCTTACCACTTTGAGTCACACACAACTCCACATCCAGCTTTTTGGTGGTTAATTGGAGACAAGAGTCTCCTGACTGGGCTGGCTTCAAACCATGATCCTCATATTTCAGTGTGCTGAGTAGCTAGGATTACAGGTGAACCATCAGCACCCAGTTTAGTGGGGATTTTTACAGAAGATGCATATTGATAAACTTCACATCATATTTAGTACAATTGACAAGCATGGCTCCCTGTTTACTTGAAAACTGAACTCAAAGCAATGAATTGTAAATGCAATTAGGTTCTCCACTTCTCTTAACCGCATATTACACTGTATATTGGGATGTTTCCTATGATTGTCTAGTGCATTAGTAGAGCCAGAATTTTTTGGTTCTTTCATATTTCTTTGCATGCCTTTTACTTTAAGTAAGAGTTGAATGAAGTTGACTTTGAAATGATTACACATTTATCAACCTTTCTTTATATCAGAAGAAGTTTTCACAAAGTAACCTAGGTTGATTGAAAATTCCTAGGAAACAGAAATACAGAATAACTAGTTCATTCAATCGGTAAATAGTTGTGAAGTCTCTAATAAGAAAATTAGGTATTTTTATATTCCTGTGATGTACATATAACAATAAAATAAACTCAAAATTTAAGAAATGAGAACTTAAGGCAAACGTGTGGCATATAGAAAGAATCACTAACTTACCTTTAGCAGTTATTATTTCATTAGAAAGAAATATTCTACCACAAAATAATTTTTTATCTCAAGTCTGTGAGGATTAACAAGAGCTTTGGACTGATTTTGTGATGAAGTTACATGTTCCAGAAACCAATAAAAATTAGAAGCTCTAAGACATAATGTGAGTGTTGAAAGTTATGCTTTATGAAAGTACTTTTCATAGTGAATTTAATCAGAGAATGTGATTTTAGGGACTTTTGTCTTTCCCGATGTATTGTATGTTTAATGTACTATGAAGAAAGAAAATAGTATCTCCAGTTAAGCTCACTAAATAACATATACTGAATACTTCAAAATTCCTTAAAGAATGCTGATTGTTAACCTTACTATCAAAAACAACAGAAAAATCATTTAGATAATAGTCACATTGATGAATTTGACTCTTTCTATGATATATTCGTTGATCAAAATACCACATAAAATGCATAAATATTATTTATTAATCAGAAAAAACATAACTTGGAAAATGTTAGAAACCTGGTTCAGGTAAGAACTTTTACTCTGGCTTCTTGCTCATTGAATAAATGATGGTTTAATAATCTCTGTGAAAGTGAGTTTCAATACCTATGGTAGAATAAACATTTTTAAATTTTATAATAGTGCTCTAGATTCTGTATACAGTGGCAAATTTACACAAGGATGGAGAGGAGAACTGAAAGGAAGGAAATACCTTGAGTATAATGGCAGCAACCCTATGGAAACATTGACTGCCACTCAGACACAAAATGTAAGACTTCTCTTAGAGGTCTTATAGTAAGGAATGTGATAGAGTGTAAAGGTTTTATAAACTAATGTTGGATTTATAAACAATGAGAATAAATTCTTTTGGCTTTTTATTTGTGATAACCTTGGGAATTCAGAGAAGAATAAACATTGCATTGTCTAATCAAAGAAGCTTCTATGAAAAGTATATTTTCTTTTATTGCATCACCTTTTTATTAAGAATAATTGTTTTTAATCTTTTTCTGAGACATGAACAATGCCTGTTTGCTTTATCTAATTTCTGCATGACTGCTAAAGTAAGTTTCTGTTGCACAAAATGAGGGAGAATAGTATAAATAGTGGATGTTTTATTGCTTAGCATATTTTTCGTTAGTAGCTAGTTCTAACTGTAGGGAATCAGAAAACGGGCAAGTCTAAAGCTACCTATCCCTGCTCCATTGAATTTAATATGAAAAAGTGAAATGTAAAACATTTAATTTCTGCGAGGAGAAAAAGGATACAGCTTTGAATGGCATGGAACAGTGGTAGAATGATTTCACTGCCATTAGCTTGCATAGCTCCCTTGCTACTTTATTTTCTTAACTGTTAAGTAAGTTTTTCCTTTGGTAATCTTTACATGAAGTTATTGAGGTTGAATTTGGGAGCAAGCAGTTTACTCTCATGCAGTGCCCTACATAACAAAATTAAAGTCTTAAGTAAATGAAATAAAATCTGAGTAAAATTAATATATATATATATATATATATATATATATATAAAATGTGTGTGTGCATGTGTGTCTGTAAGTTATGTGTTCATCTGATTTTACTTTTGAATATTTTGTCAAGATATCACTCATCTGTTATCAGTGATTCTGGGAGCAATTGTGGGGATTTCATGTGTAAAGTAACTGCTCCAACACTCAGCTTCAGCCCCAGCCCAAAGGTACATTGTTGGATATCTTAACTGGAGACTTAGAGTTATTCTGAGGCTCTCTTAAATGTTGTGGCTGAAGTATCATGTAATGTTCTTCAACTGATATTGGACCTGGTCCATGGTTTCTCCCAAAACTTTGGGAGGGACTGGCCCAATATAACTTGCTAAAGCCAGTATCTCAAAGAGTGTTTAATAGGCTAGAACTATGTAAAAAACAATGGAAATACTTATGAATATCTTAACTATTTATAGTCCCTAAAAATGAAAGTGGATACAGAATTTTCCAAATTTGACAATGTTCCTAATTTATTATTGCGGCACCAAGGAAATTTCCAAACTATTCATAACAACAAAATGAAAATAAATAAAATGTTAGCTAGAACAGAGATTAGCTTTCAAATCATACTGAAACTGTTAACGTATAGATATTGTTCTAAAAATGAATCAGATGATAATAAAGTCAAAAAATCGGTATTTCAGATCTGTATCATGAATGGTCTTGTTATTTGGAAAATATTATTTATATTCTTTTTTGTCGGTTGTGGGGCTTGAACTCTGGGCCTGGGCAGAATGGTGTAATAAAAATATTATCTCATAAAGTCAATACAGAAGAAAGTAAGTTACAATCAACATTTTGTCTTGAAAACTCTTAAAAGTTATTCAGTCAGAGAGCCAATTTTAATCAGCTTGATGATATAAACTTAAAAAAGACTTAAAGGGTATGATAACGCAGACTCTTACATCCTTGGAATAAGGAGTAAGGTTATCAACTAGAATAAGGTTAATGGGAGAAAAGAAATCAGTATAATGTAATCACCTCCTCCTCCTCCTCTTCCTCTTCCTCCTCCTCTACTTCCTCCTCCTCCTCTTTTCTCCTCCTCTTCCTTCTCTTCTTCCTCCTTTTCCTCTTTCTTTTCCTCCTCCTTCTTCTTGTTCGTTTCTTTTTTACTTGTTTTTATATAATAACTACTGAATCCTTTCACTTTGAACACAGAGACTGGAAATCGTAACACCAAGGAAGCCATATTGATTGCTTTTGTGACTGAGTGCAGAATGCATTAATGTATCCTCTCTGGCTCTGTAACATCTTCTATGGTATTAGATTGGTATATTGAGAGTTTTCCTTGTTTTTCTAAGACTTTGTGCCTTGTCAGTATTCATTGATTTCTCCAGGAAAGACAGCAACAATACTTTTGATATGGTTATTTACTTCAATGATAAATCTTGAGGTCATGAATTCTTTTCCAGAATAGTAATTGTGACAATTATTGGTGATATGTTGAACAAGACAAGTTTTTTTAAATCAAGGTGAGAGGACATACATTGCCATCATAAAGGCATAAATTATGAAAGAGAGAAGAAAACATTCTAGAAAAATTATACTACTTCCTTTTCTATGAAGGAGATTGTAACTGGTATGGTCAATTTGAATGTGTTGGTTGACCTTAGCACACCTCAAAGTCTCATATAAAGCCTACAATAAATGAAGGTAATTACTTGTTTTGTGGGTTAGATCCCGGGATGTTTCTAAGACAATTTGGTCCATATTGTTGAGTGCTATACTAAAGTAAAGATAGTAAGGAAACTTTGGTGAAACAAAGAAATGTACAAAATAAATTTAGTGGCAAAAAATTATTTAATGAATTTTATACTACTACTAAGTTCTATTAAAGAATCTCCAAAGTCATGAACATTAGTAGTACTTTAGTGTTTTTTTTAATCTTAGTGTTTTTAACAGGAAAATATAAGTGCTGCAGTTTCCTTCAACAACTGATATAAACTTGAAGTCACTGATAATAATAAAATAGTTATTTCCATTTTTCAAATTTGAACTAATTGAACATAACTGAATATGAACAAGCATTATAATTTAAAGACTCAAAATATGAGCAAGGGAGATAAGATACACTAATTGAATATTTTTGCATATATTGGAGGCTTGGCAAACCTTTATTATATTAATAGTCATGAATTTTTAAAATGCAATATTAAGGACCCTGCAGTTACAAAATGAGGTGTATCTTATCAAGCCATCAGCAAGTATTTATTTAGTATCTGTGGGTACTTAATTACATCCCTAGATGCAGTCCTGAAATAGCTGATATGTTAAGAAAGACCAGAGTCCTGGTTACTCTGGATGTTCAAAAATTACACCAAATTTTAGTTGCTTAGAGAAACAATAAAAATATTACCTCTCATGATTTCTGTGGGTCAAGGAATTTGGTGAGTGCCCAGTTAGCATAGTAGCTTAGAATCTCTATTGAGATGAGGTCAGTTAGATACTAAATGAAATGAAAACATGGAGAGAATTCATCAACTGAGATAAGTATTCAAGCATATCTCCCCATTCTTACAATCACAGGGAGCTTTCATGTGGTTTCTGCTTTTGATTTTTTTTAGTAACCATACATCCTGATGTTAGTCATGCCAGTTCAAGTTTATTCATGAGCATCTCAAGAGAACTAGATAGAAAGTGTATATTTTTGTATCACATGTTTCATGTCAATTCCACTGAAATCTAGGAAAATATTAATACATTGGATAGTATTTTAATGAGCAGGCTGAGACAAAGCTTAGTTATGTATGGTTCAAAAACAGGTCAATGATAACTGAATTTGATATGCTTTCATTTCTATTAAGTACATAGCAGCCAAGAGGTTATTTAAAGAACACTCAGAAATATTCAGCTTTTTTTTTTTTTACAATAAATAAAAATACAAGCACTTTCCTTAATGAGAGGGACAGGAGTTCATGAAGCAGGAGGAGGAAACGAAGATCATCATTAACTCACAATTGTTAAATTATTGTGTTGTATTCTGCTAGCTAATGGAGTCAGGTAGTGGTAGGGACATCATTATTTAAAATCCCTGATAAGTATTCAAAATAGATACTGGACCAGAATTAAACAGTTATAATTGAATATATTTTTCAACATTTTCAATATTTTCAACAGCTTACAAGTCTGCTATGTATTACTCTGCAATGAAGCACTCAAATTTACTTTGTTTTATTGTTTATTGTTATTATAAAGGTGATGTATAGTTATGTAGGTCAGGTAAAGAGTACATTTTTTTTTTTAAAGTGAATTCTTTGGCTTTTGTTTATTCTTCAAAAATGAGCAAGTAGCCCAGTGCCGGTGGCTCATGCCTGTAATCCTAGCTACTCAGGCGGTTGAGATCTGAGGATCGCAGTTCAAAGCCAGCCTGGGCAGGAAAGTCCATGAGACTCTAATCTCTAATAAACCACTAGAAAACCGGAAGTGGCACTATGGCTCAAGTGGTCTTGAGCTGAAGATCTGAGGGACAGCGCCCAGGCCCAAAGTTCAAGAACCACGACCGACAAAAGAATAGACTTTTTATGCTGAAAACATGCTTTATTTTTTCTAAGCATACAAATCAAATGGACAGAACATACCTCTGACTTTCATTTCCTTTTTGGTAAAGGTCATGTCCACAAGTATGGAGGTAGTTGTGACACTGATATATGTTTGCCTTCTAGTACAATAAAGTAGTTGCTTTTTAAATAGATAATGCCTGCCTTGAAATGCAGGTCTCTCTCTATAACTCAGTATAACCTCAAATGTGCCACTACATTTCACTTAGTTATATCCCAGATTAATTTCTGGATATATTGCAATCATAAACTTTGTAAGGAACAAATACCAGATCTTGCAACAACTCATTTAATAGTTTTATATATGTATATATATATATATATATGTATATATATATATATAAAGCATTTGCTACTGTCAGTCACAATCATAGATAGAGTTAACCATGTCAGAATGAATCCTTTGTCAGGAATGTGCCACTCACAAACAGCAGGGTATTGCAAGATTATGTAACTTTTCTGAACTCAGAAACATAGTACTCAATATGGAGACTAGGGCTCAGGAAGGACTCTTGTAGAAATATAGGATTTATATAAAATTAATCATCATGATTTTATTATTAGATGGCTGAGAACATTTTATCTATTGTTTCTCTTGTGATGTAGGTGATGAAACACATGTCTTATGTGTGGTGGGCAAGCACTGTATTGTGGAACAACATCTCAAGTGCTAAAAACCAGTTACCAAACAGTAAAACACTTAGACAGTTTCTTTGAAAATCTCAATGTAGTACAGTGGTAATAGCGGTCTTAGAAATACCCTCTTAAGCCATTTATAGTCTAACAATGACATGACTTGAATGATTCATTCATTACCTATTAGAAAGCTTTTGGTGTGTTTATGGGTACATTTTTATACTAAAATATATGTATACAATGAAATCTCTATGTAGTAATGGGCTTTAGGCTTAAGAAATCTAAGAGGATATTGGTAATCTTCTTTGGGATTTTCTATTACTGGCAGGCAGGGAACACAAAGCCAGCTTGAAGTTTTATTTTAATCACTGTTGGAAGAGAAAAAAAAAAAGAAAAAGAAAAAAAACATTCCTGGGTCATAGAAAGCAGTATCCTTTAATATACAATGTATTTCTGTTTCATGAAGCTTAAGCTTTTACTGAGATGTTTTAGATTTTTATTTTATTATAAAGATGCTATCCAGAGGAATTGCAGTCACATGAGTAAGGCAATGAGTACATTTCTTGTCAAGCACTATTAACCCCTCCCTTTTTCTCCCACTATCCCTCCCCTCGCTCACTTCCTTCACTCCCCCGACCCTGCTGCTCAAATCGTAAAGTTCATTTCCAATATATTGTCTTGTGGGTATCATTATTTCAATGGGTCATCCTGTGTCCTTGTTTCAGCATTTTGTTATTCCTCTTTTCCCTCCCCAACTTAGTCAAATGTATATATGAGGGTACCAAAATCAAGTACAGTGACAACAGGGGATATACCATAGGAGGAAGAACAGATAAAGGAAAAAAATCACATAATACATTAACTTTGATTTGCTATTTCATTTTTGAAATTTTCCTGAACTATTCTGATTTGAAAGCTGTCAGTTAATTACTTGGTCAAAGTCCTTGAAGATTAGTGGGCTCCATATCATTTTATTTTGCATATAAAATAATACATAATTTTACATAATAAAGATCCAGTATGATGGTCAAATTTATTGGTTAAAACTCATTGTTCAAACTCCAACTACTTTTTATACAAAATAATCATTTATGCATATATATATATATATATACAATTTTCAGTCTAACTGAATATAAATTAATAAATACATTAGGAGTGAATGTACCTACAAATGTGCAAAGTATTCTGGGATGACCTATGATCTAAGCCAGCATATAGTGTCTTATATAGTTGTCCTCACACTGTCAGGGAGGGGAAACCATCATTTCTTATCAGCAGAACTAAAAGGAATCCTGTTGCTCTGCAGAAGTTAGATATTTCCTTGCTATAAACTATAGCTTCTACTGGTATCTTGCACCTGGTACTTTGCAACTCCCTATGAAGATTATAGCAGAAGGACCTGGGGCAGCATCTAGCATCTGAAGGCAACTTCCAGCAAAGTATGAGTAAAAGTCAAGCCAGGGCTATCAGGTATACATCTCTACCAAATGATTTATGCCAAAAATACTTGAATTAACTAATTAATAGGGTCTCCCCTTACCAAAATACTCTTATTAGCCTAGCTAATTCATTACAGACTCATGGGCACCCTGACCTGGGCCTCTCTCCCACACAAACTGTGATAATAAGTGGTAGTTATATTTAGCTTATAATTACTAATTACACAACAATATCATTGTTCTGGCTAACACCACTAGCATAAAAGACCTGGAATTGTGAAGGAGAAACATAAATAATGATTTTTGTCTTCTCGGTTTCAACCAATTTATTTTGTGTAATTTTACCTTCTGAGGTGGAGGAAAATCTTTAAGGCAGGTATTGAGTAGCTAAAAAGAGAAATGTGGCCTGAGGTTTCTTTGTTGATTTTTTACCTGAATGACATCTATTGGTGAGAGCAGGGTTTTAAAGTTTCCAACTGTTGTGAGTCCAAGAGTGTTTATTTAATGAAGTTGGGTGCATATATGTTAAGTTATAACTGCTTGATGAAGAGGCATCCCCTTATGCATAGGATTTATATGATTTTAGTATAGTATATGCAGGAGTGAAACTACATGGAGTAGGCCTTTAGAATAATAAACAGTTTTGTCAAATGAAAAAGTTAATATAAAATTGTAAGCCAAGAGGGCTTGTGAGGAGGTATGGATGAATGAAACAGCAAGCAAAGGACAAAGACAGTGTAAGGACTCTATACATATGTGATAAAGAAACTGGGAAAATTGAAGTGGGTTTGGGAGAAAAGAAAGATTGGACATGGGATGTAGAAAGTGATCAAAGAGATGGGCAATCAGATAGGCATGTTAAATTGTAACCCTTCTTTTTAAGCTCAGAGACCAAAAATTACACTATTTAAGAAAATGTTTTAAATACTTATCTTGGGGTTCATTTTTCTAACACATATATACAATGATTTCTTTGTTGCTTTTTATGTCCCTCCCCCACGGTATAACCCCTGCTTTCACTGAATTTGATGTTGGTATAATTTGTGGAGGGGAAGGGAAAAACGAATCGCTTAAATAAGGATACAGGTGGACCCATTGCAACAATGAGATGTACAAGTCCTTATGTCAAAAACGAAATTTACAACTTTGGCAGAGGGTGGGTGGATGGGAAGGGATGGGAAGGAGAAACAAAGGAGGAGGCAACAATGCTTGATAAGAAATGTACTCATTATCTTGCCCATGTAATTGTAACCCCTCTATACAGTATTTTCACAATAAAAAAAGAAATGCTTTTACAAAAATTACTACTTGCCCTTCTTATATTTCTCTGAATTCAAAGAATTTTGATTATATGAATTAGTCAAATAATTTGATTTTTAATATCTAGTGATAATATTTACAATAGTTGTTCTATTTGAAAAGCAGTCAATGTATGGTTCCTTAGGAACTAAAATGTAGAAGCTGTTGTGAATATTTTAGCATCTTCATGTATTTTACATGGTGACACTATACAGGATCACATACAAGCCTGCCTCTATGTACTTAGTGATCCCTTTGAGCATTGTCAGTTAACTATTGCATTAAATTCGGAAATTGCTTTTCTGAAATAATAGGCTGCCCACTGGAACCTGCATAAGAGCTAAGTTGTAAATGATTATACTGCCCTTATCCCTCATGCTGTCACTATAGCCCAAGCAAGTAGTGACTTAAAATGCAAAATGAAATTTGGGATTACTGGCAAGAAGCTGAACTAGAGCTACCTTGAATCCTGGAGAAAAAGGATTGTCAGAATAAAAGCATTGATGTACAACAAGAAATCAGGATGAAGAATTATTGTTTTGAATACAATGACTTCCCAACTCTCAGGTTGTTAGTTGAGGTCTTAGTGTGTTGTTTTCAGATAGCTTTGAATATCAACTCTATGTGAATGCTGATAGTTATGAGCTAAGTGCCTAGCCTAAAATGTCTTGATTCCAGGCAACTGGTGAAATATTGCTTTTAATGAGCAGAGCTATCTTGATAATGCTAAAGACACTTTTTTTCTTTCTTCCTCCCTCCCTCCCCCCGCCAGTAATGCTTTAATATAGTTTTTTACAAATGTCCTTTTTTTCATGGTTCATATTGACCCAAGGACCCAGTCCTTATTCTGGAAAAAAAAATCCTCTTATGTCTTCCATTCTCGGTGAGATATATTTGAGAAAAATACACGATTTAGTCTTACTTTTATGTACTTTAATCAAATACTTTGACATGATCTCCAAAGTCAAGTGCTCACAAGAAATATTCTGGTCCATGCCTGTAATCCTTATTAATCAGGAGGCTGAGGTCTGAGAATTAGGTTCCAAGTCCACCAAGACAGGAATGTCTGTGATATTCTTATTCCTAAATAACCACTAAAATACTGAAAGTAGAGCTGTGGCTCAAGTGGTAGAAGGCTAGCTTTGAACAAAAAAGCTCAGAGACTATGCCAGGCCTTGATCTCAAGCTGAAGACCTGAACAACAACATGAAAAGTAAAATTAAAAACAAGAAAGAAAGAAAGAAAAGAAAGAGAACAAAGGAAATGTTTTGTTTAATAGTATAACAGAATTGTCAGTGCAAGTCAATAGAAGAAAGTGCATTTTAAATTTCTTGTCTACATGAGAATTAGCTTTGCAAATTGCAAACACTCTCTATACTAACCTACTGTTAGAATACCTCAAGATTCCAAAGGATTAAATGCAGAAAACAAATTTTGTATTATTGGCTAGCTATTTTCTTTTCATTGTTCATTAAATACCAGTGCACAGATGAACTGGCATGAATACAAACATTTGCTGTAATCATCACAGCTGTATGTAGGATGGAGCTCATTGTTGGCACTCAGTAGAACACCTTGTGTTTATTTCATTGCTCTGCAAAATATACAACAAAATGTTATGTTATAAAAATTAGGAAAACTTTTAGTGAACATTCTTACAAAAGGCAAAGAGTTATGATTTTAGGATAGCATAATACATATTTTGTACCAACGCTAGCAAAATTATATGTGAAAAATATTTGAATGATTATGTCTGAAAAGGGAGTTAAATGACAATAAGAACTTCAATTATGTTAAAAAAAAAGAATCTCTGAAACAAATATAATTAAAGGTATAAGGAGATGGGTGTTGTGCTATGTTCCGTTTTAAAGCACTTACTTAGATTGTGTGAAGCCCTGTAATCAGCAGGCAGAGGAGGGAAGAGAGAGACAGAGACAGAGACAGAGGGACAGAGAGAGACAAAGAGACAGAGAGACACAAAGAGAGTGGGAGACAGGGAGACAGAGAGAGCCATAAAGAGGAAGCAGAAGTGGAGAAGGAGGAGGAAGAAGAGGAAAAGGGGGAGGGGAGGAAGAGGAGAAAGAGCAATTGGGAGAAACCAAGAAAAGGAGAAATTAGTCAAGAATTTAAATCATCATATTCTTAACAAAAATAATCTCTAGGTAGTGCATTTTTCAGACACCTCTTCATTTTGCTGATCTGTTTTTAAATTGGTTTCCATCCTATATTAAATGTTGCATTTTGTCGTATTTAATTAAATAGGTTTTGTAAGCATCTATATATGGTTAGGTGGTTATTTTTTATTAAAGGGAAAAAAACTAAAATCAGCAATTTTTATTAACAAGTGTTCAATTGATAATAATCTAATTTCTCATAGAAGACAAGGAAAAGATGAAATTTTTTGTATTATAGCAGCTTTCTGATTTGTCATCAAAGTTATAATTGAACTTCACTAGTAGTGAGAATGGGTTTTTCATTAATATGAAACTACTCTTGATAATTATTATTACTGAACAATGTGTAAATACCAGCTACTCTACTTAAACAGCATTTTCCATGTGTTCTCATAATGTAGTATTTAAGTGGTATTTTTTGAAGTCTTCTTAAAATACTAGCAATTTGTTTACTCATTTGTCGATGAAAGCATCTTCAGTAAACCAATTTAAATTTTTTTCTTTTTTTTTTGTCAGTCTTGGAGCTTGAACTCTAGGCCTAGGCACTGTCCCTCAGCTCTTCAGCTCATAGTTAGTGCTCTACCACTGGAGCCACAGCACCACTTCTAGTGTTCTAAGTGGTTTATTGGAGATAAGAGTCTCACAGACTTTTCCTGCCCAGGCTGGCTTTGAACCACAATCCTCAGATCTCAGCCTCCTGAGTAGTTAGGATTACAGGGGTGAGCAGCTGATGCCTGGCTAAATCAACCTTTTAAACTTTAAATATTAGTTATTACAAGGGCATTATGTGTATGCCTCTTTTCCATCCTTATCAACCCATTTCTATCTTCTGTGAATTAAAATACAGGCTCCCATTATATAGTTTGAATAGTATAAAGTATGTAATAAGAACAAATGGATTTTCCCTGAGGGCTCTAAGATTATCTATAATTATGTAATATATACCTCTTCATATTTTACTGCTATGAACTTTATAACACATAGAGCTGATTTCACATTCATAGAAATGTTAACTCTCTTTTTGAAAACAACTTCCAATAAAAATAAATTTTGTTTTAAATGTGATTGATTCGGTTGTTTATGTGTAAGTGTGCCAACACTTCTACAAGCATTGCTTTTTTAAAAATAGTATATGTGTATTACTACTATAAACAATGTAGCTTATCCTCAGGCTGTGGGGAATATTGACTGTGATACTGTTTACCTTGTTATTTTTCAGGCAACCTCAATATATATGCTCTGTCTCAAACATGGTTATATGTTCTGAAACTATTTTCATTTCTAGATCCTTCTTTCTCAGATTCTCAGGTGAATACAAGGGCAAAATCTTAACTCAAGTATTCAAGATAGATCCCTTGAAAAAACAGAATCACCAATTTATTAAGCATAATGCTTTTTACATGGCCATTTCTAAAACTATTTTGCAGGGATGTTTAAGAAATAACTAAAATTATAGTTGTTTTTCTGTGTCACCTTTATATGAATCATATATATATATATATACATAGACATAATCCTAAAACCTACTTTCTTATATAGAAATATGTGAAATTTTGTTCTGCTGCAAAGATATAGAAGGCTTGATATAAGAAGATGAGTTAGAGGATGAAAGAGGAAAAGGAGGGTGAGAGAGCAAAAGAGAGAACAAGAGAGTGAGAGATAAAATGCTGAAATTCGCTTGAGAGATTATTTTGACTTGTCATTGCGTGTATGCTGCTCTTAGTACTGCTAACGTAAAACATTAAGAGCAACCACATAAAAAAGGACAGAGAAATCACCAGACAGGATGACAACACAGATACAATATAGGAGCCAGCAGTGATGACCAGCAGGATATCAATTTGTCTTTGGGGCTGTAGCACCTGCTACTAATTGCTGGGAAGAGCCCCCAGTCTGTGTGTTTTCGCACACTCAGCTGTGTCCTGTATGTGCTGTGAGGAGCAGGGTGGCTAATTGCTGCTGCTTCAGTGCCAGTGAATCAACATGTTGAGCTAATAGCCACAGATAGAGGGCAGACGGATTCCTGCTAGCAGCTTATCCTTAGTTGTGTGTGATAACTAAGGCAGTTGGCATAGACCTCGCAATGTGGCCAATTATGGTATGCCTTCTGGGTTAATATAGTGAGGTGTTTGGCTATGTATGTGTGTTTACATTTTTTAACAATAGTAACATTTTCATGATGAAGCAAAAGTGGATATTAACGCTTCACCAGAAACAAAGAAGTGAAACGTGTGAACGAATCATCCTGAAACTAGATTAAGAGCAGTGGTGGTTGTTAAAGGGATGTTGAAGAGGCAGCCTGGGCAAGAAAAGTTGCTGCATAATTGTACCTGGACTAAAGATGAAACTTTAAACCACAAGTAAGTCTTTCTCCCCAGCCCTTTCCTTCTTTCAAATTTAAGACAGCAGTGAAGTACCAAGAAAGTTAAGACTTTGTTTCAGTATAATGTATCTGTGTCATGATATTACTTTCTGTCATGCTTGTTCAAAGAACTGAGTAGGAATGCTGTACAAGCAATTATTTTTTGTAAGCTCATAACTTGTGCTCTTATGCTTCCTGATTATTGAATGGTATTCTAATTTTGATGAGTTGTTAATGTAATATTTATAAAGACACATACTTTGAATTATAAGTCTGTTTGATTTTGATATTTAGAACATTCATCCTCCAGTACTTTCAATACACTCTTCTCCTTGATAAAGGATAGGAGATCAATATCAGGATTGAGAGGCTATATTCTGTTGATTTGTGCAATATATTAAGTTTGTTCTATGTGCAGTAACAGTGTGTAGGGAAGTGAAAGCATCTAACTGCATCACAGAAAACAATGTTATGCTTTGTGCTTTTGTAAAATATTGATTATCTTGATGTTCTCAGTCTGAATGTCTTTAGGGAATTACATTATACATTCCTTTTCCAAAAAGAGGAATAGAGTTTGGAATTTGAATTCAAGTTGACTTTATCCTTATCCTATAAAATTAATGCTAGAAAGTTTTCACAGCTTTCCTCTGTTGTGTTGTGGCTTCTAATTTATGAATATTCTTTGGTAGTTCCAGGAAAGATGGACCTGAGTAACAAGTTTTAGGTCAGCTTTGCAGATATTGCAATCTATAACATTGTATACAGATAGTCATTGATTTGGTGAAATTTCAGCCTAAGCAGAAAACCATGCTTTGTGTTAGGTTAACCCTGTCATACTCATTTACTTTTGCCAAAGAGCCAATTGTAAAACATAGCAACACAGTCCTTAAGTTAGTGTTCTTTACCATTAGAGATGCAAGTATTTCCTAAAATATATTTAACCATAGAATGCTGCCTGTGTTTTCCCAGACTGTATGATACTGTTCCTTTAATATGCTCATATGAACTTGCTTTACTCTGCATATTGGCTCTTGGTTAACTTGTTTCATTTGCTGAATTGGTGGGTATGTGTGAGTCAGGTCCTTTATCTGCAGAGAGAAGTCTTCAAGTTTCAGCAATTTGATCCTCTTGAAGGTGGATTCATTCCCCTACGAAATACAAGTGCAACTTAATGAAGGCCCAATTGCACTGAGTGGTGATCCCTCACCTCTCAATGATGACAATAGAATGCTGAATGGGGAGTGTGAATTTCCATATCTTTGCTGTGACCACTGAGCATTAACTGTTTAGGGATTTGATCAGATTGTATGCTATCCTTCTGTGAGCAACCACTCTAGGAAATTACAGAGGAATATTTGAATGTTATGGGTAGAGAGATTTAAGTAAAACGTTTCACTCATTAGGAGGTTCTTAAAATTATGACATGTTCCTTAATATTACTTAACTTGACTGGGACTGGGAAGTATGTGAATAATAAAATGAGTTGTGCACAGCACCTAGATAATTTTAATGCTTAGAAACAGAACCTGAGAGTTAAAGTTAAATTAGGATTATTGTTTAATCTCTTCACATGTAAATTTGAATGATACACATTGCATAATTTTATTGTTCAACTTTTTAGATTTGCAAGATAGGCAAACTATTTTTCTAATTCCCCCCGCATTATCAAATGTCACCCAGTGTTTTGTACACAGCCCATGCTTAAAAATAAAGGCAGATAGTTATTGTAATGTTGTTTATCACAGAATTCACTATTTTTCTTTGATTGTAAAATGTATACCAAGTAAATGCATATTGACTAATTATTCTTTTCTATTACCACCTGATCTTAAGGATATTTCCTATCTGAATAAATAATGAGCCTTTACCAAAAAAAAAAAAAGCCAATGCAAAAGAAATGAAGCCATTCCTGACCCAGGTAATAAGGGTAAATGAACAACGACCCTTGTAACTTGTCAGGTATTATTTCAGACAATGGAGCTTTTGTTCCTGCCACTATGGTGTAAAATAATCTAAACCTCTCATAAACCAGCTGCTACCTCAAATTTTTACCTAGCATAGACCCCCCCACTGTATACACTTACAGTTTATTGTAGTCCTAACTCCAGGGAGAAATATAAGGTTTAAGTTTCACTCTGAATCTTAACCTAAGAAGAAATAGAAGCTGCTGTCAGTATAATTGGACAGAGGCCACACTGCTTCTCAATAGAGTAGACACATTTATTGTTGAAAATTTTCACATTACTGGGGGCTCTACAGTTTGTTGGTTCTGATCATAGTTATCATTTTATTTACTTTCTCATGTTTAATAAGTTATTATTCGGAAGTGGTGCTGTAGCTCAAGTGGTAGAGCGCTTGCCTTGAGCTGAAGAGCTGAGGGACAGTGCCCAGGCCCAGAGTTCAAGCCCCACGACCGACCAAAACAAACAAAAAAAGAAATGTTATTATTCACTGGTGTTCCAGAAATATTTTGTCCATCTGTATCTCTGACTTTCTTTTTGTGTGCAAAGTGAGGCTATATAATTATAATATTGAATGATTACTTTAGACAGAATGATTCTTCTAAAAGATTTTTAAAAAATTTTATCTAATGCTTATGCTTGCATGTAGATACACTCTTTTTTAATGGAATTTTTGCGTAGTCTCTTTATGTGTCAGACTAAGATTTAAAAGCAGCAATGCCCTGTGTGCTTTCAAATGTTATTTTCGTGATACTGCATCATCGTGATAGAAGCAAAAGATAATGAAAGCATGGGAATTCAATAATACCAGTAGTCACTTTTGTGCTAATGGAGTAACTGATGGCAAAACTATGATTCCCTGGTAGAATCTCTGTTAAAAATTCAGAGATTCAAAACACTCAGAAAGTGAACTGATATGTAATCACTTACTCATGTGTGAAGTTTTGGTGATGGGAGCTAGTTTGAATGTATTAACAACATGATGTTCAAGTGTGACTGCCATCTATGGTGTGTCAGTTAGGAAGACAGACTTGCAAGAATAACATGGTGTATGTGAAAGCAAGTCACATACTACCATGCTACACACACACACACACACACACACACATACACACACACACACACACACATACACACACACACACAGCACTACACTATACACACACACACAGCACTACACGACACATATTACTTAATATAAACAGATTCTAGTTGAAGGGCATGGATTATTTGCCTGAAAAAAACCCAAAACTTCAGCATGTCCCCAAACACTTTTTCCATCGGTGTTTACAGTTTAGGACTCAGAGTTTGTGATGAATGAATAAGGTAAATAATAAGAAACCTTAAATCAGTAATTAGTCCAAACTATTATTGTTTTAATCCTGTAATAAACTCTCAAGATAATGGGTGTACAAATGTTTGTGCATGTGTGTGAACAAAACATAAGAACTGAATAGCTTCATTCTCAGGAGTAAAAGTTTCTGTTTGAAGACTGTAATGGACATCTTTCCTTTTATCTCACAAACTGTTTAAAGGTTGCATTCAACCTTAAATATCAGATCGGGACTACCGAGTCTATAAATGTACAAGCAGTGATTATTTCAAGAAACTGAAGAAATCATTTTTCTCCTTCAGGTTGGGTAAATGGAAAAAAAATTCAAAGCTTGTTTATCATGCTCTTTGATGGATAAGAAAAATGACAGGAGGTGTGACTTTCTGTATGGCTTTTAGAGTGTAAGCATTCTTAGGCCATGGCAGATGTGTAGTTCCTATTACTTTGAGAAGTCATTCATTCTAGTAGCTAGTGAAAGGGTGGGTTTCAGACAGGATTGAACACTGTTTCCTGCCTGGGGGAGGACCTCAGTGAGTGCAATGAAGTGCATCATTCAAATGGGAGCCAGGCTAATGAATGCTCTTCCTGTTGTTTTTATGGAGGTGTCAGAAGGAGCCTTTTTTCTTCTGCATCACTGAATCCTTATGGAAATGCAAATTGTTTGTATAAGGACAGTGACTTTCCTTTTTGCTTTATCAGTTAAGGAACTGATTTCTTCAACTTTGATGCACACCATTGCAATCTAGAAAAGGGTTATTAAAACTGGATGAGAGGTTGCTATTTCTTCAGAAGGTTACTGCTCAGTCTGAGACAGATAGACATGGAGAAAACACGGAGTAATATTTAAAGAGAGACACAGAGACATACACAGAAATAGAAAGAGAAATGAGATGAGATCCAGAAAGGTAAGAGAAACTAGATATAGAGTGAAAGGATAAGAATGAAAGAAATAGCAAGGGCGAGGAAGAAGGAGAAGGAATAAGAAAGGGAGATAGAAATGGAGACAGAGAGGAAAAGGTAAAGGGAGAGAGAGAGAGGAAGAGTGGAAGGTGAAGGAGAGAGGAGAGATGAAAGAACAGAAAGTTTCAGGAACAGGTAGAGGTATAGTGATAGACACCAAAAACTAAAGCTAGAGAGATAGATTAAAATAGACTGACATAAAAAAGGCAGCCTAAAAAAAATAAAAATGGAAGGAAATAAGACAAAAACTACAAACAGATGGGGAAAGATGAAACAGAATAGAATAGAATAGAATAGAATAGAATAGAATAGAATAGAATAGAATAGAATAGAATAGGATTGAATGTTTGACGGACAGAGATGGAAGGGAGACTGAGATAGAAGAAAGGAAATATTTAAGTAGTGATAGGCAAAAGAGAGAGAAAGGAAGGGCGGGGGAAGGACAAGGAAAAAAAGAGAAAGATCACTCTTGTTGAACAGGGATTAACTGAGATGTGAGTGAGGGGTGTGATATAGCTGTTCCCATTTAAAAAATGCTATAAGGAAAAGCTAGTAAAGAAAAGACTGTCATTGTTCATGAATGATTTTTAGCTTAGGGTTTTAATATTTGCTCTTAGTGTTTGTCATCCCCATAATTTTTAGATAAAAGAGCAACGACCACCATACACACATTTAATGGAACAAGACTGGATTGATGTGACTCAGTGGATTGCTCCTATTTCATTGTCTAGACATCAGGCATATCTCTACTTTTAACTAGAGGGGAAGTGGAGGTATGATTTTGCTCTATGCCAAATAAACAAAAGAAATAACTTTTATTAGTAGAAAGTTTTTTTTCTTTCTTTCTTCATTAATGACAAGACACTAATGAAAAGCTTATTGGAAATCCTTTGTATGTAAGCAAGGCTTACATACCAGTGGGCATTCCTCAATGTATTGAAGCCCAGATGTTGACTTGGGGCTCATGAATGAAAAATGTGAGTCTTAGTTATGGGAAAAGAGAAGGTTTAGGAAATTTCACAACTTGGTAGTTTAATGAATGTCCTCATTTGAGCTATCTTACCTGGTATAACTATTCAGTGCTCCTCCTTTTGCCATTACTAATGAAATTTCCTGTACTCTACTACACCATTTACTGTCCTTCCATCCACATTTAGACTTCTATGAGACATTAAAATAATTCAGTTCCTTTTCTTACCTTTTTACTTTGGGTTTTGATAGCTCTTTTCATTCTTATATTTAGCTGAATATGAAGGAAGTAAAAATAAGTATGATTGTTCAACCTTAGATGTTCAATTCATGAATTTGTGTTCAATAATTGTAGGTGGATCATGCCTGTAATCCTACATACTCAGCAGGCTGAGACCTAAGGATTGTGATTTGAAGACAGCCATGGCATGAAAAGCTGTAAGACTATTATATTCAATTAACCACCAAATCAGCCAAAAAGTAATGCTGTAGTGCTAGAAAAAAAAAATCAGGAACAGCACTCTAGCCTGACTTCAAACCCCTTGACTTGTACACACACACACACACACACACACACACACACACACACACACCACACAAACTTTTATAATGAAAGAAAAGTATGAAAATTGGGATTTTAAAACTGGTGATGATAATTACACCTTTGTTAAAATTTGGTTTGAAATTGATGCATGTGTGAATTTTTTGTTAGTGAATTTTATGGTCAGCAGTTTTGTTACTTCAAAGCTTTGTTTATTACTTCAAACACACACATGTGTACACACACATACACATTTATCTCTGCTGCAACAGTAAAATTTAATATTAAATGTGGATGTTGACAATATAACAAGAGGAAAGAAAAAGCTGTTACACAGCTCATCAGGAAATCTCTTTCAGCTTTCAGCAATTCACAAGGTTGAAATTTAAGAATAAAATAGAAAAAAATTTTTAGATACAGTAAGCATTCAGCATTTTCATGAAGAGTATTCATGGGAGAGTTTCTTTTGTCATAGAAAGGAGATTTTTCTAATAGAATATCTTTGCTGTCAAATAAATTTCAACTTATAAATATTCTTTGAGACTAATCTTTATACTATCAGTGCATACATTGTCCTAGATGAGAAATCAAGTGGAATGTGATGAAGATTAAGTTAGGGCATAGTTAAGGTCTTTCTTATGGAGGCCATAAATGTCTTTCTTGGAGAGTCTTATATACAAAATGAAAAAATATCCAAGGGACCTTGACTCTATAATGAATTAGATTCACAGGTTTGAATTCAACTGCAAATTCAATGAGGCAGCGAGTGAAATATTAAAGCAATTTCACTGTTTATACTGCAGTCAGGTTTCCTCCTTTACTACTCAGAAACTCCTCTTATCTATGTCACCAATGACCTCTTGTGTGCTGACTTCAATGGAAGATTTCAGCCTTCTGTGCATTATTTGATACTAGCCACTATTCCTTAGCCTTTGAATGTCTCTTCTCTATTTTTTTAATTGTAAAGATGTTCTACAGAGGGGTTAAAGTTACATGAATAAGGAAATGAGTACATTTCTTGTTGACCATTGCTACCCACTCTGTTTTTCTTCCACTATCTTTTCCCTCTCCCACTCCTCCTCCTTCTTATTTTTTCCTTAGCAAAATGTTCAACCAGTTAATTTTGTTTTGGTGTATTGTTTGTTTTTAAAGTTTATTCCTCAAAACGTATGTCAGCGTCATTTTTCAGAATATTCTTGTTCTGTGTATGTCTTGCATGCAAACACCCTCAAGTACGTGCCTTTTCTTCTGTTCATACATAGTACTCTTGGGATACTCTAACTGCTTTTAAATTTTGAACCAATAAATAATTCACTGATTGGAGATTTTTGCTCATGTGACCCAAAGCCAAATCCTCCTATTTAAGCTATCTATTGTATTGAGTTAAAAAAATTCATGCTACCATGTGCAATGTATTGAGTTGAGATGGGATCTTGCTAATTTATTTGTCTAGTCTGACTTGGAATTATGGTTCACCTAATGTCAGGTTCCTATGAAGCTAGAATGACAGGTCATCATCAGTATATTCAGCTACATGTTGACTTAGGATCTCATGAATTTTTTCTCATTTCTTAAATGGGGCAATTGCAATCCTTTGATCTCTGCCTTGCAAATAAATAAAATTACAGGTATGAGCCACCAGTGCTCAAGAATACTTAGCATTTTAATAGTCTTTTACAGTGAACAAAATCATTTAGATTTTGGTAAACTGTTGGCTATCACATGATATTTTGTAAAGTCTTTTATATATTTATATATATATAATCTTTTATTTCAATTGGTCTCAATAGTGATAAAATGTTAATAATTGCCTATTCTGAGTACGAATGTTGTATGTGATTCATTCAAAAGCTATATAAACAGTTTAACTGTATACTCCTCAAGTGGAAAAGTCCTCTTAAAATCCTCCTAGCACTTCTCTATAGATGAGAACACAGGTTTCATAGCTTTATATCTGATCAGCATGGTTTCATGCATTTTAAATTCATAGAACCAATGGTCAAACTGAGTTTTTTTGAACTTCCAGAAATCCCAGATATCAGCGTATATATATCTATATATATATGCGCACACACATATATACATATATATGTATATATGTAAAGCTGGAACACTGAAAGCACCTTAGTTCATGAATACGGCCCTCAATACCTTTGGTCAAAAGTCCATGGAGAGCCAGACCCAAGAAGAGTCAGGCACTGATTACTCCTGTAATCCTAGCTACTCAGAAAGCTGAGAAGTAAGGATGGGGTTCAAAGCCAGCCCTTGCTGTAATATAATTACATATATTTATGTATTATTTATATTATATAGAATATATTATATTATTATAATATATAATATAATTATATTCAATATATAATAAAATAATATAATTATATATCTATATCTACATACATTTCATTACCATTCCAGGAATCCTAATTGAATAACTCTAACTTTTTTGATCCACAAACATAAGGCAATATGTTTAGAGGAGAATAATATATTATCTACATAGTTATATGTACTCATTAAAATATAGCAAATTTAGCCAAGCCCAGAGTAGAATTGGCTGGTGAAAACTCTCAAAAGATAAATTATATTCACTCCTTATATTCTACTAATGATTCATTTGTGGAAATGAGGCAAGTAAATATTAATAGCACACATGTCTATGTGAATACAAGTAATTATGCATAATACAGTCAATCCCCATTTTACAGTATCTATTGGCATTTCCATTACTTTATTAGCATGATCATATGAGTGCAATGAAGAAACCATATAAACATACCTCATCAAAAGAAATTTTGAATTTGATTCATAAGGAGTAGTAAATGAAGTAATAACAACATTGGAGTTATGTTTCAATTGCTTTCAGTTTACACATCTTATCATACTATTGTTTTTTGTTTGGGAATAAATATGGATAACTCTCTCAATACTTAGCTCTACATTTTTTCAACTGACTTTTAGAGATTCAGATTTGATGGAGTGATCATATCTTTTTTTTAAGGAATGTGGGTATTATACTGGCATGAATGGGGGATATTAATAAATCAGTATATAACATACAAATCTTTTGTTATAATAATGCTCAACAGTGGCAGAAAATAGTGAATTTCAGTCATTCATTTGAAACATGTGGCTCCTTCTGTGCTTTTTGAAGATAATTTCAGTTACTTACCTTTAGGTGTTTCATGGGTTATCAAGGTATAAGAGGCACTGACTTTAAAATAAATAAATAAATAACAGTTACAAAGGTCCAGTAAACAGAAACACATGGCTATTTTGGAAGCTTTTCATTGGTTAAAGAAAATCATAGGACAGCAGGGTATTTTAGTTACATGTCAAAACAAGAGGGGGCATTTTGACCATTGGATTTATGTTTAAAACCAAAAATAGAAATACATCTGTAGTTACTTGAAAATATCCTTCCTTTCTTCCTTCTTTCCTTCTTTCCTTCTTTCTTTCTTTCTTTCTTTCCTTCTTTCTTTCTTTCTTTCTTTCTTTCTTTCTTTCTTTTCTTTCTTCTTTCCTTCCCTTCCCTCCTTCCTTCCTCTTTTCCCTCCCTCCCTTCCTTCCTTCCTCCCTCCCTCCCTCTCTTCCCCTCTCCTTCTTCCTTCCTTCTTTCCTTCCTTCCTTCCTTCCTTCCTTGTGCAGGTCCCAGTACTTGAACTCAGGGCCTGGGCACTGATCTTGAGCTGTTTTGCTCAAAGCGAGTGCTCTGACATTTGAGCCACAGCTCCACTCAAGGTATTTTTTTTGCTGCTTAATTGGAGGTAAGAGTCTCACTAACTTTCCTGCCCCACCTGGCCTTAAGACTTCAGCCTCCTGAGTAGCTAGGGTTACAGAGATAGGCCAGTAGCTTTCAGCTTGAAAATACCCTTTCCAATGGGATATTCAATAATTTTGTTTCCGAAATTCATAAATTAGTTTCAATGGAGGGGCAAAAAACAAATGATACTTTAACCCTGGTAGGGTGGCATTGATGGAAAAATTCCTGTGTTTGCTGACATAGAGTTTAAGATCTTCTCCTGAATGTGAGTGTAATATACTTTGCCACCTTGAGACAGCAGAATAGAAATCAAGGCCACTGTGGATTTTCAGTGATTATAGAAATTGGAAATTGTGGAAAACAGGATATGGAATTCCAGGAACCACTTAGACACTTAACTCCATGAAATCCAATTTCAGCGAGGAAAATTTAGAGAAAATATAAAGCCTCTTTTGTATGGCTCCAACACAAGATTTTGTCATTAAATGAGACATTGATTTCTAAATCCTGAATCCTATTTCTTTTGGTTGGAGATGATTTAATTGTGAAAATAGTAGTGAGTCACATGAGGAACATCCCCTGAATCACAAAAGAACTGTGTAAGTGGGTGTACATGTATGGCAGACAATCAGTTATAAGTAAGATAATTCCAACAGGGTTTTCTCTTGTGATGTTCAGCTATTTCTACATTGCTAATTACTGAAGAAAAAATATATCTAATATATCTCTAATCTAGACAGTAATGAAGGGTTATAAATGAGTCTGGTAATTCAATCTCAAGATAACATTAAGAAGATTTCTGTCCCTGTAGTAACAATGGAGGTTAATGTCAGCCTTTAACATTTCTGAATACATAAACATAGTTTTGCTGGTGGCTTTAGTATGGTCTTCTTTGTGATCATTTGGGTAAATGCCCAGAAGTGGGATTGCTGGGGCATAGGGGAGCTCTATGTGGAGTTATTTACCATAGCTAAGATATCCACACATTAGATGCCCCTCAATAGATGAATGGAGATGCATACATACACACACACACACACACACACACACACACACACACACACACACACACACACACACATATATATATATATATATTTGGAATTCTATACCTACATGAGAAAGAATGACATTGCCCCATTTGTTAGGAAATTGAAAAACTTGGAAAAAATCATATTAAGTGAAGTAAACCAGGCCCAAAGAAACATAGGTCCCATGGTTTCCCTTATTTGCAATAACAAGTATGTCTGGGACAAGTAGAAAAGGTCAAAAGCTATGTGCATATGACCAGATAAGATGAAGTTAAGTAAAATGAACCTCAAGATAAGGACACAAGTTTTTTTTTCTTTCTTGCTATTGTTTCTAACGTATTTATAAGGTACCATGTGATTTTTTTGTTGCTTTTTATGGTCCTCACCCACCATATAACCCCTGTTTTACTCTATTTGATGTCAGTATAATTTGGGGAGGGGAAGGAAAAAACAAAATGTTGAAATAGGAATACAGGTTGACCCATTGTAACAATGGAATGTACAAGACACTATGTTGAAAAATGAACTTTACAATTTAGGCGCAGAGGGGATGAATGTAGTTGTGGAGGTGGGAGGGAAGGGATGGTAGAGGGAAAACAAAGGAGGAGGCAACAATGCTTGATAAGAAATGTACTCATTACCTTGCTCATGTAACCGTAACCCCTCTGTAAAGTATTTTCACAATAAAAACTTATTTCTGAACACAATGATGTTCTCACCCTCTACTATCATCCTGAGTTTACAAAATTCTGGAGTACAAGGGTGGAACTGAGGCACAGCTGGTTTTGTTTATGTTTGTATTCAGACTGGCGTTACAGAAGACATGAGGAGGCTTTGCCTTGAAGGTTGAAAAAAAATGGAGAAGTTAGTCTTCTATGGGATCATCATTCCCTTCAACAGGTGTCCCAGGATACTGACTGAAGTGTATAAGGAAGTGCACTGGCAGTTTGTTTTAAAAGTAGCATCTCAGAAAGTGTTTTCCTTATTATGCAGCCATTAGAAATGACAAAATAATGGCATTTGCAGGGAAATGGATGGAGCTAGAAGGAATCATGTTGAGCGAGGTAAGCCAAGAACGAAGAGACAAACGGTACATGGTCTCCCTGATAAGTGGATGCTAAATCCAAAATATTAGGTGATATGACAAAACTAACAGGACTTAAGAAACAAAGAACTCCCGCTCATCTGGATGAACCACTACTAAATATCCCCATGCTGCTGACCACAAATATGGTATATAACATGTGAACACTGTTATATATTACAGACTGTGGTAGACAATTTGCTCCAGGGAAGTTAGAATGAACTTGTAACTTTGAAAATATGTAATCACTTAATCACAATAAAAAAAAAAAAAAAAGAACCTCGGGGAAGGGAGGGAGGGAGGGGATGGTAGGGGGAAAACAATGGGGATGGTAGGGGGAAAACAATGGAGGGGGTAACAATGTTCAAGAGGAAGTGTACTCATTACCTCACTCATGTAACTGTAACCCTCTGTATAGTATCTTTACAATAAAAAAAAAAAAAGAAAGTGTTTTCCTATCTGGGAGCTTATTTCAATGCTAGAATAGTTAAGTTTAGGAAAGAAAGACGAGTTCATCAATATAAATTTATTCAAATATTGTTTGATTGTGTGTGCGTGTGCGTGTGTGTGTTTGTGTGTGTGTGCATGCACACACGCGTGCACGTGTGTGTGTGTATGCTGATACTGCGGCCAATTGGGCTTGAACACAGGGTCTGAGTTGCTGTCCCTTAGCTGCATCTTTCATAGTTGATGCGCTACTGCCTAAGCCACAGTCTTGCTCTCCTGTTTTTGATACTTTAAAGATTAAACACTCTCATAGACCTTCTCAGTCTGACTTTGAACTGTTAATCTTGGGTATTAGCCTTGTGAATAGTTAGGGTTACAGACATAAGCCACCAGCACCCAGCTTCATGCGTTGATTTTAAGGCACATGGTTAAGTAGAGCAACAGTAGATTCCTGTAAGTCAGAATTGTTTATTTATTTTTTCTGATCACAAAATGTTCTAGCACAAGTTATTAGCCCTTATTTCCCATGTGGATTAAGGAGTAAAAGATTGTATTATATCTCAAAACTTTCTGCTGGCTTTACTTTTTTTTTCTTTTGCTTTTCTGTTTTTCTGTATCTTCTTCTAACTTTATTTCTGGCTCATTTTAGGTAGCTGTCAAGTTTGTTCTAGTTTATCAAGGAGACATGCTTCTCATCTTGGTCAGGGTTACTACTTGCTTTAGAAAAAAAAACTGAAGACATTTGGATGGTGGAAGAGTCATCCATGACTTGAGTTTAGGTGGCAGAGTGTGTTAGGAACCTGGGTAAACTCAAAAGAAGAAAACTAGAATTTTAATTAATTCATGCTTCTTATTATTCAAGACATTAACCAATATGGTATAGAGGTAAAAGCAATGAAGAAACATTATTTTCTATTATGGTCATAGAATTTTCTTCAAACAAATATCTGTATTTTATTATTCTAAGTACTTATAACCTATTTGATTAATAGTAATTTTCTGAGGGAGACACTTATTTTAGCCATTAATTGTAATTTCAATAGATTAACTGGTATTATCCAATCCCATCTTTTTGTATATGAATGAAGATGCAATAATGATGATGAACAGAAGCACAGTGGTTGGTTATCATAGAAAACATGTCCTGATATAGGCCAAAGAGAGTCAATGTGTATGACATAAGGACATTTTCTCTGTATCTTTTAGGATTTTATCACTCTTTTCCTAATGGTATGCAAGCATATCCATAGACATAGATACCATTTAATTTTTTTTCACATTTTCTTTGGATAATCTTTTCCTTAAAATGATCCTAAGTATGACTAAATTTGTTAAATAGATACAATGCAACCCAATTTCCTATTGCAAATTTGGCAAAACACATGTATGTGTGTGTGTGTGTATATATATATATATATATATATATGTACATACATGTATCTATACATGTATGTACATTATATTCATATGTGCATTAATTTTACTTTTTAAGTGGCCAACCTCAAGGAGAATCTAAGTATAAACTCATAATGTTGGAACCAGCCTTATTCTAAATCTTCAAGGCTTCCTGTGTACTTAGGAATAGCTGAGTGTGAGTCTGAAAGAGCAGCACTAAAGTTAATTCACAGCTAGAGACCAACGTAGGATATTTATAGGGAATATTGCTGACTCTTCTAGGGGATTGGACAACCAAAACACTTTTCCATGGTAAGCCCAGTTCATTTTATAAGACAATAGTGTACTCTCTGCTTGGCTGTGAGAGTTCATCTGATTATCATTTATATTATTGCAATATTGAAAACAGAAACCAAAAAAAAATCAGCCAGAGAAAAGTTACCAACTTCAAGATATCAGATGTTGTGCTGTTATAATTAATAGTTTCTTCTGGAACCAAACAAAATGGACTAGATATGATGGTTTACTATTCGTTAATTTTACTTTGACATATTTTTATTGAACAATGCTCCTTGCTAGATGGTAACAAAATAGTGGCATCCACTTGCAATTTGAATTTCCAAGAATTTTTAAATTATATGGGCAGGATTAGCCTAATCTTGAAGATATAATAGCTGAAGCTCATGAATTTCAGAAAGGTAAACATATCAGTTGTAAAATACGGAACTGGGATTAGAACACAGGTATATCTAGCTGCCAAGTTCATGGGTTTTCACAGTATCTGACTATTAAATTATGCTTTCATACTTTATCCTTAAAACTTGCCTTTTCACTGATCATCTATTGGATGACTATCATTTATGCATTTCACAGTAGGTGACTAAATCATTCTTCCTTTGTATGATACATCTAATGGTTGGTTGATTCTGTTTTATAGTTCTGTTCCATAACTGCAAAGATTAAAGATTGAATTTCTTTTTTTTAATCCTTTAGATTCTTTATCACTAAGACTTACACATCTACTTGAATTATTTGCAAATGTGTTTTCTCAGCATACTTATAAATCTAAAGTCCTTGAAGTAGCAGAGTATATCTTCAGAGTTTTCTTCTTTTTATATGTAAACACACAGCACCAGCTGTTGAGGTAATTGAAAGAAGAAAGGTTTGAAACATTTCTTTATAGGTATAATATTTTTTGAAGTACAATTTTATTTCTAGGAGAAAAACTGTATTTTAAAGAAGCAGATTGTTATGATATAATTGTCTTCCTGTATTTAAATATACTGGTACCTTCTAAGATTTATACAAATTATAGTTAATACTTCAAATATATTAAACAGATTTATTTGGAAAAAAATGTTCAAAACTTTTTTTTTTCCTTTTGGCTTCAGTAAATCATAGTATATTTACTGAAAAATACATTAGTGTGATTACTCCACAAAAATTACTTCAAAAATTAAATTTATATCAGTTTTAAAACAAAGCAACAATTAATAGCATTTAGGGGAAAATCATGTTACATTAAATGTAAATGCATTTGATTATAAGCTCAACATTATCTCACAGGGATTAAAGTTTTGAAAATGGTACATCATACTACAAAGACAGAAAGTTTCTTCCTATAATTGACAAGTGTCTACATAGAAATGCTCCCGTGTGTGTGTGTGTGTGTGTGTGTGTGTGTGTGTGTGTGTGTGTGTTAGCTTAAAAGAGGTTCAGAAAGAACTAGCAGAGTAAATAAGAGCTGAAGCAACTCTCCCATATTGCAAATGTCATTATCTTTTGAAATAGACAATGCCTAATAAGAATCTTACTCTAAATTGCTATATTTAGGACTTGATTTCATGAAGTTTTTAATAAATACTTTTATTGTAAAGATACTGTACAAAGGGGTTATAGTTACATGAGTAATGAGTACATTTCTTATGGAAGGTTGTTACCTCTTCCTTTGTTTTTTCTCTACCATCCCTTCCCTCCCCATCTCCCCAACTCCTCCCCCCCGCCTCCTGCAATGTTGTAAATTCATTTTCAACTTAGTGTCATGTACATCTCATTGTTACAATGGCTCAACCTGTATCCTTATTTCAGCTTTTTGTTATTTCCCTTCCCCTCCCCAAATTGGAAAAATGTATATACAAGATGCAGGGCACCAGAATCAAATACAGTGAAATCAGGGGTTATACCATGGGAGAAGAACATACAAGAGAAACAAAAAAAAATCACATAGTACATTATAAGTACATTAAAAACAACAGCAAAAAAGATAAAACCTCTGTGTCCCTATCTTGGGGTTAATCTCAGGAACGTTCTGCTTCAAATTTTGTTGCAAATTGGTTGTGTCTATATTTTATATTTTTGAACTAAAAGTAATCTGAAATCTCCAAATGGTTTGTTCTTAATTTTGAGATATTTTATATTCTTTAGGATTTTCTCAAAAATTTTAGATGCTGCCTGGAGCAGCATCTGGTGAGTATAAAAAAATTCCAAGTTTTTATTCAGAGTGCCAAGAAAACCTTTTGGCTAGAAATATGATATGGCTTTCCTTCTTGAAGCTATTTCCAAGGATGTTTAGATTTTATGAAAATAACTTCCCCATATCAATATATTTCCTTATGATCAACAAAGTCTCACATTATTTATTATATATATATATATATATATATATATCAACAATAAATACACTTAAAAATCACCAATTTCAAGGGATGTTTTTTGTTTCATATTTTTATGTATTTATGTGTACTTGAACTCAGAGCCTGGGCACTGACTTTAAGCTTTTTTTTTTCTCTCAAGATGAGTGCACTACCATTTGAACCACTTCCAGCCCTTTTTGGTAGTTAATTGGATAAAAGTCTCTTGCACTGGCTGTCTTCAAACTACAATCCACAGATCTCAGCCTTCTGAAGAGGATCAGCATCAGCAGTTAGTGCCTAGCACATTTATCTTTGGCAGAAAGCAATTCTTTCAGAGTAGGAATACTATATAGCTTTCAATAAGATGAGCTGCAGTTTACTGTTTCTCAAATCTTTCTACATTGATATTACATCTTATATCGATAACTGTCAGTTGAATATAAACTATACACATAGACTCATGCTTTTTCCTACCTAAAATATGTTCTCTTTATGGTAATGTTTTTTTGTTATTTTTTTTCTCAAATATAATTGAACATTCCGAAGGACTGGTGAATATGCC
Organism: Dipodomys spectabilis; assembly: GCF_019054845.1. Lineage (NCBI taxonomy): Eukaryota > Metazoa > Chordata > Mammalia > Rodentia > Heteromyidae > Dipodomys > Dipodomys spectabilis. The sequence goes on along the minus strand of NW_024870884.1, from coordinate 1,079,100 downwards.
ACCTATTATGTTACCCAGGATTTAGTTAACCTACATGTATGACAGCAACAAGGTCACTTTGTAATTTCATTACTGACTTGAAAAAACAGTAGAAATCACTAAATAATTTTAGTGTTATGTATTTCTTACATGCTCGGGTAAATTCTAATCATTATGACTTTTATTTCAGTAACAGAAAAAACTAATGGCTAATTTAGTCATACAGGAAATTTATCTGGAAGATATGAACCGAGAGAGCTAATGACAAGGTTTGAGAGTGATGCTGTGACACAGAGATCCTTTACTAATGGCCTAGAAGTTCTAGCAACAAACAAAATAACAATGTTGACAGAGTCCCTTCAACTGAATGAAAAAATCCATTCATTTTTCTCATTTAAGTCATTGCCCTCTATGCAAATAAGAAGGGTGAGAATAGGTTCCATTTACACTCCATTGCTTCTCTTTTTTGCTAGGTGAAAGCAGTCTTCTTAAATTATTTTCTGGCTAGAGTATCACATACAGGGAGAAGGTCAGGATCTACCATTGCCAACAGAAAAGGAAATAAATGCCAGGGCACAAAACAATCAAACAAACAAACAAAAAATCATGTTCCCTAACACACATTGTACTTATGAATAAATTCTCATTGTAGTTGCTACCAAAGCCTGGCAGAACTAGGCTCTAAAGTGGATTTAACTTAAGGATTCTGCTCACCAGGTGAAAATTCTTACTTCATAAGAGTGACATCTGTCATACAAACAGCAATCATTCCGAGTCTCTGATTTAGTATGGTTCAATAATATGTCTTTCCTGAACTCTCTTGTATATACATGTGCTAGGAGAAATCCCTTCATATGGAGCATCAAGTAATAAAATAGTGGAGAGATGTGAAGTGTGATACCCAAGTCTCCCTTTGAGCAAAGTTCACTTTTCATGTAGGTTTTCATGTGGGTTCTCAATTTAGTAAAAAGTAAATGGTAAGAGTCCAAAACCCCTTTATAAATAGAAACAATTTGAACTATATATTGAGTCTGAAATTATCAAAGGCCTTTAAATTTGTTTTAGTAATTAACACAAGATTCAGTTGAGAGTTAACCTGACATAATTAACATTCTTGAATATATTGTACTTTAAAGGAACATTTACCATGGTTCACAATGATTTGCCAATCAAATATTATTCCAAAAGTAGAGAGAAAAAAAAACAAAACCAAAGATTGCAATATACTTAAAGTCAAACTTTGCTATTGGACCTTTATGAAAGAAATGTACATGGAAATCTGTGAGTTCTATTCTCACTGGCTCAATTTTAATAATTTCCTGAACTGATTTCTTATTGACAACAGGTGAATAGAAATAAGAAAATAATCTAATGCTATAATATTAACTCTCATTCTTTGCAATCCTTTATTTTCTACTCTGTTATTAATTGCTAACACTTTTAGCACAAATAATTCTAGTTCAATTTTCCCATTTTAAATGATATGTAAAATAAATGCAATAATGTTAATAGAAGTTATTTAAAATTAGGAATTCTCAATGAATACTTTGTTGTTGTTGTTGTTGGTGGTGGTGGTGGTGGTCATGGGCTTGAACTCTGTGCCTGGGTGCTGTCCCTTGCTCTTCAGCTCAAGGCCAGCCCTCTACCACTTGAGCGTCAGCGCCACTTCCGGTTTTCTGGTGGTTAATTGGAGATAAGAGTTTCATGGCCTTTCCTGCCCGGGCTGGTTTTGAACCGCTATCCTCAGAGCTCAGCCTCCTGAGTAGCTAGGATTACAGACATGAGCTACCAGCGCCTGGCTATGCTCAGTGAATTCTTATGTGAAAATGAACAAAACGACAGGAAAAAAAAAATAATGGGTATACATAATTTGGATGGCTTCTAAAATTGAAGCAACTCAAGTCTTGTGTGGAAGACTGCATTGCCTCCCATTTGTCCACCTCCATTACCACTTGGAAAATGTTTACTTTATTGTGAGAAGAGCTATCCACATCCTTTAAATTTTTCACTAACACTGATGTCTTAAGCCTCTTGTAAACAATCTTGACTTTTGATCCAATTATTCCTTGAGAATCGGCTTGATCTTTTCTAATGACTAACATTTTTTATCTTAATTGTCAATTGGTATCATCAATATGTCAATTCACCAAAACAGTAAACTTGATTGCTGAGTGTTTCCCAGAACTAACTTGATGAAGATCACTCACCTACACAAGGTGAGAAACAAGGACAGAAATTTGATCTGGTGGTAGGTAGAATGTTGGTATGTATTCTGGCATCTCCCAAAACAAATTCAACAGACTGTTAAAAAGTTATAGATAATGAAGTTTCAGTAAAATTACTGAGAGAATTTATCAGTAGTCAATAAATTCTAAACTTTAAAAAAAATTCTAGAAGACTCATAAATAAGCCCACAAACATATAACCAACTAGTATTTGATAAGGGATTAAAAAACACAGGTTGGAAGAAAGACAGCCTCTTCAACAATTGTCTCTTCATATTTAATTTATTATAATTCTGAGGTGTTCAGGTATAAGATACCATGAAGTACCTTCTGCTGTTGTTTTTCTTTTTAACTAGCATTGCTGCATTTGTGTCTAGCAATAAGTAAATGGAATGTGTTTCTAGATCACAGATATGTTAGGCTCAGCATTTGTTAATTTTATCAGCCAGTTTAAGGAATTAACTCCTAGAATTAAGGTATCAGTTAATCAAATATTTCCATCAATTTGGTATATAGAATGAAGCTGCAATAAAGTTCTTAACATATGATCTTGCTACAATGAATATATAATGGTATCAGAAAAATCACAGATTATTCTTCAGCCAGCTTTTTTCTCTCAGATATTTACTAAGAACTTTTCTGAGACCTTTTTCATCCTCCAATAGTGAATTCTGTATTTGATTAGACAGTACAATATTTACAAATTTCCAACATAATTATAGCACACTTTCTTGTGCTTAATCACAATCAGAACATTATAATACACTGACAGACAAATTGCCTAGGAAAACTTATTAGAAAGGTGATGCTTTGGACCAAGTAAACAAAGATAAACTTGATTTTTTCTTTATTAGAAAGATTATTTCAAAGCAGGAGAATATTTAATAAGAAATAAAACTAATATGAAAAAGGAAGTAAATGTCAGACACTGAAAGTAGTAAGCCTCTAATAATGACTTACCTAAGATTTCAAGATCTGTGGTTTCTAATATGTATTCACTCATTAAACATTGTGCTAAGTTTTGACATTTAGACTTTTCGTCCTATTGGAATTTAAATGAAAATAATGGTCTCTGAGGCTTAGTAAGTAATACAGTCCGGAATACTTAACCATTGGTGAATTTAAGGAACTAGTGTTTGCTAAACATAGCATTTACATCATTTATATATGTGTGTGTAAAATAAGCTCCTGCATGCTTATTTATTCTTATTTTAATGCATATGCTGAAATTGTAATATATCTCCTTGTTTGCTGATTCAGGGTGTGATTTTCATTTGTTCAGTTTTTAGTAACTCTTGATTGTTTTACTGCCCTAAGTGAAAAGGGAACCCATTTATTCGACTATAAAGAATGCTAATTCACCTAGGTTGGAGTTTTATGAGATTCTAAGCAGCAGGTGTTAAGGAACAGAGTTCTGTGGATTACAATTAGGTCTAACATTGTTATGAGACTGACATAATAAGGAATCAATTTATAATTAATACATTATGGTGACAAAGCAACTAACAAAATCAATACAGATTGCTGATAAAGTAGTGTTTCCAGTCAGATTTGAGAAGAGTGAGTTATTGATCTATTGGTCATGATTTTTACATATTTAAAGAATCAAAATCACTGGAAACCATGTCTCCTAGTGACAGACAGTATGACAGCCCTGTACTTTCCAAAGCAGTTACAGTTAAAGATGAACCCTTTGTTTCCAAAGTGGTTGAACAAGTTTACACTCCCACCAACAATGAAGTAAGGTTCCCTTCTGTCAACATCCCCTCCAGCATCTGTTGTTATTAGATTTTTTGATTTTTGCCATTCTAACTGGAGTGAGGTGGTATCTCAATGTTGTTTTGATTTGCGTTTCTTTTATGGCTAAGGAGGTTGATCATTTCTTCATGTGTCTATTGGCCATCCTTCTTTCCTCTTCAGAGAAGTTTCTCTTTAAGTCATTAGCCCACTTACTTATTGGGCAGTTATTTCTTTGAGGATTTGTTGTTGAGGGATTTAATTTTTTGAGTTCCAAGTATATTTTAGATATGAGACCCTTGTTGTATGGCTAGTGAAGATCTTCTCCCAATCCGTGGGTTTTCTATTGATCTTGCTAGCTATGTCCTTTGCCGTGCAGAACCTCTGCAACTTCATGCAATCCCATTTGTCCAAACTTTCTTTGATTTGTTGTGTTTCCGGGGCTCTATTAAGAAAATTTCGGCCTGAGCCAAGGAGACCTAGGGTTTCTCCTATTCCATGCTGTAATGTTTTCAGAATGTCTGCTTTGACTCTGAGGTCTTTGATCCATTTGGAGTTGATTCTGGTACAGGGTGATATATAAGGATCTAGCTTAACTTTGTACAAGTAGTTAACCAATTTTGCCAGCACCATTTACTGAAGAGGCTGTCTTTCTTCCATTGTATTGTTTTAGCTCCCTTATCGAAGATTAGATGGCTATAGGTCTGTAGGTTCATTTCTGGGTTTTCAATTCTATTCCACTGGTCCTGAGGTCTGTTCTTGTGCCAGTACCAAGGTGTTTTGATTACTATGGCTTTATAGTAGAGTTTGAAATTTGGTATTGATATTCCTCCAGCAGTGTTCTTTCTGTTGAGGAGCGTTTTTGCTATTCGGGGTCTTTTATTGTTCCATATGAATTTTTGGATTGCCTCTTCTATTTCCTTGAAGAATGAGGTTGGAATTTTGATAGGTATTGCATTGAATTTGTAGATAGCCTTGGGAAGTATTGCCATTTTCACGATGTTAATCTTTCCAATCCAGGAGCATGGAAGGTTTTGCCATTTTCTAAGTTCTGTTTTGATTTCCAAGTTTTTAAAGTTTTCATCATAGAGGTCCTTCACTTCTTTGGTTAAGTTAATTCCTAGATATTTTATTTTTTGAGGGGCTATTACAAATGGAGTTGCTTTCCTAATTTCAGCCCACTTTTCTCATTGTTGGCATACAGAAAAGCCATTGATTTTGGGGTGTTAATTTTATACCCTGCTACTTTGCCAAAGTTTTGAATCAGCTTGAGTAATTTGGGAGTGGAGTCTATGGGATTCTTTAAATACAAGATCATGTCATCTGCAAAAAGGGAGAGTTTTATTTCTTCCCCCTTATGTCTGCATCTTGTCTTATTGCTGTAGCTAGGCATTCTAATACTAGGTTGAAGAGAAGTGGAGAGAATGGACATCCTTGTCTTGTTTCTGAGTTAAGAGGAAATGGCTTTAGTTTTTCACCATTAAGTATAATGCTGGCTGTAAGCTTGTCATATACAGCCTTTATTGTACTGAGGCATGTTCCATGGATTCCTAATTTTTCCAAAATCTTCATCATAAAGGGGTGTTGGATCTTGTCAAATGCTTTTTCTGCATCTCTTGAGATAACCATGTAGTTCTTACCCTTGCTCCTGTTAATGTGATGAATAATATTAATTGATTTGCGTATATTGAACCAGCTTTGCATCCCTGAAATGAATCCTGTTTGATCATGGTGTATGATTTTTTTGGATGAATTGTTCAAGTCGATTGGCCAAAATTTTGTTGAGAACTTTTGCATCAATGTTCATCAAAGAAATGGGTCTATGGTTCTCGTTCTTTGATGAGTCCCTGCCTGGTTTTGGGATGAGGGTTATGATGGCTTCATAGAATGTGTTCAGTAGTGAACTTTCTCTTTCAATTTCATTGAAGAGTTGGAAAAGTATTGGTGTGAGCTCTGCTTTGGAAAGTAGTATGAAGGTTCCTCAAAAGACTCCACATAGAGCTCCCCTATGACCCAGCAATCCCACTTTTGGGCATTTACCCAAATGTTTACAAAGAAGACCACACTAAAGCTATGAGCATAACTATGTTTAGTGCAGCATTATTTACCATAGCTAAGATCTGGAACCAACCCAAATGCCCCTCAGTAGATGAATGGATCAAGAAAATGTGGTATATATACACAACGGAATTCTATGTCTCCATCAGAAAGAATGACATTGCCCCATTTGTTAGGAAATGGAAAGACTTGGAAAAAATTATATTAAGTGAAGTAAGCCAAACCCAAAGAAACATAGATCCCATGATTTCCCTTATTTGCAATATCTAGTATATGTATGAGTCAAGCAGAAAAGGTCAGATAAGGTGATATTAGGAAAATGAACCCTAAGATATGTATTTTAAATGTTTTTTTCTTTCATGCATTTGTTTCTAATGCAATTATAAGATTATTTCTTTGTTGCTTTGTATGTCCCTCCCCAACAGTATAACCCCTGCTTTCACTGTATTTGATGTCGGTATAATTTGTGGAGGGGAAGGGGAAAAACAGGTCGTTTAAATAAGGATACAGGTGGACCCGTTGCAACAATGAGAAGTACAAGTTGTCATGTCGAAAACGAACTTTTCAACTTGGGGGGAGGGGAGAATTGGGTGGGTGGGAGGGAGGATGGGAAGGGATGGGAAGGGTAAACAAAGGAGGAGGCTACAATGCTTGATAAGTAATGTACTCACTATCTTGCCCATGTAATTGTAACCCCTTTGTACAGTATTTTCACACACACACACACACACACAAAAAAGATGAACCCATTGCAACAGTGAGATGTATAAGATGTTATGTCGAAAAACGAACTTTACAACTTTGGCGGAGGGGGGGATGGGAGGCAACAGTGCTTGATAAGAAGTGTACTTATTACTTTTCTCATGTAATTGTAACCCCTCTGTACGGTATTTTCACACTAGTTCTCTTCTTTTCAAAATGATGACAAATGTGCTGAGTGGTTGAAATTATATCTGTATATAGGAATGGTTATTGATAAACTAGTAAAGTTCTATTGGTTAGGCGTCAGGAATATGGATACTAGTTGTACCAATTTGCAAACATGGAGGATTAATGGATTTCATGAATATTTCTGACAGTCTATGTGGGCTGATGTGCATAGTTCTAAATTATTAAGCATAAACAGATTAGGGAAAGTTATCATCTCTAGACTATTGTTCTTTTTCTTTTTCTTTTTTTCTTTGTAATCCATGGGTTCTTTATATCTTAAGATTTCCTTAGTTTATGATTTTCAGGTTATATTCGCAAGCTATAATCGCACTTTCCATTCTGTGATATTGTTCTAAGAAATGTTTAAATTTCTTACTTTAATGATTTCATACATAACTTGCTGTAGGAAAACTGCCTTGAAACTGAATATGGCAAAAAATAAGGGGAACTTATGAATGATTATGTATCAGAAAGGTGGATGAAGGATCAATGCTTTGTATGCCTGTATAGATTACATAAAGAATCTAATAAATGCACAAAAATAGGATGTAGCTACTCAATTTTGCACATTATATAGCTACACAAAATTTTGCTTTACTTATTTAAGGCTTCTAAACGTTTTTTCCTTATGTCATTTCAATATTTCAAATGAAATTACAGAAAATGCATAATCCTAGTGATTTGTGAGTGTTTTTGTAGATATTTTATTGTAATTCTGACATTAAGAACACATTTGATATTATGGAACTTAGTTCTACCAAATACTTAATAGTCACTTATATCTCTATTTGGCAATGTGATGCTGTAACAATTTTTTAGATGTGGTTATGCCTGAAATCACATATAGACATTTTTTATTTATTAAATTGGTAACACTGATCATAATACAATCATAAGTAAATCAAATGCATATTTTGAAAACTTTCTAGGTGGGTTTGTGAATTCAAATAAAAACCTCTTTATCTTTTAATGAGTTTAAATTTAACTGTAACAAATATTTATTTTTTCTAACTTAAGTTTTCCAAAATAACTTACAGTTGATCTATTTTTCAGTGTCAGTTTTGCTAGCTTCTCAGATATTTGAAACTTGTAGGATTACTTTTATTTCATATAGCAGATATTTCATATTGTCCAGAGAACATCTAACTGTGGTAAAATTAGGAAAAACAACATAAAGTATCATAATTAACTGGCTTAAATCAGTAGGAGTTAGAAAGATTTGTCTCATTATAATTACTTTTGAGTGATAGGTTTAGAAAATAACATTCACAAATGTCTGATGTAAAGGTATTGGACAACAGCCAGATTGAAATTTATTTTTGATTTTTTTTTTTTTTGCCCAATTAGTCAAATCTCCATTTCTATAGTTTCTACATGGTTTCTTCACTAGATTTGCCTAAGTGAAATATATTTCAAATAGTAATTCCTCTTCCTCCTTCCTTTTTTCTCCAATATCTCTTATAGCATGCACAGGTGCTTATGCAAGGATATTTAACTTTAAATATGAACCAAACAATTGTTGGAGTGATTAGAAAACAAACAGTCTAGCAGAAGTAGAATCATTTTTATGCTGACAAAGGTGGAAGAAGTTAACTAATCTACAAATATTGATACCTTGAATTGAAACCCCTTTGTATAACTATTTAAAATTAATAAAAATGATATAAAAACAAAATGAAAAGTACATAATTAACCACAATGTGTGTTAACAATTGCATGTGAACCTATCAATTCATACGATATGGGGTGGACATGATATTGTGAATATCAAAAATAGGTATAGTTTGAAAACTTCAGCATTGATTGCAATGTTACCACGTTAATAAATTAATCCAGCCCTGAATATTTTCCCATATATTCATTACCTATTTTAAAGGTAGTAGTTAAGTTAATATCATTAAAATTTTTCAGAAATTCAAAAGAAAAGCTAAGCCCTCAAATTTCAGTACAATCCACAAGTGGAAAGCCATATATCTAGACAAGAGAAACTAATGAGTCCATACTGCAGGCAATTCTTCTTGCATTGATTAACTCCATATGATTTTCTGATATGAATTTCTAAAATGTGACTCAATTATTATTAATTCAAACATGTTAATGGGAGGAAACATACCAAATTTTCATTGATAAAAATATAAATAAATATCGTATACCTGACTAAGGTGTTATTATTGGAATGCTCTTACTTAAAGGAGGTATAATATATGCTAAGCAGGTTCAAATGGTAACTATCCACCTTACAGGTTTTATTTGAGGCATAAATGGCCAAAAATAGATATGGTAGCATAATGCTGAATAATAATGAGTCGGAAAGTGATGAGTCTGTCTTTTACTTTTTTCTTCTTCTTTTTTTTTTTTAATATAATGCTTAGTTTCTCTGGATCCTTGGATAATAGGCACATTGAATGTGCCTGTATTTATGTTTCCTAAATATGTATTGATTAATGTCAATATCAGCAAGTACAGTACTTTGGTACATTGTACTCTCTCTGTGGATGACATCCTTGGGTAGACAATAGAACCATGTGGGACCTTGGAATGTGTATAGTTGTGTTCATTTGTCTACAGCTAACTGGGGGAAAAGTAAGTTAAATAATGGATCTAAATGTACCCAAGCAGCTTGACGCAGAGTAAGAAAAGAGCATCTGCTGGCTAATTCCTCAGGACCATGCAAATTATATTCTGATTATTCAGAATGCACCTCACATACTTACCCACATGTGTAGCTGGAGTTTTCCACTCATTTCTTTAAAAATTAAATCAAAATCACATTTTTTCTGATTGTTTTGTCTGATTTGTATTTGGGATTTGGAGAAAGTATTTCAGATGTGATGTGCTACTTAATTCACATTAAATCAAGTATTTATACTATCAATCTAACTCAGGCGCACAAATGTTGACCTTAATCAGCCAGATGATTGGGGTTTGTCAGAATTCTTTACTGTGAACTCACTGATTTTCCTTTTTCTAAAACAGAGTATCTATGGATTCATGACACATGGCTCACTTGTTACCTACCTGTTTTAGCAGGTAGTTAAAATTGAAAAATTTATTTGGAATTTTACTCAATTGTAGGTTTTTCCTCTTATATCTCAACAATGGATTTATTAAATATTTAATTCATAGTGATAGAGACTTGTAAGTCATTTTCTTTTTACTTTGTAGCATCCTCTAGTACAAATAGGTTATTGTTTTGTTTCATCTTGAAAACCAATGTAATTTTCTCCAGTGTTCTAAATTTCAATATTTTACATTTAGAATATATAATTTTGAGCCAAATATAGATATATTTAGCAAATACTGAAAAGAAGTCTGGAGAAGAAAGCAGACTGAAGAAATTAATACATTACTTTATGTGATTTAAGTAACAATGCTCCTGTCTACAATTTCTATTGCAAAAGCTATTAAGTATGAAATTTATCTTAATCAAGTAAATTATGGTGATGATCCTATTTTTAATTTTTATGAATTTTTATAAACTTTCTACATTTTATTTTATGTTTTTGTGCCAGTACTGGGCTTAAATTCAGCGCCTGGGTTCCATCTTCCACCTTATTTTAATTAAAGCTAGTATTCTTAACAGTTGAGTCACACTTTTACTTCCAGCTTTTTGGTGATTAATTGGATATAAGAGTCTCAAGGACTTTTCTAACCTGGCTGGCTTTAAACAACTATTCTCAGATCTCAAACCCCTGAGTATCTGCTGGGCTTACACTCACAATTGAGTACTGAAAGATACTACAATTATTGATAAAATATTTAAACATCTTTCAGCCAAACAATATATAAAACAAATTAAATATGAAAAATATTGTAATGTATTTTATTAAAACAAAGGAGATGCACTTTTAAGATTCTGTTTTTCTCAGTAGAAAAGAAACAATATGCTTGAGATGTCTGATCATCATTTGCTCAAGAAAAATATGAATTGTTGCAATATGAATGGTTGATTGTTATCTATCAATTATATGTGAGTTAAAATTCTCAGTTCAAAATATAAAAGGAAATTGTCTCAAGAATGTTAGTGGTTATGTAAGTTATCTGAAAATTCTTGTCCATCTATTTCACTCCTTCTGACTGTGTTGCTATTTAAAAATATTCTCGATGGCTACTTAATAAACCATTTTCCATTAATTCCTAAGCCCCCTTACACACAGAAGATATAATCTTACAATCCTTATTAAAATAAAAAGATAGAATTTGTAGTGTTGGATCATAATAACTAACTTGAATTACAATCATGTTCATAAATGGTAATATACAGGATAGGTTGAGAGAATAAAAGAATATACAAAATAGGTAAATTATTTTTTATCACTGATCAGATAATACCTGACAAAGCCCTATTTTACAAAATTAACTGCAATGAAAAATAACTTATTATGTATGTGGTTTTAAACCATCTGAAAGGTTTTCTTCCTTTGTAGCAAATGTAATAAAATACAAAAAATATATATAGATAGATTTTCATTTATATCCAATGTGCATGTTACCATTTGTATTTAAACAAATGTACAAATATGGACATTTAAATAGTGTAAAAAGTTAATGTTTATAAACATTCAAGATTGAATTGAACTCCATTATTTTAGCACTAATATAAATCATCCCTTGCTTTTCATGCTTGCTGTTGATGTACAACTTCTTATCTCATAGGATTATGTACTTTGTGAAACCTTCTTTAAGATAGCAAAGTGATGTCATTCTAATCACTGTGTGACACAGCATTATGGAATTTTCCCTGTGATTATGGATTTACCTTACTTGAAGTTTAAGTAAGATGTTTGAAATTCCACTAATATGTATGCTACCAGAATTCTATTGATTTTTTTTTTTTAACCTGTGATGTTGTAGTAAACTTACTCTGCAGAAAGCTGAAAGAATTTTCAATTTTCCTATGGGAAAAATATCCTGCTTTTAAAAAGTACTTAAATAGGATCTGAGAAGTAGCTAGAAGCCACACTAGACACTGACATAAAGGTCCAAAATTGGGTATGGTCCATAAGGGTGAGACTAGGATAGAAAAAGAGCAGAATCATAATGTAAGTTTTAATGATAAAGACAAAACCTGTTTTGCTGGTAATCATTATGAAACAACTTCATATCTAGGGTTAGTACTCTGTGCTAAGAACTTTTTAGTACTGTGTACTTATTTGAGATGAAAAATTTAGGGAATTGTGATGAGTACCTCATACTTTTCATCTCAGTGCCTAATAGCTTTGATAAATAGGAAATATTTGCCTTAATAAAGATTTGAATCTTCAAATTTTATCTTATTATTCATATTTCATTTTGAGTCTTTCATAAATGTGATCTTTAAAATGGGAGAGGTTCAGAATTAAAATAAACTAGCTTAATTAATACCACTAACACTCATTATTTTTTTCCAATAAGAATGTGCCTCAGAAACAGCTTAAGATTTCATAGCTATTACATATCAGAATGAGATCAAGATTTCACCATGCATCTTGTCTACATCCAAAGTCAAATAAAAAGAGCCCAAATACAAAAGCCAAGTTTAAACAAATAGGAATTAGTGTTAGGGATTAGCATTGATCTAGTACTTGTTTACATGGGATCACATTATAAACAAACAATGTTGTACATTTTTCCAAAGATGTATAGTATACCTGAATTTTTTGTACCTATTAACTTGAATACTTCTTGATAGCTAAGAATGTTCTGTCTATTAGATAAATAAATTTGAAATGATGGATAATTTGTGGCTTGCCTCTAGTGATGATCAAATCCTACCTTTTTATAACCACTATTAAGAACTTACACATTTTTCATTTGGATGTCCAAATCTAAACTAACAAAGTCTATTCTTATTGATGTTATTTTCTAAAGATGCCTGACATTTCTGTATACTAGTATAAATAAACCTTCTCATTTTCATTCTTAAAGAAGCATTTTTTTGGTTGTCATGGGGCTTGACCTCTGGGATTGGGCACTGTCCCTGAGCTCTGCAGCTCAAGGCAAGCACTCTGCCACTTGAGTCACAGCACCACTTCCATTTTACTGGTAGTTAATTGAAGATAAGTCTCACAAACTTTCCTGCCCCAGCTGGCTTTGAACTGTGATCCTCAGATCTTAGCATCCTGAGTAACTAGGATTACAGGTATGAGCCACTGATGCCTGGCAAAGAAGCATTATTTAGACATATGTTAATAAACCCATGTATCAATATTTTGTTTTAGAAAAAATCCCTAATTTTAATCATAATATCAAAATTCTATAAACACATTCATGATTTTAAATCAAATAACTATAGAAAAAATTATTAATGTGGGACCCAGAGTTTTGAATAAAATAATTTCTAAGATATAAATTGCAATAGAGTCTCAAGATTTACTTAAATTAAGATTCTTTGAGTTCATAATTATGTATATTTTTAGTACATAGTACATGTAATTTGGCATTTTCACTTTTCTTTCAAGTTACATATTGTACCTAAAATTAAATTTTTGAGGAAAAATTAATTGGATCTAGTACTAAGTAAATAATATTCTCGTTAATGTAAAAGCAATAGGAGAATAAAGAATACTAGAGTATTTTTAATTGGACCTAGGTGAGTGCTTTTACATTTTACTGAGAATGCTTCTACTTAAGGTCATGACATTCCCAGATGCAAACTTTATGTGTATTTTGTGAATTTTAATGTAACGTGAATAAGAAGTATTACTCCTGGGTTCAAGTACAACAAAACTGAAACTGGAAAGCAATAAGAACAACTCTTATAAAGTATATCTTACCAAATTAAATAGTTCATTAAATTAAACCATAATGCTCCATTAAAGCCCCCAAATTGACACAAATAAAATCATGGCACAGTGAATCTGTGCCATCATCATACGTGAACCAAATAGTCCAAATTAGATTTTTTTAATTTATTCTTGATGCTTAGGAAGATACAGTTTGGCACCAATACATAAAACAAAAAAAGTTTTCTCACAGAATATTTAAGGTCTTCTGAAAAGGAAAGAGATCTAGGCAAGTTCCATCTTATTTACATTGGTAATTATTACATTTATGACAGTAACTCTCAGGAAATGCCTATATTTCTCTGGAACTTGCTATGTTAAAGTGACTTTTTATTATATAAGGAAATGGCATTAACAGAAATGTGTGCAAGAAGTGAATAAAATAATATGATCTTCAAAGTTGGTGATAGCAATTAAAAATATAAGTAGAATGTTTATCAAGATTTTAAGGGTTTTAAAAGAAACTATCTTAGAGTTTCTGTTGCTTTTATAGATAGTGTGTTATTTTACAAAGGAAGATAAATAAAAACTTAGATTATTTTGAGAAAATGCATAATACCCCCAAAGGATTCCAAAGCTATCCCTCTTGACGAACCTCCATACTGTCTATTGGGAAAGCTTTTCTAACCATTTCTTGCTCACATAAGTCACAGAAGACTGGGGAATGCTTAATAAAAACTGAATATTACCTTGGTACATTAATGTAAAGAAAGTATATGAGATGCATTTTAAATGAATCGATTCAAGCATCATACTGCTAATTTGTATTTCAATGAACTTCATAAAATAATAATGTGAAAAAGTGAACTATTTTTATTATTTCATAACTTTTCCAAATATTAAGGAAATTTCACTTCTCTTAGAAACTAGTATTATCATAAATTATTACCTAATTCTGCTGAAATAATAATGAAATAGAAGAGATTATATTTAGTAAAATTATAACTTTACTGGTATTATTTGTACCCTACTCAGTGAACTATACAAATATTAAAACCTTTGCTCAGTTCTCCAATTGACTCACAATTTAACAATGTGTACTTCCCTAAGGTCAAAAGCTACGAATTATTTAGGAAACGTTATTTTTGATTGATAAGCAAATGGGAAAGACAAATGTAAAAAAATTATGCAGGGATGCACATGAAATGTTTGGGAAAATATCAGGTGGGTGGTGTAGGTAGAAGAGTGAGACAGGTGTAGCAAGGTACACAACTCGGTCAAACACCTTGTGAGGTTCAAGTTATTGGTCTGAATGATTTGAAATTATTTATTCATCAAATTACTGTGTGTACTGTAATTTTAGTAAACTCCACAGATGCTAAAATCTAAAGAATAAATGGTTATATGATAGGAACCAATGATGTGAAAGTAGAAGTGGTGAGCTATAATGACTCAATACTATTAAAGAGAAACACTTTCAAATGAAAACAGAACCAAATAAAATATGATTGTGGGTATGAAAGATAAGAGGAGGGTAAGAGAATTAGAGAGGAAGCTAGGAGCCTTAGCTGCCCAAGGGTATCATTACCCTTGAGTGAACCTGGGAAGATGACTGTGGTGGGGTTTGAAAGAGATGGGGATTATTTTTAGGACACTCTATTTGACATCCCTCTGTATTTGTCATTTCAGGTTCTAAATACATGTTATCATCAGAGAGATTAAGCATAGTCATAGTTCATAGCTCCAGAATTAGCTACAGAAAGAAGTATCACCCAAAAAGAACAAACTGGTAGAAGAAAAGTGTGTTTCATAAATACATATTTGAAAATACAATGGTGATATTTTTTGTCACTAAGTAGAAAATAATCAACTGCATCACATGCTAAAATCCAAGCAGGTTTATAAATCTTCACTGATGTACACTTGCAGGGGTGTAATAGAGAGAATTGTGGTTAGAAAGGATTAAGAATAAGATCAGAGGGCTTTTAAAGAAATGATATGTAACTTCTTTTGCTTCATTTTATCTATCTATCTATCTATCTATCTATCTATCCATCTATCTATCTATCTATCCCTTCTAAATTATTTTTTCAATTTTCTCCCCCATCATTTTGTCTTTTACAAATTGACATTTAAAAATATTCTTCACTTTTGTTGTTCAAATTATTGTTGATATATATTTTCTATTATTTCAGTTATAGTGGCTGATCATTTTCTTCAATTAGAGGATACATAAGATATACACATGCTACTTCTTGAAAAGATATTTCTAGCTGGGTACCAGTAGCTCACATCTGTAATCCTAGCTATTCAGGAGGCTGATATCTGAGGATCACAGTTCAAAGCCAGCCTGAGCAGGAAAGCCCATGAGACTCTTATCTCCAATTAACCACTAGAAAAACAAAGTGATGCTCTTTCTCAACTGATACAGTTCTAGCCTTGAGCTGAAAGCTGAGAGATAGCGCCCAGGCCCAGAGTTCGAGCCCCAAGACTGACAAAATAATAATAATAAGAGTAGTAGTAGTAGTAGTAGTAAATAATTTCTGCTATAGGGAAATGTAATTTTTCTTCGTATTACAATTTAGATAAAAGAGATGGAGTACTTAATGTTAATTGATGTACCATTAAATTGAAGATGACAATTCCTTCTGATGTATGAATTTAACCTTCCCCTATCTGTGGAATTTTATGCTTCAAGAGGCAATACTTGTTAGAACAAATAGGTTGTAGGCTTGTTCCATGTTCTTAAAGAAAGTATGTGAAATTGGCCTGATTTGGGAAAACATAATTTGGGAAAACTAGATTTGTCTTCAACAAATGAGAATTACGTTAGTTTTATAGAGATTTACAGAGTGATTAGTCAGATTAGTAAAATCATTTTATAAAAACACTGGCTTATTTAATTTCAGTCATGGTTTCAAAAATTTTAAATTGTTCAATTAGTAAATACCCTGAGTACTTATCATAGTCAATGAAATCCCGGGGCCTGGAGCCACAGTAGTAAAACAAAACAAACAGAAAGGGAAACAATAAAGAACTCTTCAGATTTATTGGAGATTATTATCCAGATTTCTCTGGAAATCATTTTAAATTTGCTACTCTCACCTATTTCTGACATTGTCTCTAATCCTTTTTGCTTTTCTTTTCACTTTTTTTTTTAATTCACCTTTTACGTTTTCTCTTGCTAAGAATAAAATGGCTACATAGTCTCTATTACTGTTAGCTAAATGCCATTCAGTCCCACGAGCACTCCTCCGGGCCCTTTTCTACAGTTAACAATGCCAATGCACTTTGAGAAGAGGAGACTTTTCAAGGTGGTATTCTATTCTATTCTTACTGAAGTCTGAAGCTTCCTAACATCTGTTCAGAGTGTATGCTGGAACCTGAGCTCCAAACCGTGAAACATATCTTGGCTTGGTACACATAGATGCCATAAGGATCTCAGTGTTTACCACCTGTTGTAGTGAAGAGTAATATTGCAAACATTTGCTGGCAAATCCCTAGAGGACCTTGCACCCCTCCCAAAGGATTAGTCTTTGTATGTATCTGCACCAACCACCTGGTGCTGCCTTGCCTTCACAAAAAGCAAGGGCAGGTCCATCTTGAGAAAGAATCTCCCTGTTCCCTAAGTCGATCATATATAGTGTCTTCTGACAGATGGTCAACAATGTCTATCTTGGCTAAATATCTAATCATAACAGATAGTCAAGGACTAACTGCAAATTGTTACAAGCAACTTAATTGTTACAAGCAACTTATGCTTTAAAAGCATAGCTGAAAAATAGTTTATTCCAATATGACAATAACTTTGGTGTGTATGGCCAAGGCATTTCACTTCCTAGTAGCATGTCTAAACAGCTCAAATACTTGAAAGCAACTGAAAAAATAAACTCCATTCCATTCTAAACACATTGTTTTTCACGATTGTGCATTAAACGTGCTTTTTAAGGTACTTCTGCCTTTCATAAATGTTTATTCTATGAGAAAAAATTAGCCTATTAGGATGCTATAAAAATAATTCCAAATTTTATTCTAACAAAGAATTCAGCCCAGATCTCAGCAGCATTGTCCTTGATTTGAGAGACTGAAGGCTTTTGTTTATATGCTTTAGAATTTCCTGATGACCCTTCAGCTCTGCCATATTAATTAGAAATATCTTCTAGATTTTGTAAGAACATTTGTCCTCATTGTCATGAGATGTCATGCAAGACAACAACTTAAAAAAAAACATATATATATATATATATATATATATATATATATATATATATATATACAGCTTAGATGAAATTCATATTTTTGAGGCAATGTATTTTTGAATATTTCCAGTAATCATATTGTGTGAATTTATTTACATGCATTTATTCACATGTACTGTTATTATAACATAAACATTCACTCTAGCATTTCTACAAGGTACCAAAATGAGCTTTTAGGTTTGTGCCACTGGCTCATACCTGGAATCTAGCTAGTTAGCAGCTTGATATTAGGGCCATGATTTGAAGGCAACCTTGTCAGAAAAGTTTGTGATACTCCTCAACTTCATAGCTGGATGCAGTGCTACAAGTCTGTAATCCCCAAATATACAAGAGGGTGAACTTAGGAGAATCTCAGTTCCAGGCAAGTCCGGACAGAAAAGTTTGAAGGTCCTAAGTGAATCTAGATATAATGGCATGTGCTTGTAATCTCAGCAACTATGGGCAGCCTAAGATAGACAGATTACAGCTCAGGTGTGTACCCATTTGAAAAGTGAGTCTTCTCCCAAAAAATAGCCAGTAAAGATACAGGGATAGAGGTGAGCTCTACTGGTAGAATGCCATCCTGAGAAACAGAAAGGCCCTGATTGAAACTCTACTACTTCAAAACCAACCAAACAAAAACATCAAATAAGCAGAGACAATTTTCCTTCTGTATGATTATGATTATATATGTTTCTGACTGTTGGCTGTCACTTCAGAAATAATGAAATGTGATTTATATTAATGTGATTATATTATATGAAGGAGTTTATCTAAGTTCCCTTATTATTTATAAAAAAGATTAATTATCTAACCATGAGTGTGTGCTCCTATTAATGCACAGAATCTCTGGCACTGATCTAACCATCGCCTATGGTTAGATCAGATGTTCACACACAGTTATCCCAGCCTGACCTCGCATTTCCTTAACTTATTCTTCCATATAGTGCACACAGTGCTCTCATTTGTTATAAGGAATATTTCAGTTCTTTCTAAAAGAACTGTCAGGTTGACATTTTGTTTACACACACCAACCAATGAATCAGAATCATTTATTATTTTTTCAAAGAGAACATCTGATCTATCCTTATTTCATTGGTTCCAAAATCTCACTCCCTATGTCTAGAGTTGAGTATGTTAGGTGATTCACTCTGTTTCCTGACTAAATACCAAGAAAGTGAGACACATTAGTCAATTTTAAGATGTAGGCTAAATAGGCCCAAGTTGATCCTTCTGGCCAGCATTGATGGGAGGAAAGCAAAACTGGCAAGCTAGCAATATTGAATTGCTCATTTTAGCATAATAACTACTGAGCCAATAGAGAGAAAGCTCAAGTTTTCTCTCTTTCTACCAGCTATTTGAGCCACATGTTATTTGAGTCTGTATCTTCTCTATATTTAATGAATTAGTTTGACATTGAATTTCCACATACAGCAGAGATATACTTATTATTCTATCCTAGCCTTCATCAATATGAACTCCTATAGCTCTTCACCTAGCTCCTCCATTTCATTTTGTTTGTGAAAAAGAATTATTGACTAAGAGATAATGGATAGTAGAGAATAATTCTTGCCAAGTTTATATAACTTTGCACTTTTTCTGCCATCTAAAATTCATCATTTAATTCAAAACATCTTAAATTGTTTATTATGTTCACAGTCTTGATAAATAAACAAGAAGGACGGATCATTGAACTCAGTAACAGAAATGATCAAGAATGTCAATATCATCAAACACTGTCATTAAGGACACAGGCTCAGCTAGCAGTTTGTGAATTGCCTGGATACTTCCACATTGACACTTGATCTTGGTTAATTTGAATAAGATATTTAGTGGCCTTTTTTGATTTTCTCATTATCCAAAATGCTAGCAACACTAGATGTGGTAACCCAGTGGTGTATGTGGAAATGATGTTCCTCTTATAAGTGAGGTTATTGATAAAAATACATACAAATAAATATCATATGAATATAGTGTACATACATTCATACATGCATACATTTTTATGATTCAGATGTTTTAAAATAATCTTCAAACAAGTAATTGTGCTGGGTGCCAGTGGCTCACAACTTTAATCTTAGCTACTTAGAAGGTTGAGACCTGATGATTGAAGTTCAAAGCCAGCCTAGCAAAAAAGTTCATGAGACTCTTATCATTAACAAACTATTCAGAAAAAGCAGTGCTGTGGCTCAATTGGTAGATTGATAGCCTAGAGCACAAAGAGGCTCAGGAACAGTGCCTAGGCCCTGAGTTCAAGCCCCAGGACTGGAAAAAAAATGAATAAACTACACACACACATACACACACACAAACAACAAACAAACAACAACAACAAAACCCAGGCAAATTGACCTAAAAAAACTAGTAGAAACAGAAATGTGGTGATTTGTCTACTTTGGTAAGGTCTTAGAGAACATCCTGAGAAGAGAGATCAAAGCATCGTTTCCTTGATAAATTGTATACTAGCGATTCCCACTTAACAGATTATTAACAAGATTTGTATACACATTGTAGGTATGCACTCCTTAAAATTCCTGAAAATATGCATAGGAAAACTGATAAACTCCATTTAGTAAATAGAAGTTATACTATAAGAATCAAGTATTTGTCTTGATAACCACTCATTTGGGTGAAAACTGATTGTTTCCACATACCACTATGTTTGGTTGGGTCATGAAATGGAAAGAAGTGGCTAAAGCATTGGGAATTATTCATTCCTAGAACCTAAGGCTACCCTTACCTGCTGTTTCACAGTTATTGTATCATTCTGGTACACAATGGTACAGGGGCACTCAGAAACTCAATAAATCCAGTTCCAAGGAGATAGGTGGAGATCAGAAACCTAAACACAAAACAATTTCCTTGCAATCAACACCCACCCACAATGTTAGGGTTTATCAATAGGTTGAAGAATATTTTGAATCTTGCTATTTGTATTATTATGTAAAGATGAATGCATCTCTTAGGATGCTTTGCATTTCTCCATTTATGGGGATAAAAATGCATTTTGAAGATAAAATTATCCTGACTCCACAGCTTTTGTGTGTGTGTGTGTGTGTGTGCGTGTGCACACGCATGTGTACACACATTTTTGTGTGTATTTATATGGGTATTCCATTTAAATGCATATAGAGAAGTTGTTTGTATGGTAGGAAAAGGAAAACACACTATTGAATTGAGAATTATTTAATGTGTATATTTCGTGTAAAATTTAAACATTTTTCTAAAACAAATGCATATGCCTTACTCCAGTAATCAAATTTGTTCACTCATATTTTGAAAATTTTGCTCTTCTTTATAGTTGAGTTTATTAGCAAATTTAGAAAACTTTACTTTCTGCCACATGAAAAGGAAATTGAAGTTATCAGGTAGTGTTTTAGTAGAATCAAATACTTCTGAAAATGATTTGCTTTGAGTGTCCCATGTGGTATTCTTCACTATCACAAAAAAAAATGATAGTAACCCTTTTCAAATGATGGCTTGAAATTTAGTGTATTCTATCAAATGATATTTTTTTCTACTTTTCTGTGAGGGCACTGATAAGCAGTACAACAGGTGGAGAGATAGGGAAGTCATAGGCATGAACAGAAGTAGGAGGAAATGATAGGCACAAGAAGAGATGCCTGAGGGCACACACCATGGAGATGAGAGGAAAGTAGAGTCAGTGGGAGACTAAAAAATGTGAGGGCTGGAGAAGCCAGAGGAGAAGAGGCAAGGATCAAAGAAAACACAGGCTGACTCAGGATCTGGAAAGAATAAAATCGTTCAGAAAAATAACATAACCCAGACATCTCTTACTGAAGAGAAGAAATAAAGTAAATAAAGTATATGATCACTCTATATTTCTCTCTCTTTCTCTCTATATCTATCTATCTATTTAAACTATATAAACGATTCTATATAACAGTCTAACAAAAATATATTCTAGGATATATATTCTCATATACAGACATATATTCTATATATTTTAGATAAATATTCTAGAATATATATTCTATTTTGCAAATGATTATATCTATTAGTTTATATGTAGTTCGTATTTATATAAATATGTATTTAGGGAGAGACAGCTGAAAATGAAATCTAATCATTTAATTCGTTATGGGTTTTATTTGTTTGTTTTGTTGATCATGGGGCTTGCACTCTGGGCCTGGGCCCTGTCCCTGAGCTCTTCAGCTCAAAGTGAGTGCTCTACCACTTGAGCCATAGTGCTACTTCCTGTTTTCTGATGGTTTATTGGAAATAAGAGTCTCATGGACTTTCCTGCTTGGGCTGGCTTTGAACCACAATCCTCAGCCTCCTAAGTAGGTAGAATTACAGGCATGAGACACTGGTGCCTGGCTTGGTTAAAATTTTTACTTGTATTTTCTTTGTGAGGATAACATCCAAATTTCCTTATCATCAAAATTTCATTCACAATTTCATTCACAATTAAAAAACAAAATGTGTTTTGTTTTCTGTATCATATTTAGTTCCCTATAAGGAAATTAACTCAATAATTGTCCTGCTTTTTATGTAAAGAAAAATAAATAGTATGAGTAAACATGATGAATGTTTGAAGTCTATTTAATATTTTAGAGTTTGGCTTGTATTTGGAATAAATCTATCTATCTATCAATCTATGGATGGATTGATTGTGAAATTTTTTCAAGGTACATTTATACTACCAATATCTCATAAACATCACTATAATTTATTATTTCAGCAATATTTAAGTTTCTTCTTTTCAAATAATGCATTTTTAAAGGAGTTGTAACACCACATTGGATATTTTCTGAATCTAGTAACAAAAAATAAATGTTTCTTCCAAATAACTGATGAAAAGATAAAGGGTAACTGATCTAATATACCTCATTATTAAGTTTTTTAAATAAAAATTTCTTTGATTCATTGTAGAGGAATCGGTGTAGAGGAACTAACTTGAAAAACAAGTGTAGGAAGCCAGTAAAATTGTGGTTTGCAAGTCCCTGAGAATAGAGGCTAGAGAACAAAGAGGAGAGGCCAGATGGATACATCCCATCAGTAAGGAGCACATATGTAACCACCATACCCACTAATGAATGCAAATCCTGCTTTTGCCCGCCAAGCCCACGTGCCAAAACTGACCAAAGAGGTAAACAACTGCTTAGGGATAAGTTATAACCTCATTGGTCACCTGCGTGTGATCCGCCTTGACTGTGCAATTTTGTGCGAGTGTTGCAATGCTATTGGTCATCTGAGTGTGGCCAGCCTAAACTGCTTGGCTTGTTCCCTATAAAAGGTCAGCCATGCTACCAAGGCTAGCTATTTCGGATTATTTTTTTTTTTTTTGGTCGGTCATGGGGCCTGAACTCTGGGCCCGGGCACTATCGCTGGGCCCGGGCACTATCGCTCAGCCCTTCAGTCAAGGCTACTGCTCTTCCGCTTGCGCCACGCCACTTCCAGCTTTTTCTGCTTATGTGGTGCTGAGGAATTGAACCCAGGGCTTCATGCATGCAAGGCAAGCACTCTACCACTGAACCACCTTCCCAGCCCGTTCCTGGGCTTTTAAAATGTTTCTATTCATGGATGCCTGTTCATCCAAATAGGGGTATTATGGAATAGAAAGATAAATATAGGTTTATATCTTTATGAAAAGATATATCATAGGTTGAATTTTTAGGAGAAATATAAGATAAGATAAATATTAAGTGATTTAGCAAGATGTTGTGGTGAGATTCTAATTCAAATACTTAAAAAGGAGTCTATGCCTATCTTTATTATTCCATACATACTACCACTTAGAGGTGTTGGCTGTATCTACATAGTACAAGCTTTATAAGTTCAGCAGCAAATTTTTGAAACTCTTGTGTGACATCTGTTAAACAGTCTATTTTGCTGAATTAAAGATGATTTTTGCCAGAGAACTGTAGTATCAATAAATGTACATTAAGAGTTTTCAAAGGTTCTTCTTCTTCCTATATTAAAGCTTGCTTATCAATTTATTTGAAAACCACTAGAGAACCTCCAAATGACTGGCTGGCATAGGTTATAGCCTGTGTTAGATAGGTCTAAACTATGCAGTACTATTCACGCACTTCAACCATTATGACATTGATTAGGAGCAGGAGGATTGGGAGAGTTTGGATGAATGCAAATCAGTCAGGATGGCTTGAAAACCAAGAAGACTCAAATAATTTTCTCTCAGTTGGCTACATGCACATATTTTATTTTTATTGCCTACAAATCTGAAAGATGTCCTCTATATCAATTTTGTACAAACACAGAAAATATCAAAGAATGTAATAGAGTAATCCATTAGAATGTATTCATCCAGGGATTTAGAAGACTCATAAATACCGACAAGGAAAAAGGATTTGGATGACTTGTGTGGAAGGTTATTTCAATCTTTAAGGTGTTTAACATGGCATTAAGTGTAGACAAGACCTGGAATAAGGTTTAGTTGAATATAGATGTGGCTTGCAAAGCAAATTAAAGCACTACAAAATTCTTTATTATCTTCATTACCTTTCTGGATAGAATGTTTTCAGAATTTCACAGTGAAATAAACCTTTCTTAGTCACTTTATTATCAAGTATAGTACTAAAAAAAAAAGACCCAGAGAATTATGTCTATGAGATACTGTTTTCTTAGTAGCATTAATGGGAAATAGATTAGGTATTTATCTTATATTACTGTGAATAGCTTTTAGGCAAAAACTTGTAATTAAATGTTATCCTTTTTAAAAAATATTTTGACAGGAGGATATAAAGTGTTTTATAATTCCTAATGTTTGCATATTAGTAAGAATTTCTATCTACTGCTCTTTAAATTAGACAAAAATGCAAAATACTATGAAAAAAGACGACATTTATTTGTTGTTAATTTAGTAGTTACCAGGTTTGAATTTAGGGACCTCACATTTACTTAGCAAATTCTCTACCAAATGAGGCACACCTCTAGCCCATCTTTTGCTGGTAATTGATGTATTTCCATATTAAATATGGAAAGGAGTTTATTATTTTCTTTAAAGTGATCTTATAAAGGTAGCAAGTTATTATAAAAAATGTTAGAATTATCTCTAAAAATTATTGTTTTCAAAGAAGATGGTGAAATGTCAAAAGAAAGAAAATGTCTTTTAACACTGAGCTACATTTCCACACTTGTTTGACTAGTACTTAAAAATGGAAAAAAGGAAACTGATAATTATATCCCTCATTTTTCATGTATTTATACTCTGTGTATGAACATACAGTGTCTTAGTAACACTATATGTCATGTTTTCCAATTTTCCAATTAAAGAGTTCAAATAATAGAAAATTAGGCTTAGAAGTCCTTTAATGTCCAGAATTTTCCTAATGAAGATAAAAGGCTCAATCCCAACACTGCAAGAAAAAAATAGAAAACAATAAAAAATAAATGAAGGAAATTGTTTGATAACAATTATTTTCTCCAGTTGTATTTTAATTTAGCCTCAAGTAAAGAAATAACGATCAAGAGGGAGAAAGAGAGGGAATAGTACAGCTGCATGGGCCTAAGGACCCACACAAAGAGGAAAATCTATTTGATACTTATAAAAGTACTAACAGCCTTTCCTCCAACATAAACACACACAAATCTCTGTAATGTGTAAGGTAAGTACAATCAGAAAAAAAAAAGAGACTCAAATTCACTAATGTAGGCAGAATTTAACTGTACTGTACAACTCCACAGCATGACATCTTGGTTTATATGGAGCAGGTAATTGGCTAGCAAATGACTATGCAAGCAAAATCAAGCAGGCAAACACCTCGGTTTTGAAACTTCGAACTCTGACATCACACCTTTCACTTTGCAATTATAATTATTATTTTTTATTTATTTTTATTTTATTTTATTTTTTATTGTGAAAATACCGTACAGAGTGGTTACAATTACGTGGGCCAGATAATGAGTACGTTTCTTATCAAGCATTGTAGCCTCCTTCTTTGTTTCCCCTTAGTATCCCATCCTACCCCTGCCCCCCCCAACCCTCCTGCCACCCCTCCATCAAAGTTGTAAAGTTCATTGTTTTTCGATATATGACTTCTATGTCTCATTGTTGCAATGGGTCCACCTGTATCCCTATTTAAACAATGTGTTTTTTCCCTTCCCCTCCACAAATTATAACAACATCAAATACAGTGAAAACAGGGGTTATACCGTGGGGGAGGAACATACAAAGCAACAAAGAAATCATCTTATAAATGTGTTAGAAACAATCGCATGAAAAAAAAAAAAACATTTGAATACATATTTTATTAGTAAGTTTCTTTTATTGTGAAAATATCGTACAGAGGGGTTACAATTACATGGACAAGATAATGAGTACATTTCTTATCAAGCATTGTTGCCTCCTCCTTTGTTTCCCCTTCCCATCCCTTCCCATCTCCCTCCCACTCCCGCGCTCAGTCCCCCTCTTTCCCTTCCCTTCCGCCCCCCCCAAAGTTGTAAAGTTCGTTTTTCCGACATGTCCTGTACATCTCATTGTTGCAATGGGTCCACCTGTATCCCCTATTTAAACATTTTGTTTTTTTCCCTTCCTCTCTGCAGAGCTCCCCTATGACCTAGCAATCCCAATTTTGGGCATTTATTCAAAAGATCACAAACAAGACCAGCACAACTATGTTTATTGCCGCATTATTTACCATAGCTAAGATATGGAACCAACCCAGATGCCCCTCAGTAGATGAATGGATCAAGAAAATGTGGTATATATACACGATGGAATTCTATGCCTCCATCAGGAAGAATGACATTGCCCCATTTGTTAGGAAATGGAAAGGCCTGGAAAAAATTATATTAAGTGAAGTAAGCCAGGCCCAAAGAAACATAGGTCCCATGGTTTCCCTTATTTGCAATAACTAGTATATGTCTGAGACAAGCAGAAACGGTCAGATAAGTTGATGTTAGGCAAAATGAACCCCAAGACAAGGACTCAAATGATTTTTCTTTCTTGCTATTTTTTCTAAGATTATTCTTTTTTGTTGCTTTGTATGTCCTTCCCCCATGGTATAACTCCTGTTTTCACTGTATTTAATGTTGCAAATTATAATTATCTTTGTGACATTTCTTAGTCACAATAAAGTTGAAATTTAACAAAATACTTGGAAGCAAACAACTGAACTATTTCTTTTTTTTTTTTTTTAATTTTTGTTTTTTTTTAATCGTTATTATAAAGGTGATATACACAGGGGCTATAGTTACATTTTTTTTTAATTTTATTTTATTTTATTTGAGAACATACTGTACAGAGGGGTTACAATTACATGGTCAGGATAATGTATACATTTCTTACCAAGCATTGCAGCCTCCTCCTTTGTTTACCCTTCACCTCCCTTCCCAGCCTCCCCCCTCCCCCCCACCCAATCATACCCCCCCCCCCTCCGACATTGTAAAGCTGGTTTTGACATGACATTTTGTACTTCTCATTGTTGCAACAGGTCCACCTGAATCCTTAAACGACTTGTTTGTCCCCATCTCCTCCACATGTTATACTGACATCAAATATAGTGAAAGCAGGGGTTACACTGTGGGGGAGGGACATACAAAGCAACCAAGAAATAATCTTATAAATGCGTTAGAAACACATGCATGAAAGAAACAAAAACATTAAAATACATATTTGAGGGTTCGTTTTCCTAACATCACATTCTCTGACTTTTTCCGCTTGACTCATACCTATACTAGATATTGCAAATAAGGGAAACCATGGGACCTATGTTTCTTTGGGCGTGGCTTACTTCACTTAATATAATTTTTTCCAAGCCTTTCCATTTCCTAACAAATGGGGCAATGTCATTCTTTCTGATGGAGGCATAGAATTCCATTGTGTATATATACCACATCTTCTTGATCCATTCATCTACTGAGGGGCATCTGGGTTGGTTCCATATCTTAGCTATGGTAAATAATGCTGCAATAAACATAGTTGTGCTGGTAGCTTTAGTGTGGCCTTGTTTGTGGTCATTTGGGTAAATGCCCAAAAGTGGGATTGCTGGGTCATTGGGGAGCTCTATATGGAGTCTTTTGAGGAACCTCCATACTGCTTTCCAAAGTGGTTGAACAAGTTTACATTCCCACCAACAATGAAGTAAGGTTCCTTTCTGTCCACATCCCCTCCAGCATCTGTTGTTGTTAGAGTTCTTGATTTTTGCTGTTCTAACTGGAGTGAGGTGATATCTCAATGTTGTTTTGATTTGCATTTCTTTTATGGCTAGGGATGTTGAACATTTCTTCATGTGTCTATTGGCCATCCTTCTTTCTTCTTCAGAGAAGCTTCTCTTTAAGTCTTTCGCCCACTTACTTATTGGGCAGTTGTTTCTTTGAGGATTTGTTGTTGGGTGGTTTAATTTTTTGAGTTCCAAGTATATTTTAGATATGAGACCCTTGTCTGTTGTATGGCTAGTAAAGATCTTCTCCCAGTCCGTGGGCTTTCTATTGATCTTGCTAGCTATGTCATTTGCCCTGCAGAAGCTCTGCAACCTTATACAATCCCATTTGTCCAACCTTTCTTTGATTTGTTGTGTTTCCGGGTCTCTATTCAGAAAATTTCGGCCTGAGCCAAGGAGACCTAGGGTTTCTCCTATTCCATCCTGTAATGTTTTCAGAGTGTCTGCTTTGAGTTCAAGGTCTTTGATCCATTTGGAGTTGATTCTGGTGCAGGGTGATATATAAGGATCTAGCTGTAGTTTTCTACATGTAGTTAACCAGTTTTGCCAGCACCATTTACTGAAGAGGCTGTCTGTCTTCCATTCTATTGTTTTAGCTCCCTTATCGAAGATTAGATGGCTATAGGTCTGTAGGTTCATTTCTGGGTTTTCAATTCTATTCCATTGGTCCTGAGGTCTGTTCTTATGCCAATACCAAGCTGTTTTGATTACTATGGCTTTATAGTAGAGTTTGAAATTTGGTATTGATATTCCTCCAGCCGTGTTCTTTCCGTTGAGGAGCGTTTTTGCTATTCGGGGTCTTTTATTGTTCCATATGAATTTTTGGATTGCCTCTTCTATTTCCTTGAAGAATGAGGGTGGAATTTGGATAGGTATTGCGTTGAATTTGTAGATAGCCTTGGGAAGTATTGCCATTTTCACGATGTTAATCTTTCCAATCCAGGAGCATGGAAGGTTTTGCCATTTTTTAAGTTCTGTGTTGATTTCCTTTTTTCAAGATTTTAAAGTTTTCATCATAGAGGTCCTTCACTTCTTTAGTTAAGTTAATTCCTAGGTATTTTATTTTTTGTGGGGCTATTACAAATGGAGTTGCTTTCCTAATTTCAGCCACACTTTTCTCATTGTTGGCATACAGAAAAAGCCATTGATTTTGGGGGGTTAATTTTATAACCTGCTACTTTGCCAAAGTTTTGAATCAGCTTGAGTAATTTGGGAGTGGAGTCTATGGGATTCTTTAAATACAAGATCATGTCATCTGCAAAGAGGGAGAGTTTTATTTCTTCTTTCCCTATTTGGATCCCCTTTATGTCTGCATCTTGTCTTATTGCTGTAGCTAGGCATTCTAATACTAGATTGAAGAGAAGTGGAGAGAGTGGACATCCTTGTCTTGTTCCTGAGTTAAGAGGAAATGGCTTTAGTTTTTCACCATTGAGTATAATGCTGGCTGTAGGTTTGTCATATACAGCCTTTATTGTATTGAGGAATGTTCCATGGATTCCTAATTTTTCCAAAACCTTCATCATAAAGGGGTGTTGGATCTTGTCGAATGCTTTTTCTGCGTCTATTGAGATAACCATGTGGTTCTTATTCTTGCTCCTGTTGATGTGATGAATAATATTAATTGATTTGCGTATATTGAACCAGCTTTGCATCCCTGAAATGAATCCTGTTTGATCGTGGTGTATGATTTTTTGGATGAATTGTTGAAGTCGATTGGCCAAAATTTTGTTGAGAAGTTTTGCATCAATGTTCATCAAAGAAATGGGTCTATAGTTCTCTTTCTTTGATGAGTCCCTGCCTGGTTTTGGGATGAGGGTTATGATGGCTTCATAGAATGTGTTCGGTAGTGAGCTTTCTCTTCCAATGTCATTGTAGAGTTGGAGGAGAATTGGTGTGAGCTCTGCTTTGAAGGCCTTGTAAAATTCCGCTGTAAAACCATCTGGTCCTGGACTTTTCTTAGCTGGGAGGTCTCTTATTGCTGTTTCTATTTCAATGCTTGATATGGGCCTGTTAAGATAGTTTAACTCATCTTGGTTTAGTTTTGGCATGTCAATATTTGCTAGGAAGAGGTCCATTTCTGTCAAGTTCTCAAACTTATTAGCATAAAGTTTTGAGAAGTATTCCCTTATAATGTTCTGAATCTTGCTTGTTTCCGTGGTGATGTTTCCATTCTCATCTCTGAGTTTATTAATTTGGGTGTGTTCTCTTCTTTTTCTGATAAGATTTGCTAAGGGTCTGTCAATTTTGTTAAGTTTTTCGAAGAACCAACTCTTTGTTTTGTTGATTCTTTCTATAGTTTTTTTGGATTCTAATTCATTTAATTCTGATTTAATTTTGATTATTTCTTTCCGTCTACTGGATTGGGGTTTATGTTGCTGCTCTTTTTCAAGGAGGTTTAGATGTGTCATTAAATTGTTAGTTTCAGATCTCTCCAATTTGTTGATGTAGGAGCTCAGAGCTATAAACTTGCCTCTGAGTACTGCCTTTGCTGTGTCCCAGAGGAGCTGGTATTTTGTGTGTTCATTTTTGTTGAATAGCATGAACATTTGAATTTCCTTTCTAATCTCTTCGATGACCCACTCATGATTCAGCAGTGTGTTGTTCAGCCTCCATGTGATACCGGACTTTCTTTGGTGGCTTTTGGTGTTGAGTTCTAACTTTATTCCCTTGTGGTCAGAGAGAATGCAAGGTATAACTTCAATGTTTCTGAATTTAGACAAGTTTGCTTTGTGGCCTAAAATGTGGTCTATTTTAGAAAACGTTCCATGTGCTGCTGAGAAAAACGTGTATTCTGATGCTGCTGGGTGAAATGTTCAGTAAATGTCTGTTAAGTCTAGTTGATCTATGCAGCTGTTTAGATCTGCGGTTTCTCTGTTGAGTTTTTGCCGAGTTGATCTATCTAGTGGGGAGAGTGGTGTGTTAAAATCCCCAACAATTAATGTCTTTGGATCTATATGGGATTTGAGGGAAAGTAGTGCTTCTTTGATAAATTTGGGTGCTCCATTGTTTGGCGAATAGATATTTAGAATTGTAATATCCTCCTGAAGGAGAGATCCTTTAATTAGTATGTAGCGACCTTCTTTATCTCTTTTCACGAATTTTAATTTGAAGTCTATTTTATCTGATATTAGGATTGCAACTCCCGCCTGTTTATGCGGTCCGTTTGCTTGGTAGATTTTGTTCCAGCCTTTAACATTGAAAATGTGTTTGTTTTTACGGGCAAGATGTGACTCCTGCAAGCAGCAGATAGAAGGGTCTTGTTTTTTAATCCAATTAGACAGTCTATGTCGCTTAATTGGAGAGTTCAGTCCGTTAACATTAAGAGATAGGACTGAGAGGTATTTGGGAGTTCCTGCCATGTTATCTACCTTCTTGGGGGCTGCGAAAACTGGGTTCTTCCTATGGTTCTTGGATTCTCAGTTTGGGTGCAGTTTCTTGGCCTTTATTGCGGTCTTGTTGGTTTTCTATGTGTAGGACATCTTTAAGAATCTTTTGTAGGGCTGGTTTGGTGGAGATGTATTGTTTCAATTTTTCTTTGCTATGGAAGTTTTTTATTTGGCCTTCAGTTATGAAGGAGAGTTTAGCTGGGTACAGTATTCTTGGTTGATAGTTGTTTGTTTTTAGGGCATGGCATACATCATTCCAGGCTCTTCTTGCTTTGATTGTCTCTGCTGAGAAATCTGAGGTGATTCTAATTGGTTTTCCTTTATAAGTGATTACCCTTTTCTCTCTGACAGCTTTAAGGATCTTTTCCTTGTTCTGAGTTGATCCTGTGTGGATTATAATGTGGCGGTGGGATGTCCTATTCTGGTCTGGTCTATTTGGGGTTCTAAAGGCTTCTTGTATCTGGACAGGCCTATCTTTTTGCATGTTTGGGAAGTTCTCTGCTAGGATCCTGTTAAACAAATTTCCTAGACCATTAACTTCTGTTTCTAGGTGCTCCTCTACACCCATTATCCTTAGATTAGGCCTTCTGATGGTGTCTTCCAGGTGTTGGATAGATCTATCATATTTCTTGGACTTGTCTTGGATGGTTGTATGTTCTTTCTCTATAATATCTAGGCTGTCTTCAATCCCTGAGATTCGATCTTCTGCATGGTCTAACCTGCTGTCAAGACTCTCTACTTTGTTTTTTATCTCTTTGCCTTCTAGTTGGTCAGCTTTGATGGCTTCAAGTTCTTTGTTGAAGCTCTGTTTTAGGTCTTGTATGAATTTCTTTACTTCCTTAATTTGGTGTTCAGTGTTTGTCCTCATATCGCTTAGTTGATTGGTTATGGTTTCTTTGGGCTCCCATTCCTTCTGTTGGGTTCCATTCAGCATTCCCTTGGTGGTCTCCCTGACTTCCTTCAGCTCTTTGTTAATGGATTCCATGAATGCCTTTAGTGATCTTTGTGTGTTCTCTACCTGGTCTCTCAATTCCTGTATTACTCTTTGATTAGCTTCCTCCCGTTCGTGGGATTCCTGAAGATCTCTTTGAGTGTTCTCAGCCTGCTCACGCCATTCCTCCCTTTCTCTTTGAGTATTCTCAAGTTGTTCACGCAAATCCTGTATCAGTTTTTGAGTAGCTTCCTCACGCTTATGATATTCCTGTATAAACTTCTGGGATGCCTCCTCTCTCTCCCTATCACGCTCATACAGAGTCCTTTGTACGTTGTCAAACTTTTCATTTATCATGTTTGCCAGCAGTGTTTGTAGAGCTGTTTGGGAACTCTCCTCTGGATTATTCATTATCTCTTCTAACCCCTGATTATCAAGATTGGGAATTGAGATACCTGAATTTGCCATTTTTCTTGTGTTTTTCCGGCTTACTCTGCCCATTTGAGATGAAGATAGCACCAGTTTTGTGCTAGAACACTATCTTAAGGCAACCATCAACCAAAGTTTGCATTTGTACATTCAATAGTCTACAGATACAATCTAGTTCAACAGATACATCTATTCGACATCAAACAACTATATGTTAAAGGGCTTCGAACCGCAGAGAAGAATTTGGAAAACCAGAAATTATTAGGGTTAGGGAGAGATGTGGGCAAAAAATAGGAATAGATTGGTGTGGGGAGGCACAGGGAGAGTTAACTATGTCCTAATCACAATGCAGGAAATAGGTTGGGTAGGATGCAAGTAGAGAGAGAGAGAAAAAGAAGAAAGGGAAAGGGGAATGAAAAGAGACCAGAAAAAAAAAGAAACGTAAAAATTAATGTTATTTTAGAGATTAAAGGACCATCTATTTATAGAGGAATATGAATATGTTGAGAGAAAGGGAGGGACATAGAGGAGATGTGAAAAACTTTAAAAAAATGCTTAAAATATTATATAGGTATAAAGAGGTAGTACTGCTATTAATGAATTTAAGTCTCAGAGGTTTTGAATTGAGTAATAAGTTTGTGGATTAAGTGTGTACACAATGGGGGATAGGGTCTACGGTTAACTACGGGTTTATCTGAGGATGTGCAAGACAAGAGTTAAGTCATATAAAGAAGAACAAAGAGGAAAAGATGGAAAGGATAGGAGAGTGAGAAGAAAAGATCAGAAATTCAGTAGAGCTAGACAAAAGACAAAAATATAATTAAGAATGAAAGAAAAAGAGAAAGAAGACAAGAAAAGAAAGGAAAACACACATTCACGTATTCCTAAAATAAAAATTATAAGAGGAGAAAGAAAAAAAAAAAAGTTAATGGAAAACAATTATTTTTTCAGAAGAGGCAAAAATTAAAGATTAATAAAAGTTTTAGAAAAGCAAAAAAAAATTTTTTTTATATATATAAGGTAACAAAAGACGAAAAAAAAAACAAAACAAAAAAAGAAAAAAGAAAAGAAGAAGAAGAAAAAAAAAAAAGTTCTTTCATTTTTTTTTTTTGGGGGGGGGGGAGGGGTGGGAAGAGTCCTGTATCTCCCTTTTGTCTGTAACCAGAGTGTGGTTGGAGTCTGGTCAGCTTGAGGTCCTGTGGCTTGATTGGTTTCTTAAGTCAGTTTGTTGGAACAGGCAGAAAAATGCTCTGCTTTACCCAAGATTTTGAGATCCCCCTCCCAGGTTAGTTTACTGGGAGGGTGATCTGCTTTGAGAATCACAAAAGAGGGGGATGCAGTGATGAGGCTAGGTTCTGGGTAGAGTTGAGGCCTTTCAACAAACAGTAGCTTTTCCCTGGGGCTATTTTGTGAAAAAAACTCACAGCACCCAGCCTGGAGCCATTCTCAGGGTTTCTGTTTTTCAATTGATTGTGGTGGCTGCTAGAGGGAGGGGCAGCCTCTGGCTCTGGTTACCCGGTGAGGAGAGCCACTCCAATGGCTGGCACCTGAGCTGGGTGACTTTTCCCTGGATGGAACTGAGTCTGTGAGGTCACTTCGCCGTTAAGTTCTTGTGACCTGCTAAATGACTCGTTTTATTCCAAGGCCTGAGCTGGAGCTAGCCTCTCCTCCGAGCTTTGTCGGTATCCAAGATGGAGATCACCGGTCCTGGGGGGGTAGGGGTGGCCTTCCCTCCTCTGCTCCTAGAGAAGGAGTGAGGAAGTCGGGCTTCTACTCACGCCGAGTCTTGGATCCTGGGTCTTCTCTGGTCTGCAAAGTGCAGGATGAAGTTGTCTGCTCCTTGTCGGTTCTTGCTGGTGTTGAGTAGAATCTTCTCGTCCGCTGCGTCTGGCTCCTTCGTCCCGGACTGTGTCTCAGGTGTGCCCCCGCGGCAGCGGTGGTCGCTGCTGTGACCCTGCCGCTGCAGCAGCAGCTGCTGGCAGGCGCTTAGATGTGTCTGCTTGGCTTCCCCTCTCTTGACTAACTCTCTCTCCTGTGATGGCACACTTGGTGTGATTCTCTGGCTTGGGACTGTTCACTGGAACTCTGAAACTGTTTTCTATGCAAGAGCTTGTTCAGATTCCAGCTTCTCCTCCGCCATCTTCCCGGAACCCCCTGAACTATTTCTTTTTGTAATACCATATTGATGAGAAAATAATATTACCTTGGCTAATCTCATTTCTTGTCTATTGAGAAATTATGTAACTAACTTGAAGAACCTCCAAAAATTACAGACACTTAAACGGATATGTGGTGCTCTGGATTTTACCGAAAGAACTAAGGATTCTATATTATAAAACTTCACATATAAATTATCTTCTAGAAGCTCCTTGAAAGTAAAAGAATAGGTTTTTTTTGTTGTTTTTGTTGGTCATGGGGCTTGAACTCTGGGCCTGGGTGCTGTCCCTAAGCTCTTTAACTCAAGGCAAGTACTCTACCCCTTGAGCCAAATTGCCACTTCCAGTTTTCTAGTGATTTATTGGAGATAAGAGTTTCACAGCTTTTCCTGCCCCAGCTGGCTTTGAACTGTGATCCTCAGATCTCAGCCTCCTGAGTAGTTAGGATTACATGTGTGAGCCACCAGTCCCCGGCTAAGAATAGGGTTTTGAATTCTTCTTATGTACCTCAATATTAGTGTGGTGAACTTTACCATTCTTTAGTATTAAATAACCTTATTTAGTATTTAGTATTAGTATTAATTAATCTTAACTGATGTAGATTCCTTCCAATCCTAAAAAAAACAAAAACATGTTCTACTAGTTATTTTCATTATTAAATATATGTCTTTATTGTGATAAAAATTTCATTTAGACATCATAAAAGAAGGTTATTGAGCCAGGCAACTGTAGCTCACACCTATAATCCTAGCTAAGTCAGGAGTTTGAACATTGAGACTCTTATCTCCAATTAATCACAGATGAAGCAAGAAGTGGTGCTATAGCTCAAGTGGTTGAGTGCTAGCTTTGAGTAAAAGGAGCTTAGAGACAACACACAGTCCCTGAGTTCAAGTCCTAGGACTGGCAAAAAAAAAAAAAAAGTTATTCAGATAGTCACATAGTCATAGAAGAAGTATTGCATATGTTATAAATATTTTGTAAATTAACAGGCAGGGTTTTATTATCTTATTAACCAGGCTTTGCTTCCTAGAGCATTATCAGGTTTATTATGTTAACTTAGTGATAACAGTCAAGGTGCCCTTTCAGATATCAGCATTTGTTGATCCCTTTCACACCATAGAAAATAATGGACACAGAAGAGTTGCCTTAAGATACAATTGTTCACAAAGAAATAAAAATAGCCTGCTCAACAGAGGAAGAGTTAGACACAGCAATACACAAACAAAGTCACTGCCAGTGGCTTGGGGTCAATGCAGTTTATTTGTCCTACCAAGAATCATGGTATATTCAAAGGAATAAAGAATAGTGTTGAAAAGCAAAAGGCTAAATGTAATGAGTGTTTTGAAATATTCTCAAATATTGCGAACATGCAAGATGTTACTATCATCTTCTCTACTGTGTAAATATTTGAGCCTGTTCCCCTCAGTGATGTCTCATAGTGTCTGGCAATGTAAGACTCTGTCAGATCCTCCTCAGAATTTTCTAAATGGTGTCAAGGTGCACCTGAAACACATTCTCAGCACATTTTAGAATCAAGGAAACAAATCTTATAAGTCATGCCAAATTGTCATTAATGCTCGTCTAAAAAATTACTGAATTTGCTGTTAAACATCTAAAATAAAACAGAAAACATAGATTATAGACAGTTATGGTGAGCTTTTATTAAAATGTTTCAAGAAATTCTTTTTTTTTTGGTCTGTCATGGGGCTAGAACTCTGGACCTGGATGCTATCCCTTAGTCTTCAGCTCAAGGCGAGTGCTCTACCACTTGAGCCACAGTGCCACTTCTGTTTTTCTGGTAGCTTATTGGAGATAAGAGTCTCACCGACTTTTCCTGTGCAGGCTAGCTTTGAACCGTGATCCTCAGATCTCAGCCTCCTGAGTAGCAAGGATTACAGGTGTGAGCCACTGGTGCCCAGCTTCAACACATTCTTTTTTTTTGTTGGGGGGGGGGGTTCGGTCGTTGGGGCCTGAACTCTGGGCCTGGGCACTGTCCCTCAGCTCTTCAGCTCAAGGCTAGTGCTCTACCACTTGAGCCTCAGCGCCACTTCCAGCTTTTCTCTTTTTGCTTATGTGGTGCTGAGGAATCGAACCTAGGGCCTCAGGCATGCCAGGCAAGCGTTCTACCACTGAGCCAACTTCCCAGCCCAGCTTCAACACATTCTTGTTAAGCACTTATGCTACACACAATGCACTCTGTTAAATAGATGGATGTGAGCAAAGGAACAGCAAAAGCTACTTTCACAAAAGTTTGTCCAGGAATGGAAATATGGTGACAACTAGACAACAAACCAGTAGAACAATGTGAGAGGTATGATAAGGAGAGAATGAGGGAGGAGGTGACCCTGTTTAAAAAGAAATGTATTCATTCTCTGACTTAGGTAACTGTAACCCCTCTGTACATCACCTTTCAATAAAGAAAAAAAGGAGAGAACAGGAAGAAGGTGGGAATTTTTGCCATTCATTATCATGAAAGGATGGTGCTCACCCAGACAAGTTTGAGTGAAGTAAGGAAAAACAGACAACTCCCTTCCTTAAATAAGAATAAAACCACAGTGAGTTTTAACTTTAAATATAGGACCTAAATGTTTAAAATGTTCATATATGTTCATTGTTGGGGAGGAATCTCAAGTGGAGTGGGAGCAGCTCTACAGAGAAAGGTTGGGCAAATATTGTCATAATATTCTATGTACAGATATGTGAGTGGAACCAGACAACCTGAGCAGATTGGCAGGGTTGGGAGAGATGGCAGAAAACAATGTAAGCAGTGACATCCATCAAGATACATTGTACTCATAAACTGACATTAGATTGAAATTCATTTCTACAACTGCTTAAACATTAAATAAATAAATGACATAAATGGCATAAATTATATCTCCTTGATATAAAGGAGTTGGTTATAAACTCTTCACATTCTTCATGTGGTTGCATTTCAAAGCTAGCAGTGATAATGGAATCCTCCAAAGACTCAATTGCATGAAGATTTTTAGGGAAAGAAGATCAAAAGTGATATTGTTAGGTTAACTGAAGTATTTCTTCACTTAATTATTCAACCAAAATTATATTTGTTGTCCGTAGCATTTCTCTGTATTAGGTTTAAGGATCCCTAGGAACTACAGTTAAAATAGACATCTAATATATCCTTTCTAAAAACACGAATTATTCATTCATTCATTCATTCATTCATTCATTCATTCGAGTACATAAAATGTCATTGTCTTGTCCCAAAACCTGAAGAAGAACTGCAGCTGTTATTTCAATTCTTCAAGTTCTTTATCTGCACATTCAGCCAACCAAGGATGGCAAATATGTGGGGAACATGTTCCATCTGCATTGTATGTGTGCTGACATTTCATTTGCCATTCTTGCCTAAGCAATGCTGTCCGGTAACTATTTATTCAGCTCTTAATTTCATTGGCTATTGTAAGTTATCTAGATATACATTGAACTAGATATACATTATCTAGATATGCATTGAGCATATATAAGCATATATGTATATGAGTTGGTTATTTCCAGATTTTTCTTTTTCCAGGTGGTTCTGGAAAGAATCTCCCACAGAGTTAAACTGGCAAGCCATTGTTATTTGAAGGAAATTATGGATCCTTAGCTGACTTACAGAAACTTTGTTTTCTCATTCTGACTCATGTGTAACTGTGTAAACTCTGTAATCTGTGTAAGCAATGCATTTTTTGCTAAACACCTGTTTTCTGTCTGGGAGTCTGAAGATCTGTTGTGTGCTAGGCAGTGAGCATTAAGCTTCTAATGAGCTTTTCTTGGTGTGTATTTTACAACTTTTGTTACAACTCATTACTAGAGGAATGACGCAAATGAGAGAGAACTCTTGGAATGCTTGCACCTGGATTCCTCTGGAATTTGTTACATGCCTTCTCCCTTTGGTATTTTGCTCTGTTTTCTGATACTGCAACAAGCCACACACAGTTGTATGTATTGAGTTTCGACTCTTCTTGCTGTGAATCATCAAATACAAAAAACATTCTTGAGGATCCGGTGTCAGGAAAACAAATAGATATATATGCTTCTGGGAAATCTATTCATAATAGTATTGGTACATGAATCATAGGAACAGAACTTCTTAGAATAGTCATTCTCAACCTGCAATGATTTTTACCCCTGATGGAATAGTTGGCAATCTGTTATTTTGGTGTCACAATCAGCAGGAGTCAGCCACTGAGTACAAGGGACCAGTTGTCACTAAGTATTGTTAAGGGGAAAAGAGTCCACCACTCAGAGACAGCCTCATGTAAAAAGATGAATTTATTGAGGAAGTGGATAGCTGACCGGCACTGTGACAAAAGAATCTTGTCAATTGAAGTAGTTTGCTTCCTTCCTGTTAATCTTGTGAAAATTGTGAAAAGTTCCTATTTGGCCAGGTGTTACTTATGTGTTACCTAAATTCTTTTTCTAACTGCACTTGAATTAAAATATCCTGTTAGAAGCTCCTAGAATCGTAATTATAGACTGTTTATTAAGTCACATCCTTTTGCTGATTATAAACTTGAGCTGAGCCAATCTGAGCAGAGGGGAGGAGCCTGCTGGGTTAAAGATAAAAAGGAAGCAGCCACCTGCTTTATATACTTGCTTTGCTTTGAAACTTCCTTTCAAGTTGGTGTCCTTATTTCTACATGACACCCCAAAATTCCAAGCTATCTCTAACAGATACAAAACTATATTTAGGAGTAAATAAGAAATTCATTATTGTGTGTGCATATACACATGTATACACACACATATATATGAATAATATATACATACGCATCACACATATATAGCATATATTATATGATATATGTGTATATCTCATGTATGCACATATATACATATATATTTTTGGCAATCAAATTATATCAATTCACCATTGAGATCCATTCAGGTCATGGGAGAACAATATGGAAGCAACTATGGATTGGGGTAATAGTTTAGAGTGGATTAAGCATTTTGAAGTTAATTGCTTTCAAATCTGAGTGAGTCTGTTTACTAACTGTGTAACTTTAGAAAAATAAAACTATTGAATTCTTACCATTTATTCAATTATCTCTTCTTATAAAATTGTGTCTTAGTGAGGTCTAATTATAATTAAAATTATAACATAATGTAATATTAAAAAATTGAGCTTAGCTCTGTATATTATTGAGAAAGTCTATTTTCTTATTTTACATTTAATAAAATAGCCATATATACATATAAACATGCATGCACACACATGTATGTGTACATATATATGTATATATATATATGAACTCAATTAGTAAATTCCATGACACAAAAAATTTATCCAAACTTCTAAAATGATATGTATTTATGAGAATGACTGCGTTTTTGAATTTAAGGACCTTAAAACTTAGTAGGTGGCAGGCCTCAGTGGCTCATGTCTGTAATGCTACCTACTTAGGAGGCTGAGATCTGAGGATTGCAGTTTGAAACCAGCATGAGTAGGAAAGTTTGTGAGACTCTTATGTCAATTAATCACAGAAAAAGTTGGAAGTGTTGCTGTGGCTCAGATTTCAAATGCTATCCTTGAGCAAAAGTTGCTCAGGTACAATGCCCAGGCCCAGAGTTTGAGCCTTAGGACTAGCAAAAAAATAAAAATAAAAAAATACTTAGTAAGATACCTAGACATGCGTAGTTATACCAAAATACTATGCCTTCCTAAGATGTACAGAAGACTATTCATTCTAGGAAAGAAACTGTGTATGAGAAGAGATTTGTTTAAAAAAAATTCCACTAAGTAGTAAATAAAAGAGATTTTGCTAGAAAGGACATGATGAAAACAGAAAATAGGCAGTGTTGTTGACCGAACATTTATAAGTGCCAACTAATGTATAGGTGTGCATTTGTATGCTAAGTGGATGTGATTTGCAAATAGTTGTTGAAATCATCTTCCAAAAGCTACTTCCTTGAAAGTGTTTATAAAATTGGATTATCAATTATTTGAAATTTTTGATTTATAAAGCAAAAACATAAGCCTGATTCAGAAAGTATCTTCTACTAAAATGAGAATTACACTATTTATCAAGTGGAAAAATGGCTGAACTTTAGAAACATCAAATGGTTAGTTCTATTTTGTATGGTTATACACTAGAGTGTTAGATTCCATCTCTGGTCCACCATCACCTCTGCTTCTTAAAAAAATAGTCTAAGTTTTTAAACTATGGATATGTTTTCATCCAAACAAAGGGTTGTCATAGACTGATTTTTTTTCCTATTGCAAAAGCAAATCAATCATGTGATTTATAAGAAACAGTGGGACATAAACCAAAAACCAAATAAATTCCCATATACACCCTTCCTAGGGATAAACACTGTGGCCAACTAAATGTCTAGCCATGCGGGTCTTGCTTAGCTATGTATACACGTGTATCTTTACAGAAATGAAACCATTCAGTATGTCATTTTAAGTGTCTTCTTTGTTCATGTTGCAGTATGTCCTGAAAAACCTTTCATGTCAATAAATGTTTCTCTGTAAGATTTTTGAAAATCTAAAAAAAAAACAGGGCTGGGAAGGTAGCTAAATGGTAGAGCGCTTGCTTTTCATGCATGAGGCCCTGGGTTTGATTCCTCAGCACCACCACATAAGCAAAAAAGAAAAAAGCCAGAAGTGGCACTGTGGCTCAAGTGGTAGAGTGCTAGCCTTGAG
This sequence comes from Dipodomys spectabilis, assembly GCF_019054845.1. Taxonomy (NCBI): domain Eukaryota; kingdom Metazoa; phylum Chordata; class Mammalia; order Rodentia; family Heteromyidae; genus Dipodomys; species Dipodomys spectabilis. The sequence continues at coordinate 1,037,518 of NW_024870884.1, read as the reverse complement.
CTGGAGAGCTGAGGGACAGTGTCCAGGCCCAGAGTTCAGGCCCCACGACTGGACCCCCCCCCAAAAAAAATGTAAAGAACTGTTATGACTCATATCAGTTCAAAGAAGATTAAAGGTCTTAGTGTGGAGTTTGACTTGAGAAATGAATGTGAAAATTGTTATGTTAAGAAAATCTTATTCTATTAGAAAGAATATTATGTCATTTGCAGGGAAATTGATTAACTTAAAACAAATCATGTTATGTGAAGTCAGCCAAACTCAGAGAGACAAATGGCACAAGTTTGCTATTATATGTAGAAGGTATATCTAAAATATAGCAGAATGTGATACATTATATAGGACTCTGGGCTTTCACACAAGAAAAAGGCCAAAGGAGATTACTGTTAGTGGCGCAACAGAAAAGCACAATGCCTCTATGTCTCCGATCATATAAAATGATATTTACCAAAATGAATTTCATGGAATGTAAAATAACAACACCATCATGAACAACAAATAATCAAACAAACAGAAAAAGGAAAGCAGGGTTCTAAACCTTTTGTCTTCTTTATTACAATTGTATTACAATTCTCCATTGTATATTTAGTGCTTCAGAGAGAGACTAAAAGACAACAGAACAAATAAACAATACAAACAGGAAAGGGAAATCTAAAATAAGCAAAAATAACAGCCAAAGAGTCAGGTACACCCTACAATGAACTCTAATCAAAATTGATTGCTACTCTCACATCCTTTAGTGGCTGACAACCCTAAATCAAGACTTGATTTAAATGAATCCACAGTCTGATGAAGGAATCACTCTACTTGGGAGTTGTTAGTAGATTTTCTTAATCAAATATTCTTGGTGAGACTATAGGTATTTTCTTAAGAGATTAGCTAAATTGTTGCCTTGAGTCTCATTTATACTTTACATGGATTTTTGCTCATCACAGAAACTTCATTTGGTTTTTGTTTCATTAATCTTTTATTTTTACATGGTTTAACATTTTAGAGACTATTTGTACTAGGTAACTACATGTTCTTATAAGGAAAATACTTGAAGCAATTAACTTAAAAAGGCAACGTGTTCATTTTGTTCATGGACCTGGAGATTTTAATCTAAGATCAGGATGCTCTATTGCTTTGGGCCTCTGATGAGGGAAGATAGCAAAGGCAGAGCAAATGGTAGACAAATCACTGAAAACATAATCCAGGAAGCAGAGAGAGAGAAAATGAGATCCCAGGGTTTTATTCTCTTTAGGTGCCTACATCTAATGTCTCAAGGAACTCTAGCAAAAGAGAAGAACTATTGTCATTTCTGTTTGGAGTTTTAAAATGTTAATACAAGTTAGAATAATGAATAATCTATACAAAGAAATCTCTTGCAATATTCAGTCCATGTAATGTAAGTGGAATTAGCTGGATATTTTAAAGAAAGGAGAGAAAAATCAGAATGTGTGCCTGAATTTAAGGGTTAAAAATGTTCAAAGTTAGTAAATAAATCTGCTTACTATGCTTCCCCTAATCAGATCAATATGTCTATAAATATAGCTTCAGGATAATTGGATTTATGGATTTATTCTGCTGATTTCATATCCCTGAAAAGGTCACTCACTTCTAGATCATGCTTTTTTCAATACTACGTTTTTCCCTGCATTGTGTAGTTTCACATTTTAAATTTTTTTCCAGGATCCAGTTAAAGTGAATATTGAAAGGTGGAGAGTAGGTAAATATTTCTTTGTTGTTGTTGCTGTTGTTGTTTTGACACTGTCCTGGTCCTAGGGCTTGAAATCAGATACTGGGAGCTGTCCCTAAGCCTTTTTACTCAAAGCTAGCAGTCTACCACTTGAGCCACAGCTCTACTTCTAGTTTTGTGATGGTTAATTGGAGATTAGTCTCAAGGATTTTTCTGCCTGAGTTGGCTTCTTTTTTTCTTTACTTTTTTACTCATTTATTTAAAAAATATTGTAAAGGATACATACAGAGTGGTTACAGTTACATGAGTCTGGTAATGAGTACATTTGCTTATGAGCAGTGTTACCCCCTCCCTCATACTCTCAGTTTTCACCCTCCCAAATTCCCTCCACCCAAGTTGTATAATTCATTTCCAAAATAGTGTCTAGTGTTTTTCACCTCTGAATTGGTTTACCCTTTGTCCCACCATTTCTGTGCGTCCCCTTCCCCTACCCCTACCCAAATTCGAGAAACTTATATTCAGGACAATGGGTAAAGAAATAACAGTGACAGAAGGGAATAAACCAAAGAAAAAGCCAAGAAAGAAAGAGAAAGAAAAAGAGGAAGAACCACACAGTTAATTAAAAAAATACTTGTCCTTCCATTTCTTGGAGTTTATTTTGATAAGCATCATTTTATATGATCTCATGCATATAACTATTGAGCCGTGGTGATCCTCTTCTAAGAATATCATCCTTTGTTCTCACTATGTGATTGTTTAGACTGGTGATTAGTTAATCATGTCCAGGTGTAATTATTTGTCTTTTACTATCCATAGGGTTTACTTGTAGATTTATGGGCACATTCTAATTATTACAAATCAGGGAAAACATGCAGCCTGTATTTCTGTGGGTCTAGCTTACTTTGCTTAGTATAATTTTTTTCCCATCTTTCCATTTCCCTATGAATGGGGTAATGCCATTCTTTCTGATGGATGCATAGAATTTCATTGTGTACATATACCTAATTTTCTTGATCCATTCTTTCACCAAGGGGCAACTGAGTTGATTCCATGTCTTGGTTATGGTAAACAATATACAATAAACATGGTGGTGCTGGAGGCTTTAGTGTGGCCTGGTTTGTGGTCAATTGCATAGATGCCCTGAAGTGGAATTGCTGTTTAGCCTTTTGAGGAAGCTCATACTGCTTTCCAGAGTGGTTGAAGAAGTTTATATTCCCACCAGCAGTATAGTAGTGTTCCCTTTTGGCTGCATTCCTGCCATCATCTGTTATTGTTAGTTTTCTTGATAATGGCACTTCTAACTGGGGTGAGGTGGCATCTCAACATTGTTTACATTTGTATTTCTTTCACAGCCAAAGAAGTTGAATATTTCCTCATGTGTCTATTGGCCGATCTTATTTCTTCCATTTATTAATGTTTTTTTTGTTTATTTGAGGATTTGTTTCTTGTTTTGTTTGTTTGTTTGTTTGCTTAGCTCTTGAGTATATTTAGGTATGACATCCTTGTCTGATGCATAGCTAATAAAGATCTCCCATTCTGTGAGCTTTCTATTTATCTTGCTTTTTATGTCCTTTGTCATGTAGAAACTCTTCAGTTTGATGCAATCTCATTTATCTAGTCTTTCTTTGATTGGTTGTGATTCTGGATCTTTTCTTGGGAAGTTTCAACCTGTGCCAAGGAGCCTTAGTATTTTCCCCCATCCTTTCCTGTAATATTTTCAGGGTATCTGGTCTTACATTGAGGTCTTTGATCCATTATATAAGGATCTAACTTCAGGTTTCAGCACATGTATAGCCAATTATGCCAGCACTGTTTGTTAAAGAGGATGTCTTCTTTCATAGGTGTTTTTGGCTCCCTTATCAAATATTCTGTGGCTCTTAGTCTGTGGGTTCATTTCTGGGTCTTCTATTCCATTGGTTCTCAAGCCTATTCATGTACCTAGCCTTTATTTACTTATTTTTTTTAATTACTACGGCTTTGTAATAGGGTTTAAAGCTTGGTATTGATGTTCATCCAGCACTGTTCTTCCTGCTAAGAACTGATTTTTCTATTATGGGTCTTGGATTTTTACTGTGATTCTCATATCTCAGCCTCTTGAATGCTAGAAATAGAGGGGGTAAGCCACAGGCACCAGACAATGCTCAATTAGTATTTTTTATATAATGTTTAATTTTATTGAAAATTATGGAAGATCTCTTGTATGGATGAAAGTTTCATCAAATATAAATGCTGAATTTTAAGAAATGTCTTTTGATTCTATTTACTTATGCTTTTATTCAGATAATGTCAAATTATGCTAGCTGAATTTATGATATTGAAAAATGCTCTAGCTGGTTGTGGTGATTCTCAACTGTAATCAATCAGGCAAAGAGGATCATCACAGATTTAAGGACTGCTTTGATGGCACTTAAAGAGCTAGAGGTGTGTCTCAGGTGGTAGAGTACCTGCCAACAACCACTGGGTTCTGAGTTCAATCCCCAATGACAAAAGGTCCTTGGACAAGAGATTGAAAACTACCAATCTATGATAGTTTATTTGGGTTGGTGTATGGCTCATGTTTTAGAAAACCAACCTAGAAAGCATGTTAATATTTATTAAATTAATCTCTCTGAGTATGGTACATTGGGCTTTGTATATATTGTTGGCTATATATATATTATTGGCTTCAGCTTTCTATGCTTTGTTAAGAGAGCATTTTTCTATGCTCATGAGGGACATTGCTTGCTTTTTTATTATTACAATGCATTCTGAGTATTTGTTTTTAGTTTTTGAATTTGCTGTCCAGCCCTCCCTAAATGGGAGGTTCTCCTATCTCTTTTAGTTCTGGAAGATTTTGTGTGTCTGGGAGAATTCACCAGTGATCCATCCATAGATTTTATTTAAAAATTTTTAGATGTAAATTTGATTTCTCAAAAAAAATAACAAAATGGTGAGACAAGGGACCAAGGTTGAACCAATACAACAATAATATTCACAAGACACTATGTTGGAAATGAACTTTACAACATGGAGGGGAAGAGAATAGTGTGGGGACAGTGTAACCCCCGCTTTCACTATATTTGATGTCAGTATAACATGTGGAGGAGACGGGGACAAACAAGTCGTTTAAGGATTCAGGTGGACCTGTTGCAACAATGAGAAGTACAAAATGTCATGTCAAAACCAGCTTTACAATGTCGGTGGGGGGGAGGGAGGGGGGGTATGATTGGGTGGGGGGGAGGGGGGAGGCTGGGAAGGGAGGTGAAGGGTAAACAAAGGAGGAGGCTGCAATGCTTGGTAAGAAATGTATGCATTTTCCTGCCCATGTAATTGTAACCCCTCTGTACAGTATGTTTTCAAATAAAATAAAATAAAATAAAAAAAAAAAAAAAAGAATAGTGTGGGGAGGGAAAACAGGAGAAAATGAAAGAGGGTGTAACACTGTTCGACAAGAAATGTACTCATTACTTATGTAACTAACCCCTCTGCACATCATCTTTACAATAAAATTAAAATGAAAAAGAAAATACTTATGCTATAAAACAACTTTAAATTTTAGTTGAAATATGATAAATATAATGTGCTCTTAAAAATATCAACTGTATCTTAGATTATCTAAATTTCCTAGGCTGTTAGTAACCTTCTATCTTGAGGAACTTGATCTGTTTATTTACTATTGCTTTTATAATGAGACTGTTAGCTAAAGTCTTTCTCTCTGTTAATCTCAGTTTTATTCTTTTCATATTCACTAGTTGATAGTAATTTGAATTTAAGTGTATTGCCATTAATCCATGCTTTCTGTAATATAGTTTACTAGTTTGCTTACTTTAAATATAAGTCCTTTGGCTATGTTCTTCTCTAGCATTTGCTCTTATTTATGTATTTTTAATTATTTTCTCTATATCTACTCACAATCTATTCAAATTATATACACAGGAGCATAGCTCTGCAGTAGAAGTATGGTAAATTGTAAGACAACTTTGAGGAATGTTTAGTAGGATCAAGTTAATTATTTTAGAATCATATATGCCTACTTTCTGTTTTTCTAAAACTGTTTAAAATCATACTGTCTCAATAAGCACTCTTCAAATATATGTGTTTATATGTAATATATCTAAACATATGCATTTCTCAAAAATAAATCATCTGAAATTTATTTTCTAATTAGATTTTTCTGATGTTACAGTTTGTTTTCCAAGATAAAAGTAAATATTAATCTTTCTTTTACAAAGAGGAGTAAAAAGGTTAGTACAATCAACTCACTGGTATCAATGCTGATGAAAAGTTAAAAATATAGATGAAATATGGGCTGGGAAGGTGGCTCAGTGGTAGAGCGCTTGCCTGGCATGCATGAGGCCCTGGGTTCAATTCCTCAGCACCACATAAGAAAAAAGAAAAAAGCCAGAAGTGGCGCTGTGGCTCAAGTGGTAGAGTATTAGCCTTGAGCTGAAGAGCTGAGGGACAGCGCCCAGGCCCAGAGTTCAGGCCCCACGACCGGACCCGCCCCCCCCCCAAAATATAGATTAAATAGAAAGCTCTCTTTCATATATATATATATATATATATATATATATATATACATATATATATATGTATATATATATGTATATACATATATATACATATATGTATGTGTGTATATATATATATATATATATATATATATATGGTACAGAGGGGTTACAGTCACATGAGTAGGGTAATGAGTACACTTCTTCTTCCTTTTCCTCCTTTGTTTTTCCCCTACTATCCCTTCCCTCCTCACCTCCCCATCTCCTCCCCCCCACCTTAACATTGTAAAGTTGTTTTCAACATAGTGTCTTGTACATCTCATTGTCACAATGGGTCAACCTGCATCCCCATTTAAGCATTCCGCTATATCCCTTCCCCTCCCCAAATTACAAATTACAAGATGCAGAATACCAGAATCCAATACAGTGAAAACAAGGGTTATAGTGTGGGGGAAAAACAGAAAAGAAACAAAATAATTAGATAGTGCAGTACAAGCAGAGAAGATCAAAGGCTATGTACATATGACCATATAAGATGATGTTAAGTGAAATGTACACCAAGACAAGGTCACAAGTTGTATTTTTTCTTTGTTGCTATTGATTTTAATGTGCATAGAAAGTTCTTTTTTCTATATTTTAATCTTGATCTGATCTTTCTTGGAGGGTAGAAAAGTAGAATTATGCACTGTCATTTGTATGGTGATACGTGAAAGCTAACCACATGAATTTAGGCAAATACCCACGTATATATCTCTCTTACTGCACACCTGACCTGTGACAGCATCATCAGAAGCATTTTTCATCAGAAATTGAATTTTGTCTTTAGAAGTCAGTGTCTCCAGAATTCTAGTCCTAACTTTGTGCTCCTGTATACTACCAACTATTATTAGGTATAGTATTTTCTCAGTGTTACTTTGATCATACTCTTTTGTGCTTGTAAAATACTACAAAAATAATTTTTAAGATCATTCATAAATTCTTTATTAATTCTGAGAGAAACACAAAGTTCAGACAAGTTAGTTTTCAACACTAAAGTGTGTTACTTTCTTATTTACATTCCTAATGACATTGCAGAAATGAGCTGCTAAATTGTAATTTGGAATCAATCAGATTTAAATCCATGGTGTTCTAAAGTCACTTTGAGCTCATTGCACTGTAATTTAGTTATTTCTTCATTGTGTAAGAACAGGAACGTTTCAGCTTTAAGGCATCTTGTTATATTACTATAATTTGAATATCTGTTTACAAATGTTGTCACCATTGTTTGTAGGGATTTTATTAAATGTTTGAGGTAATAATATTTAGTACTGATATTATTTTCCAAATGGCTCTTAGGCCTCAGTAAAGAGAACATCCCACAGTTGAATATGGTATCTCTTATGTTTGCATTAAAACTCACACTATTCATCATTGTGTTTGCAACTAATGAGAGCATACCTTTTGTTTTTCAGTGCTAGAGTTTGAATTCAGGACTGCTGATTTGATAGTCAAATGTTCTACCATTTAAACTGCATCCTCAGCCTATTTTTTCTGCTTTAGTTTGTCTTTTAGATAGGATATTGAACCATGATTCTCCTATCACTGTTGCCTGTGTAGCTGGGATTACAACAAGCTATAAACACTTTTAAACAATCAAAATAAAACCAAATAAATAAAATGTGTAATAGAGCAACCAGTTGCTTTTATTTTTTCTTGAAATTGATAATACCTATTTTGGAATAATAAGATAATACTACTAATCCTGTATATATGGATTTTTGGAAACAGCTTTATTGAGACAGTGAAGGTAAAGATTATTTATGGTATATGTGCTCTTGATATATGCTTGGTTAAAACCAAACAGCTCCCAAATAGAACACAAAGCATACTGAGTGTGTGATACAAAGTATGTCCTTACATATTACCTTCAGTCACTTTGTTCATTTCTACATGATTGGAAAAGTCTGCTTTTGTTGTGAATACTGCCTGTATTTATAGACTGGTCATGTTTGTTATAATTCACCTCAGAGGACATCTAACACTTTCTCAAAAAGACTTCCCTTCTCTAATTACTGTGCTGTGTTCCACTTTTACTCTGACATTGTTCTTTCCAAGTAGTATATTGCTGTAGAGAAAGAAAAATACAGCTGAATTATAGAGGTGCTGCTCTGTTCAGTATTTCTGATGAGAAAATTGAGTCTCAGAGAGGGAAAGTGACTTCATTGTGAGACCTTTTCTCCATTACAGCCTCAGTCATGGTGATTGTATCACCATGCATTCCTGATTAGAAAAAGACATAGAATTAAGATGGGCTCTCTGGCACTTCTGAGAAAGAAAATAAAAATGTTATACTCATGTTAATTGAGTGAAAATATACTTGGCTGGAAAGGAGTTTAACCATTTTGATGGAATTATTGTGATTTTTTTTCTTCAAATCTAACAAAGAAATTTGTGTGGGTATTTTTAATAGTACATTTTTACTTACAGATAAATAATTATGTATAATACAACTTTACATACACATATAGTAATGTGTTAAAATGTTCTTAGAACTTAATCAGGAAATATTGGAAAGTCTTCTTTCTATTTTGTGCTGGTCCTGATGCTTGAAGTCAAGACCTAGACACTCTCCCTTTTTAACTCAAGGCTACAACTCTACTACTTGAGTTCCATTTCCCACTTGTGTTGATTAATTGAAGATAAAAATGTCCTTGACATTCCTACATGGTCTGGCTTTGAACCCTGATCCTCAGATTTCAGCATCCTGAGTAGATAGGATTTCATATGTGAACCATCGAGCCCAGCTTAAAGTTTTTCTTAATGAAGTATTTAGACATATTGTTACTTTTCAGGGACATTATATTAGTGAGCTCATTGTGGACTGGGTTAAATTTTTTTTTTCATGCTCTCTAAAATGTTAGTTAATTAATCCAGATTTCATTTATCACTTCCATTTTCAGACAGTCATAAGAATAGAGGTGGAATTAGCATATATCAGAAATTTGAATATCACTTATTATGCTGGAATTAAAAGTCAAATACTGTTTTTCATTCAGTGCCATTTATTTTTACTGTGATCTGTTTCTCTTCTGCTTCTTTCCACAGAGTTATGTTGCACATGTGTAACTAATTGTTATATTTAATTGTGTAGAAATTGTACTTTTTGTAGGGATTATAAAACACAAACAAATTTACATCTTTTTTGCTGGAAATTTCATTCCATTTACATACAATTCTCTCTAGGAGCATATACCTAATGCAATGTATTTTATAAATAAAATCCAGACAAAGAACTATTTGAGGTTTATTCTAGTAAAGCTCCATGAATTTTCTATCCCTAAGAATCAAATGGGAACTTTTGCAGCAAAAGAAGAGGCTTCATCTATCAACTTATACATCCTCCTTTTGCTTTGACAGTGTAGCACTTTCTACCTGTAATATAAATGAGGGACATTTTTATATAGTGCCTCCAAACTTTCAAAACCATGCTTATCAGAAATTCATTTAAGATACTCATTTTCTCAACAATTTTCTTTTATCAGTGCAGTATAGTTTCATGTCTTTTCCATTGTTACTTATAAACATATTTCATCTCTTCAAACCTCAAAATCTTCTTTATTTTTTCCAATCTAAATCTGTTCTTAAAGCAATGAGTTATGAAGTGAGAGGAAAGATCATTTTACTAGATTACAAACCTCCAGGTTTTAGTTTTACTTTTATCCATTGTCCTACTGACAGCTTCTGGAATAGGCAGACTGAGAATAATTCTTTTGTTTTCTCTAAGGCCATTCTGTCACACCTAATATTGAATGAAAAAAATAGTGTATACTTTTATGATATCCTATAATAAAAAAACATTCAATTTCTTTACTCATTATATTCAAATATACATTCCACAAGAGACCTAATTATCCAGACAGTGTATGAAAGAAGTATTTGTAGGTTTTTCAGATTTCAACAATGCTTAATATTTTTTTTTATAATCAGAGGCAGAAAAATCAGAATCAGTTAAGCATCCTATAAAAAATGGTGATAGAAAAACCATTTGAGTCCATTTCTTGGGGCTCATTTCACCTAACATCAACTTATCTGACCATTTCTGCTTGTCTCAGACATATACTAGTTATTGCAAATAAGGGAAACCATGGGACCTATGTTTCTTTGGGCCTGCCTTACTTCGCTTAATATAATTTTTTCCAAGTCTTTCCATTTCCTAACAAATGGGGCAATGTCATTCTTTCTGATGGAGGCAGAGAATTCCATTGTGTATATATGCCACATTTTCTTGATCCATACATCTACAAAAGGTTTTTCTTCCTTGATATTGTTTCTAACATATTTATAAGATGATTTCTTTCTTGCTTTGTATGGCCCTCCCCCACAGTATAACCCCTGTTTTCACTGTATTTGATGTTGGTATAATTTGTAGACGGCAAGGGAAAAAACAAATAGTTTAAAATATGGGTACAGGTAGACCCATTGCAACAATGAGATGTACAAGACGTTATGTCGAAAACGAACTTTACAACTTTGGGGGGAGGGACTGGCAGGGCAGGGATGGTAAGGGGAAACAAAGAGTAGGCAACAATGCTTGATAAGAAATGTACTCATTACCTTGCTGATGTAATTATAACCCCTCTGTACGGTGTTTTCACAATAAAAAAGCTTATTAATTAAAAATAGTGATAGATCTGGAATTTAAACTATGATAATTGATAATAGGAGCAGAAAATATTATATATAAAATTATTGCAAATTTGGTTATTTCCAAAAGTTGAGGGTAGTAATTCTATAACTTTAAAAAACTCTGACTACATTATTAAAACCTTTTCACTAGACTTAAAATATTAATATATATTAGATTTTCAACCTTTAAATCAAATGATTAATAAACATATATTTTATTATTTTTGTCTTAACTTTCATCTGTAAATGTATAAGCAAGCCATCGTTATTTTAGAGGTGAGATTTCTTAATGGTTTGGATATACAGTACTATATACAGTTTACACTTCCTTCAAACACTTTAATTCTTAATTTGCCTTCATGATATTGCTGAGATATACTTTACTCTTTGTATATTTCTTATTGTCTTGTCCTAGGGATGAAGGTCTGTAATTAAAAGAAAATTCTAGTGACAATTTACTCTGTTTCCACAAAGAAAGCTATTTGTTTCCCAACTTTGAATGTACACATTTGTCAGAGTAAATATCTAGACAATGCCAACTATACTTTGTAATGTAATTATTGTTAAAAATAAACTATATTAGAGCCATTTTCATAATGAACTATAATATTTGTGCAATATGGAAGGGATTTTTCTTTTTCTGTAGATAGTAGTCTCAGACTGTTAAATGGAACTCTGTTTGCTCATATTTTTCCAATATGTGGACAACTGGTGTTATAGCAAAATCAACCTTTATACTTTTTTGGATAGAACAGTAGACTAGAGAAAATGAATATGCAAAATAAATCTATGGTATTCACAAAGCCATTACTGGTGAATTGCCAAAACCAAAGTGAATTTCCTTCTATACAGATGACTATATGTCTAACACATTCATGTTTTATACCAGCTATACTATTATTTATTAATATCAAAATCATTCTGATTCTGATAATAAATTATTTGGCTATGCTACCATTGATCATAAAGTATAAAACAGTAAGAAAGCTCCTGAAAAAGTTGAGTCATTAAGTGAAAAATAAATAATAAATTTAAAAATTTCACTCTTTGGGATTTTTACATTACTGTTTCTACTCAAATGAACCATTGCTTAATTTTAATCTCAACTAAGTAGTTTTTGTAACGCCAATTAGCCAAACACTTCTGTTCTGCCTTTTCCATTTGTTGTGAAGGGAGGAAGCAACAGCTAAAAAGAAATATAATTTAACATCCCTTTGACAAAAATACAAACTGAAATCAAGTCAGTAGTCATTACAAAGGATGCTATTTTCAGCAGCGAGTAGTAGATAATGAAGGAAGTAATCATAAGCTAATGTGTGGCTCTTCCAAATCTTTGCTCTAAACAGGCAGCACAGTCTTGATTGCAGAATGTTTCACTTCAAAATTTTACCAAGAGTAACAATAAAATCTTCACAGCAATCAAATTACATTAAACTAAGAGTGATTAATGTTGAAACATATAGAATATATCCCTATACTTTTGTAGGACTATTTATTGATTTATCTGTGTTTGTAACCTTTGGTGATGAGTTCTTATCACCAAGAAAATTGATGTTTTTTTTCCTAGGTTCATGATCTTCCTCTAGAGTAAGGCTGGTTCCATCCACCTGAATTAGCATATTACAGACAGATACTACCCAGACTTACTTTCAAGTATGTCAATACCATTGACAATTGCTATTTGATGCATGATATAATAAAGAGGAATTGCTGATAATGGGTAAGAATTCATCACTGTTTCCTTGTGACAGATATATTATTAAGGGGCTCTTAATCACTCAACCCTCACAACAACAATCAAAAGCAGATCTTATTATAAATAGTATTAGCATTACTGTCCTCATATCCCATTCAGAGGAAAGAAAACCAAAGCTTAAATAGATTACATGTATAGCTCGTAATGTGAATGTGTATATTTACTTCTAATGTATGGTGCTATAAGGAACCTATTTATCCCATACTAAAGTCTATGCAAGTTAAAATAGCCTTTTTTGGAAGTAAACAGAGCAGCCTTCATTTACTTTCAAAAGTGAATAAAGAATGGTAAACAAGCAAGAGAATTTCTATAGCATCTGACTAACATGCAGATAGGTTTACCAATATAACTTCCATACAATCCATTGTTTCTCTTTCAATTATTTTCTTACTTTAGCTTTCTTTTTAAGAAAAGAGCATAATGCTTGTGAACATTAAATAAAGTGTCTACAATATTAAAATGTCTAATTATAATTACACACATTTGTAGGGCTCTATTCTAATATTTACATATAGAATATTGAAATATATAAAAAGCAAAATGATCAGATGGGGATAATGAGTAAATTGCTGTCATTGACATTTATCTTGTGTTTGTATTGGGAATATCCAAAATCCTCTTATTAGCTATTTTGAGATTTTTCACTTTACTCTAATCATAGTTATCCTTGGGCTACCAGAAATATTCTTTTCTCATCATTCCCCAGAGTCATGTTTTGATCTTCTATCTCATATTCTATCTGGAATTATGATTCCTCCAAACCCGAGTATTACACAATGGGAAACCTATCTCCAAAAGAAAGATTAGCTGTGAGTGATGGTTTACATTTATAATTCTAGCTCTCCTGGAGGCAGAAATTAGGAGAATGTGAGTTGAGATTAGCCTCGTCAAAACATTAGAAGATCTTATCTCAAGCAATAAAAGATTGAGCATGGTATGATGTGCCTGTTATTCTAGCTACATAGGAAGCAAACATAAGAAGTCATGACCCAGGCTGGGCCATACAAACTGTAAGACCTTGTCTATAAAAAAAAAACAAAACAAAGAAATAAAAAGGACTGGAGTAATGGCTCAAGTGAGAGAACAGTTGCCTAGCAAGTATGAGGTGTTCTGAATTTAAACCCCACTAGCACCAAAACCAAACAGAAATAGGTAAAATTTGTCTGAAATAATAAGAAAAAGTTTGCCTCATATATTTTATCTCTTTTGGTAAAGGATATTTACAATTGTAGCTCATTATATGAAGTAAAATTAAGAAAATATACTTGAGTATATCAGCAATGAAGGTGACTTCACTCATGTGCATGCACACACACACACACACACACACACACACACACGCACACACACACACACAATTATTTCAGTCTGCTAGAGGGTAGGCCTTAATTTTCAGGAGTCAGAAAATTGAAGTAAAGCTTACCAACTATAATGATTCTAGTATTATGAGAATTACAAAATAAGAATTAAAAGACAATCTAGAGACTCATTATAATGTTGAGTATGGAAACAACAACAAGAAATCAGTCAAATGATTCTGGTGAAAAGTCAGTGAATATACACAATGAGAAATAGTAGCAAATGGATTAATTATGGGATGAAACAATGAGTTTCATCTGGAATTTCCCTCAAAACATTTTAGATTGTTATCTTTAAAAAGGTGTTAATTTTTTGAGGATAGTTATGTATAAAATGTGGAAAAGGTATACGTTCTCCATTATTTCATTATATTAATGAAATTAATTTAGTCTTCAGTTTTCTCAGAAATATAAATTAAATTTCTTTATTCTGAAAGCTATTGGAATTTGAAATTCATATTACAACTCTGATTTTGTACATTTTAATGTATTTGCAGAAAAGGAATTTAATTTTTACTGATTTGATCAACATTCTCTGAAGTATTCAAGTACAACATAAATTGTACTGGTGATACACGTGAGACTTACTTTTCCTAAGAAATGCTCTTGATGAGGAAACTCTGCTTCTGAGTGTAGGTTTCTCTTGCTCTGTGTGTCTCTCCCTGTCTGTCTCTGTCACCCTCTCTCTCTCTCTCCCTCTCAGTTTCTCTCTCTCTCTCCCTGTCACATATATAACCATACTCTCAAACTTATTCACATATGCATGGATGCATGTACGTGGACTCATGCATACAAATGTAACTTATTCTAATTATTTGCATTGGTGGAAAAAATGTAGAAATTTTGTTGAAAACCAACCATTGAGGACTTCAATCTTTTAATCTATATTTTTTTTTGAGGCAAAACATACCTATTTTTTATTTTTTTGTTCCTAGGAAACTTTCTGTCTTTTAATATTCATTTAAATTTTTAATTGTAAAGGTGATGAGCTGGGGGTGGTTGCAGTTACATAGGTAAGGCCTTAAGTACATTTGTTTTTAATCACCGTGACCCCATCCCTCTTTAACTCCCACTTACCCCTCCTTATCTTTCTCCCAAGTTGTAATGTTCATATCCTACATAGTTGTCAAGTGAGTATTAATGTTGCTGTGGTTCATCTGTTGTTCTGCTGTTTCTATGATTCCCTTTCCCTTTCACATATTGCATTGTCTATTATGCAAAATCTGAAGTGCAAAAAACTAAGAGGAATGAAGAAAGAAAAACGACAATAAAGAAAAAAAGAATGAACTATATATAGGGTCTAATGAGAACCATTTGTTTCCATATGTTGTAGTTCATGTTAATATGCTTCATTATCTATAGTTCTTTGCACTAAGCACTTGGGTTATTGAGATTCCCTATTAAGACTATCATATACGTACTCCAGTTCTTACAAATGAGGGAGATCATGCAACCTGCTTTTCTTTGGGTCTGGCTTACTTAATACCCATCCCAACTTCTTTCTTCAAAGAAATAGAAGAAGCAATCTAAAAATTCATATGGAACAACAAAAGACTCCAAATAGCAAAAACAAACCTTATCAGGAAGAACAATCCTGGAAGCATTAGTACTCAAAACAGCATGGTGCTGGCATAAGAAAACAAAGACTGAGGACCAATGGAAAAGATTATAAGATTCAGAAATGAACCTGCAGACGTATAGCCACTTAATCTTTGACAAGGGAGCCAAGAAAATAGGATGGAAGAAAGAAACCTCTTCAATAAATAGTGATGGCAGAATTGGCCAAACATGTAGAAAGCTAAAGTTAGATCCCTATATATCACCCTGCACCAGAATCCAATCCAAATTGATCACAGACTTCTAGGTAAAATCAGATGCCTTGAAAATATTACAAGAAGAAACAGGAGAAACACTACAGCTCCTTACACAGGTCAAAACTTTCTTAATAAAGTTCCAGAAACACAACAAATCAAAGAAAGGCTGGATAAATGGGATTGCATTAAACTTCAGAGCTTCTGCACAGCAAAGGATATAGCTAGGAAAACGTATCGAAACCCCACAGACTGGGAAAAGCTCTTCACCACCCATACAACAGATAAGGGTCTCATATCTACAATATACCAACAGCTCAAGAAATTAAATTTTCCCCAACAAACTCCCAAAGAAACAACCTCCCCATTAAAAAGTAGGGTAAAGATCTTAAGAGAGACCTCTCTGAAGAGGAAATATTAATAGCCAAGAGACACATGAAGAATTACTCAACATCTCTGGCTACAAAAGAAATGCAACTCAAAACAACATTGAGATTTCATCTTACACCAGTTAGAATGTCCATAATCAAGAAATCTAACAACAGATGCTGGCAGGGATGTGACCAAAGGGGAACGCTACTACAGTGTTGGGGGGGTGGGGTGCAAACTTATTCAACCACTCTGGAAAGCAGTGTGGAGGTTCCTCAAAAAATGACACATAGAACTCCCCTATGACCCAGCAATCCCACTTCTGGGAATCTACCTAAATGACCATAAACAAGGACATACTAAAGCCACTAGTACAATGATGTTCATTGCAGCATTATTTATCATAGCCAAGATATGTAACCTACCCTAATGCCCTTCAGTAGATAAATGGATCAAGAAAATGTGGTACATATACACAATGGAATTCTATGCTTCCATCAGAAAGAATAATCTGCATTTTGATAGAAATTCATTGAAATTCTTTGTTAGGTACAATACTCTTTTTAACTGTATATGTGCATAAAACATCCATAAATATCATGTATGCCTCTTAATCCTCATTATCTCAATTGAACTTCCATAAAGGATCATTAGATTAAACTAGATACCTCTTGCCTAACACATCTGTTTTACTGCATGTAAACTGAATAGTACATGTGATCAATATCTATGTGTCTTATTATACTCCTAAAAAGTACTCTTGCCTACTTACCATAGTGTCTTATCTGTAATATGAAACTGGTCTTATTCCTGTGTCTTTAGCAGGACCACAATTCCTCTAGACCTTCTCTAGACATACAAGGTGTCCTCTGTCTCATGGTCTCTAATGCTTGCCTAGACTTTTTGCCCAGCACTCTCCAACTCAAGGTATATGTCACAGGATTATAGGATCACTTCCAGTTTCATCCAACACTTCTATGCCCTTTTATGATTGTCAGTTCTTAATCTTGTGTTTCACTGTTAAAATTGTCCATGCCACCTTCCTGCCTGTTTTGCTTAGCTCATTACTATGATTAAGGATTACGTTAGACATTTTGAACCCTTAACTACACACTCTTGACCTAGGGAGTTGTCTCAAGTGTTCGTATTTGAATATTATATGTTACCAATTTTGTCCTTTATTCAAATGATCTGTTGATGGATTCTTCATCTTTTAGATGACAAATTCTTTAATGATGGGGGTACACTAATCAGTCATGGAGGGTTATATCTGGCAAGGTTTAGGCATTTAATTTATTTAAATAATATGGGCAGTTTTTTCCTGTCTCAAACAAGTCTGGGCTTTCATGAAAGATCTTGTATTGCTTTTCTCTTTGTTTGTTTGTTTAGCTTGTTTTGTGTTAGTGTAAATAGCTATGATGTACAGTGATGTTTAACCCTGGCCACTCCTACACTATTTTCTTTGCTTCTGATGAAAATGCATTTCTTCTATATTTATATATTAATTTACAAAACATTGGGTTTACTATGATACTGTCACATATGTGAACAACAGACATTGATCATACCATCCATCATTATGCTCTCTTATCCAACACCAACTTCCAGTTCTCATTCCACTGTCTTCCCAAATATTCCTCCTTTTACATCCATGTCTTTGTTCCATGTAGATTACTCACAAAGTGAAAGTGTAATATTTATCTTTCTTACATCTATAGCACTTATTGTGGCTTATTACATATTTATATAGAGAAGGCTCTCCTCATGAAGTATGCTTGTAACACATTACAACATTACAACACAGCTGGATGACAGAAGAACACCATTGCTATTGATGGATGGATCTTATATATATGCCTGGGATGGTCTCAGTCTGTAATCCTCCCAATATCAGCCTCCCAGATACCAAGGGTTTTATAAATGTGAGTCACTGGTGCCAGCTCCAACTATTATTTATTCATTCATAGCATATTATATGTTTCACAAAATATAGAACTTGAGTGCAATTTTCTTATTCATTCACTAAGGCAACTATAAGTCTGCATTTGAAAATTTGTAACAAAAGTACTAAACTATATGTGATCCATTCTTAATAGAATTTAAGAAACATCCCATTGAGTCTCATAGGAATTTTAAGAATGTAATAGTTCTTTCTGAAAATTGTTAACTCTAGATACAAAATTCTGATTTGATGTTGAGAAATGTGCTTTTAAACTGACTTGTGAAATGGTTTAAAAATAGCCAGAGCCAGCGAACTGTATTCTAATTCATCTCTAACAAATGATAATGTGTCAAAAATAAACTTAGGCAAAGATTGACAGGATAAGAGAAAAACATGTTTCAGATTAATGGCCTAAATACTTTTTATATCTATACATATCTCAATTTTGAGACTTGAACTAGTTAAGGACAGAGTTGTCATTTAACCCGAGCTAAAGCAATAAAACACTGGTCCCAGTAGTGGCATTGCTCCTGTTACCATGCATCCCCCACTACACAGACACACATAAGCAAGTGTGAGGCTAATGGCTCATTCTCCAGCACTGAAAAATAATACATTCCATAATATTCTAAATGTGCTTTTAGATTACATTAAAACAAACATGGTCACACATTTTCATTATAATTACATAAGTAAGAAGTAAAACAAAACCTAAAGAATGACTGCTTTGTCTCTGCTCTTTTCTAGCTCTTTCTCAGATCTTTCCTTCTCTTCTCTTTCCCAGCTCTCTTCTTTTTCCTAGCTTGCTCTTTCCCACCTCTTTCCCAGACACTCTTTTCTAGCTCTTTTCTCTCTCTTTCCCAGCTCTCTCTTTCCCAGCTCTTTCTCTTTCCCAGATCTCCCAGCTCTCTTTCCCAGGCCTTTCCCCACCGCGTGGAGGACCAAGATGGCCTGGTGCCAGTCAGAACGATGAATAAACCTACTCCTTACCTGAATAAAAAAAATTAAAAAAAGAATGACTGCTTTGAGGTATAATTTAAAGGAAATATTTGATGTGTCCTTGTATTGCTTAAGCAGATCTTTGTTGTTTGTTGTAAACTGTAATAGATTGTTAGGTCAGAATACAGAACAAGAAGCTTCTACATTTTCATTACCAGTGCTAATTGTCTTGCCTTCCCCCCAACACCAATAGCAGATTTTAAATTAATGTTGTTGTAAATATAAGGTGTTTTGTAGATAATTAACTAAGAAGATGTTTCCCAGGAAGTTCCTATAACATATAAGATGAATATAGTCTATTTTAACATTAAACAGTATTCTTATGATAATTTGTTTTCTCTTTTTTTTATTGTGAAAATACTGTACAGAGGGGTTACAATTACATGGGCAAGATAATGAGTACATTTCTTATCAAGCATTGTAGCCTCCTCCTTTGTTTCCCCTTCCCATCCCTGCCCATCCTCCCCCCCATTCCTCCCCACCCAATCCTCCCCCCCCCCACCACTAAAGTTGTAAGGTTCGTTTTCGACATAACGACTTGTACATCTCATTGTTGCAATGGGTCCACCTGTATCCCTATTTAAACGATTTGTTTTTCCCCTTCCCTTCCACAAATAAATACAGTGAAAGCAGGGGTTATACTGTGGGGGAGGGATATACATAGCAACAAAGAAATGATCTTATAAATATGTTAGAAACAATCGCATGAAAGAAAAAAAGCATTTGAATACATATCTTCATTTTGAATTATTTAACTTATTTTAGTTAGCTATAACACATTTATTCCTACCTTTTCACCTTGAAACAAAAGCCACAGGCCCATATCTGGTTTAGCTCATAGCGCACATTAGGTTACTTAGTTTAAATAAGGTTCACTTAAAATATTGTCTTTTTCCACAAACTTTCCATACATCAAGAATTGTCTGGCTGAGAATGCTAGCAGATGTCTGTAATAGTAACACTAATATTTTATTGAGAATTTTTTCATACACTAAAATATTTGTGTATATAGTTTCATTTTCTTCTTCAAACTATTACAACTAAGTCAACTAAGTTGGAAGTTTTGGCCAGAAAAACCCAGCCCTAGCTGGATTTCAATCCATATACATAAGAATTCCTCTTGGAGAAAAAAGATTTGTCTTGAATCCATTTTTACTTTTTTCTTATTAAGTGTTAGATAACTATAGACAACTCACTCTTTGAAATGGGTTAGACCCATCAACATTGGTTGAATGAATTGTTCCTAATTATTATCTTAGTATTCACTTCTATACTTGATAGATACTTCAGTTTACAGTCAACTCTAGATCACAACTCTACACTTATACAAACTTTAACCATCTGAAAAATATGTCTCCTTTAGAAAATACTCATGATGTGAAAATGTAGAGTGCCCTTAAAATTGTGTTACTAGAAAAGTCATCATTTTCAGAATTTATATTTTCTTCAGAAATCAACAAGCATACTCACACTGTTCTTAAGTTTCCATGACTTAATCCTCTAGGATAAGAAAGAACAAGAAACATAACTTTTTCTAATCAAAAGGCTAAGAAACCCAGATCTCAGGAAATGTTGATTTAGATAATGATTATTTATGTTGAGAAAAATCGATTAAGGTGTTATAATAAATTGATGTGCTGTAAGAATTTGATAGAATTTGAATATATGCATTATATTGGGGTCTCACACTGAAAGCTCTGTTAGATATAAATTAAAGATGTAGAGCCTATAGAGATGAAACATAAAGTGAACTTCAGTTGTGAAAGTGAGAGTTATTTCCAGCATAAAAAATGACAGGGAAGGGCTGGGAAGTTGGCTTAGTGGTAGAGCGCTTGCCTTGCATGCATGAGGCCCTGGGTTCGATTCCTCAGCACCACATAAGCAAAAAGAAAAAAACCAGAAGTGGTTCTGTGGCTCAAGTGGTAGGGCATTAGCCTTGAGCTGAAGAGCTGAGGGACAGCACCCAGACCCAGAGTTCAGGCCCCATGACTGGCAAAAAACAAAATAAATAAAAAATGACAAGGAAGGAGGAATGTCAAGTGAGAATGGCTGTCATCCACCTGGGCATTTTATAATATGCCCATGATTATGCTAAGTGTGTAGCTTCTTTACTTTATTTAATCTCTGCCACACCATTTTCATTTTGTTGTTGTTTTGCTGAGATTGATGTTCCTTTCAGCTTGATGAGCTTTCCATTTGGGTTCTTCAATCAGGGATGTTTACAGTTATTTGCTTTTTGGTTTAGGAGGCAGTTAGGCACATGCCCGAGATTAGAAATTATAGAACATCCATTTGCTAGTTCTTATGTAACCACAAGTTTAATCATTTTCCTTTAATTCAGAATATTTTCTATGCATGAGCTGCTTTAGAGAAGGCTAAATCAGAACAAACAAAAGGACTGTCTAACCCAATTAGAGTTCATCTACAAAGCATCTGACTTGAGAGGAAATCCAAAGTTGAGTGAGAAATTATTTTTTAAGTAAAATTAAAAACCAGTAGAAACAGATGCAAGTTTAAGTTGTCAATGGCTGAGGAATATTTCTACTTGTAGACATCAATATGTGTGTATAATTACAAATATACTATATCTGCACAGCCATAATAAGATAGTCTATTGAAGAATGTAAGATTATAAACTAGAAATACTACCTCTATACAAAATGATCTAATTGAAGAAAGCAGTCTACAATTTCAATACAATGTATTTAGGGTGCTACAGAATAATAGGTTACTATGGGCTGGGGCACTAGTGTTGCATACCTTTAACACAACCTCCTTAGGAAGCTGA
Organism: Dipodomys spectabilis; assembly: GCF_019054845.1. Taxonomy (NCBI): domain Eukaryota; kingdom Metazoa; phylum Chordata; class Mammalia; order Rodentia; family Heteromyidae; genus Dipodomys; species Dipodomys spectabilis. The sequence goes on along the minus strand of NW_024870884.1, from coordinate 1,015,665 downwards.
AATCTGAGGGTGGTAGGGGGAAGCAAGCCTAAGCAGAAAGTTTTACTAGACTCCATCTCGAAAGCAGCCAGTAAAAAGCAAACATAGAAAGCCTGGCCCAAGTGTTAGAGTGCTATCTTATCAAGGGTGAGAACCTGAGTTTAAACCCTAGTACTGCCAAACATATAAAATGGAAAAGAGCTATTATTAACTACGCTTTCAAATTATATACAATTATTTCTATCTCAGCAGTTAGTGATTTAGGAGCAAATAAAAATGATCACAGACACATTTTTAAATAATCAGTTCTAACATATAATTAATTACCTTGAATTTTCCATGAACATAAAATATCTCAACTTTTTTGTGTAAAATGACAGAATTGCCTTGTTGGATTTGATATGTGCAGAAACAGGCAATTTCTATTTTCTAATCTTGCTGCCTTTCCACACAAAAGACCACTAGGCAGCGAAGCCACTTTTCTGAGCAACTGAAACTCCCTAAGCAGAAAGTCTACAGGAGATATAGGATTTTCTCTCCAAAGCTGTCAAGCTGTTCCTCTTAAGTATCATGTAAGAATCGCAGGCATAGGAAAAGAAATTTCTTAGTCAGAAATCCAATTTTCTTCCAGGATGATGTTCATGCTTACAATGTCTGGCAAATACAAAGTTCCAATGATAGTGTAGTTGAAAAGTTTAATAATGCCATTTTTCGTCATTCCAGTGCTTCTTCCTATGCAGTCTGAGGGGTACTTCCCAGCTCCTGAAGCAAAAGCTCAAGGCTTTCAACAATACATTTCTGCACGAGATCTTCCTTAACTCATAATTTGTCATTCATGAGTTTCATATTGAAGAAAAATAATAGGAACTCAATGGGTTTCTGGTTGAGATGTTTCAAAGCTGACAGGTTGAATTAGATGAATTTCATGTTCTGAAAGCTTCTAATGTCTATGAATGACGCCTAGCCCCCTCTGATCAATAAAACAGCAAAGAAACATAAAGGTGATTATCACTCTTTGATATGTGTAGGCTGCTCTTCAATTCAAAGAAAAAAAACACAAATGGGGAATGCATAGTTTAGAGTCAAAGCTATGGATCTTCATGCTGAAGGAACTGCTGTATTTATAAAGATATAATGGTATGTGTAGCAGCTATAAATGGTATTGTAGCATTAAATATTGTAATATTTAACTATTCTGGGATTTGAACTCTGGGCTTTCCACTTGCTTAGCTCACTTGCTTGGCTGATATCCCCTATTTGAGACATATGTCTACTATGGTATTTGCTGGTTACTTTAGAGATGGAGTCTCATGGAATTTTATGGCCAGGCTTACCTAGAATTTCAGTTCCCCAGATCTTAGCCCCCTGAGTAGCTAGCATTATAAGTTTCAGCTCCTGGTGTACAGATTGATTTATCTCTTCAATATTATCTTCATTTTCTAACTGTTGATTATTGTGAAGTCTGATACGTTTATGAAGAAAAGAATCTGAAGCCAAATATACATTGGTTTTGATCTTGATTTTTCTCTATTGCATTTGGCATTCAAGTTAATAAACCTGGGCTCTTTGGTTCTAGGGACACCAAGGTAGGGAGGATTACAGTTAAAGGCCTGGCTGTGCAGACATTCAAGATCTCTTCTGAAGCAATAGCTGGCTTTAGTATTTTGTACCATCATTCTAGCTATGTGAGAGGCTGAGGATTGAAGGATCATGGTTCCAGTCAATCCAAGCAGAAATGTTTGTGGGATTCCATTTCTAAGTTAATGAGCTGAGCATGATGTCCTGTGCCTGTCATAAGAAGAAGCATAGAGTCAAGGGATTGTGATTTAGACCGGGGTAGGAAATAACCTGTACATTAAAAAAAGTGTTGTATATGTGGCTCAATGGTAGAATGTTTATCTTCAAGAATGAGTCTCTGCCCGGGTGCTGGTGGCTCACGCCTGTAATCCTAGCTACTGGGGAAGCTCAGATCTGAGGTCATGGTTCAAAGCCAGCCTGCGCAGGAAAGTCCATTGACACTCTTTTCTCCAATAAACCACCAGAAAACCAGAAGTGGTACTGTAGCTCAAGTGGTAGAGCACTAGCTTTGAGCTGAAGAGCTGAGGGACAGTGCCCAGGCCTAGAGTTCAAGATCCACGACCGAAAAAAAAAAGAAAAAAAAAAAAGAATGAATCTCTGAGTTCAAACTCTGGTACCACATTTGAAAATGAATGCTGTTTGGATACCAACATTTTTTGTTGACACTTACCTACTTCAGCTTTATGGTTCTGGTAGTGTTGTAGTTATCATATCCATAAAGGAAGAGTGTCTTGCATGTGCACGTTTCAAATTATTAATACATTTCTTATGTTTTTGTGGAATTCTTTTGTTACATTTATTTAGCTCATATACTTTTTGAGTTCTTTTGGGTGGTACTGGGATTTGAACTCAAGGCCCCATGAAGCTGGAAAACATCTCCAGCCCTTGATGGTTACTATTGAGATATGTGCTCAAGCCAAAGTCTATTTATTTACAGCTTCCAGTTAAAGTTACAAAAACAGGCACATGCTATTTTGCCCTGTTTGCAATTGAGAATGGGTCTCTCAAACTTCTGTTTTTTTTTTTTTGCTGGACCTGGGGCATAACTCAGGACCTGGGCACTGTCCTTGAGCTTATTAATGTTCAAGGCTAGTGCTCTATCACTTGAGCCACAGCACCACTTCTGGCTTTTTGTGAGTAGTCTACTGGAGATAGGAGTCTCATAGATTTGTCTGTCCACGTTGGCTTTGAACTGCAATCCTCACATCTCAGCCTCCTGAGTAGCCAGGATTACGGGCATAAGCCACCAACACTCAGCTTAATTGGTCTTTTTTATTTTCTTTCAGAGTTGAGGACTAACTCAGGGCTTTACATGCCAGGCAAGTGCTCCTTCACTGAGTTAAATGTGGCTTTAAACCACAATCATCCTTACCTCAGCCTTTCCAGTAGCTAGGACTGAGTTGTTAATATACAACGAAGGGCTCATACTTTTTTTTTCTTTTTGTAGTGTTTAATTAAAGATAAAGAATCTTATGGACTTTACTGCCTAGAATGGCTTTGAACTGCCATTCTCAGATATCAGCCTACTCAGTAGCTTGGATTACAGGCATGAGCTACTGGTGCCCCGCTAGAGCTCATACCTTTTGAGATAGCATTTTTAGTCCACTCAAAAGTAATGTTATCTAGCTACCTAGTAAATTTCCACATATCTATACGTATTTTCTAGCCTCTGTTTTTCTGTCCATCTATCTATATCTAAATCACTAACAATGGCAGCATATCTTTAGTGATTTTGGTAGACAATTTTGTACTCATGGTAAAACTATTAAGTATTATGGCAAAAGAAAAGAGACTTTTGAAAATGCTATTGAGAAAATAGGAACCTAACTTAACTATATTTAAAATGTTGAGTTACTCTGAGAGTACTGACATTTTCAGAGCAGTCTAAATTCCCCTTTCCAAGTCATCTAATTTTTAAAGATTGATAAATTTCATTGTCACTTTATAAATGCTTTCAATATCATTAATAACTGAACCACTCCAAATATTATCATGCCTAATGGACAAGTAAAATTGCAAGCTTTCATTCTTTATTCTGCGTAGAGACAATTTGCTGCTGCTATGTCAAATTTTCCTCATGAATTTTGCTTATTGAAAAAGCAATTGCCTTTCAGAGTTGATTTAGAGATGTCGCTATTGGAGTTTAGCTTCTGTGCAATTCTTAAGTTGTGAGAGAAATCTCAATAGGGGTAAACGTATCTCCACATTATCAGTAACTAGAAATCTTAATTTTATACTCCTGGATTTTTAAATCTGTTGTGGAAGAAAAAGAATGCAAATGTGGATTTATAGACATATTTTAGTTATTACAAATGAGGGAAATCATTCAGCCTCTGTTTCTTTGGGTCTGGCTTACTTCACTTAATATAATTTTTTCCACGCTTTCCATTTCCTTATGAATGGGGCAATATCATTCTTTCTGATGGAAGCATAGAATTCCATTTTGTACATATACCACGTTTTCTTGATCTATTCTTCCACTGAGGGGGAATCTGGATTGATTCCATACCGTACCTATGGTAAGTAATGCTGCCATGAACATGATTGTGCTGATTGCTGTAGTGCGAGCTGGTTTGTGGTCATTTGGGTAAATGCGCAGGAATGGGATTGCTGGGTCATGAGCAAGTGAATCCAATAGATAATAGAAGACAACTAATTACACTTGGACATCATTAAGCGTTGGCACAGTGAAAACAAAGGAGGAAAGGAGTATATTCTTAGGAGAGGATCATGATGGCTCAATAGCTATGAGCATATGACCATATAAAATGATGCTTATTGAAATGAGCTCCAAGAAACAGAAGCAAGAGGGTTTTTTTTGTTTGTTTTTTGTTTATTGTGACTTTTTGCAGTTCTTTTTTTTTCTTTTCTTCCTTCGGTTTATTCCCTTTGGTGACTATTTTTTATTTCTGCACCCTTTGTCTTGTATATAAGTTTATCTGTTTTGGGAAGAGGAAGGTGAATCTCAGAAAAGATAGGACAAAGGATGAACCACAGTGATACAACCTGGAGGGGAAGGAACTTGAAAGAGGAAAAGTGTTAGGAAATGAGGAGGGAGTAACTTCATAAAGAAATTACTCGTTATCTGACTTATGCCACTGTAAACCTTCTGTACTTAACCTTTACAATAAAATTTAAATTAAAAATAATGCAACTATGTCTATTTAAACCCATTCTGATATTTCCCAAAAGATATATGTACTTTTTGCAAGCATTTACTCTTCAGATAATATTATATTTACTTGAACATCTGCATCTATTAAACTTATGATTCTGACATTTAATGCTTCTGCTAAAATCACGCCATATTGCTATGATTAAAAGTCATTAACCATCACATATAATATTTAGTTATTTAGAGCAAGATTGAACTGGCTAATCTGGCTTCTCCTATTGAGCTCCTTAAACTATTTCTCTTGTGGTCACTATTGGTAGTTGCTTTCCCAGAATCACAGTGGCTATCTTCCTCCTTATCTTCTTCCACCTACTTGTAGCAGTTGGCACGTTGGAACCTCATTTCCAACCTGGATTCACTTGGGTTCTGTGACTCCCTGTTATTCCATATCAGTCTTCAAACTGTACCCATTTTCTTGATTCCCTACATATTTGTCAAACGTCTTTATTCCTTATTTATAGCCATCAACTTCTTGTTTATTTCATAAAATCAGGCTTGGACATTTTTCTCTAACTTCCAGAATCATTGGTTTCTATATCACAGTGAAATACTTATATATGGTAGTTTAACAAACATTGCATGAATGGATCAAGAAATTGTGGTATATATACACAATGGAATTCTATGCGTCCATCAGAAAGAATGACATTGCCTCATTTGTTAGGAAATGGAAAGGCTTGGAAAAAATTATATTAAGTGAAGTAAGCCAGGCCCAAAGAAACATAGGTCCTAAGGTTTCCTTTATTTGCAATATCTAGTATATGTATGAGTCAAGCAGAAAAGGTCAGATAAGGTGATGTTAGGAAAATGAACCCTAAGATACGTAGTCAAATGTTTTTTTCTTTCATACATTTGTTTCTAATGCATTTATAAGATTATTTCTTTGTTGCTTTGTATGTCCCTCCCCCACAGTATAACCCCTGCTTTTACTGTATTTGATGTTGGTATAATTTGTGGAGGGGAAGGGGAAAAACAAATCGTTTAAATAGGGATACAGGTGGGCCCATTGCAACAATGAGATGTACAAGTCAAGTCCTTATGTGGAAAACGAACTTTACAACTTTGGTGCAGGGGCATAGGGAGGGAGGATCAGGGGGGTTAGGGGAAGGATAGGAAGGGATGGGAAGAGGAAACAAAGGAGGAGGCTATAATACTTGATAAGAAATGTACTCATTATCTTGCCCATGTAAGTGTAACCGCTCTGTATAGTATTTTCACAATAAAAAAAAAAACACACAAATATTTCAAAGTTTGGTGCTCCAAGCATAACTCTTGATTTCTTATCTAAAGCTGCATTCTCCAAATGGTCTGCTAAGTTGGCCTTTGTATATTTCTGGTTTTTTTTTTTCCATTTTGGAATGGATTTTTTTATTTTTATTTTTATTGTGAAAATACTGTACAGAGGGGTTACAATTACATGGGCAAGATAATGAGTATATTTCTTATCAAGCATTGTAGCCTCCTCTTTGTTTCCCCTTCCCATCCCTTCCTATCCTCTCCCGGCCCCCCAAGCCTCCCCACCCCCTCACCAAAATTGTAAAGTTCGTTTTAGACAAAACGACTTGTACATCTCATTGCTGCAATGGGTCCACCAGTATCCCTATTTAAACGATTTGTTTTTCCCCTTCCCCTCCACAAATTATATCGACATCGAATACAATGAAAGCAGGGGTTATACTGTGGGGGAGGGACATACAAAGCAACAAAGAAATAATCTTATAAATGTGTTAGAAACAATCACATGAAAGAAAAAAAACATTTGAAGACATATCTTAGGGTTCATTTCCCTAACATCACCTTATCTAACCTTTTCTGCTTGACTCAGACATATACTAGATATTGCAAATAAGGGAAACCATGGGACCTATGTTTCTTTGGGCCTGGATTACTTCACTTAATATAATTTTTTGTATATTTCTGTTTTTATTTGGGAGCTTCTCTTTATTGGATTTACCTCTTCTGTCTAAACACTAATACTGTCACAATTTGTCAGAGTCATATCATATAAACAAATAATTCATTGTCAATTACTGAGGGAGGAAACCTACATTGCTCTCATAAATGAGGAAAATCTGTAAAGCATCTGATATCTTTAGTTAGACTAATGTTGGGAGTTTATACATATTATTAATTTACAAGCTACCCCAAAACACACAGTTATCTTAGAAACAATATTATAAAATTGTCAAATTCTTGATAACACCAGTATTAAAATTATTTTCAAAATTTCAGAAGTTCACAAGTTATTAGAAAATGATTGTGTTTCTTAGTGAACTAAAAAAGACAATATTTTGGAAATAACTAAGACTGATTTAACTTCTATGTGGAATTTTTTTCAAAGATTCTTTTTTATTTTGTGGGTTGTGGGGCTTAAACTCTGGGCCTGGGCACTGTCCCTCAGCTCTTTAGCTCAAGGCAAGCACACTACCACTTTGAGCCACAGCAACACTTCCTGTTTTCTGGTGGTTAATTGGAGATAAGAGTCTTTGAACCATGATCCTCTGATCTCAGCCTCCTGAGAAGCTGGGATTATAGGTGTGAGCCACTGGCACACAAGTAACAATAGCTTCTTATTAGACTCTTTCATTCTCTTATTAGTTTTGTTTGTTCTATAAGCAAATCACTCTTGCTAGACTTTTAGTCTTCTGCAATTATTTTGTCTTAAGAAAGCTCCCTTGAGAACAAAATTACCAGAAAATTATAGATATGAACTACACGTAACTTTTAATAGGACAAATGAAATAGCTTTCACCTTTTACATGTTCCCTTCCGAGGTTGGTAGACATTAGCATGATACTACTTTAGTTTTAACTCAGATTATTAAAATTTGTCTGCTGCTTATTGGTTTTTGAGAAAAGTGATTTTTTTTTAGACACTAGTCTCTGTAAACAGTATTTCCCACTTTAATTAGCAAAGCCTCAAGAAACCAAATATATTTTTGCTAGGATTTTCTTTTTCTGTTGTTCTAAAGCTTTTTTGGTGGTAAATTTCATTAAATAAATGCATTTTCTCTTCAATACAGTCTCCAGGGCAAATTTCTTACATTCTTCTAACAAAATCAGTGTTACACTGTGTAATACATTTAATTATGGATGATATGTCTTTAAATTCACATTGATGTGGTATGAAATTGCTTATAAACTCCCAAATATGCCATTGTGTCTTTATTGTTCTTTATTTCACATGAGTACTGTAACCTTCCATATGAAGTATTTTTTCTTATGAAAAGTTGTATTTTCTCCAAATACAAAATTATGTATGCCTTTGCTTTTCACTTTTATGCTCACATCACAACAACCTTCAAAGTGGTAATGACATCCAACTGAAACAAGGGTATTTTTTAAAATCTAATTCATTGAAACATAAAAATACCTGTATAGAACAAATCTCATGATTGCCTTTATTTATTTCTCTTTCTTTCCTTCTTTTTCACAAGAGCAACATGCATATCTTTAAGTATTTAAGGACTCTTTCTGGATGTTGAAATGTCAATCAGTGTTGCTCACAAAAAAGATAAGCAGCAATTACCAAGAGCAAGTTTAAAAGATGTAGAATCATTCCTAAATCTCGAAAGCATAGGCAAAGATAGATGAATCCCATCAGTATCAGTTTAACCTGAATATTGAACGTAATTTTTTTAAAAAAGTGTTCACATGATTACAAAATGGAAAGCTTAAAGCAATTCTTGAGTCAAGAATAAAAATCACAACCATGAATCCTATCCTTGCAATGGATTCTTACATTAGAGACCTGGGTACTCCCAGGAAAGCATTTCTAAACGAGTATGCATCTATGCATGTCACTTTTTAAAGAAACTGCAAGGCCTTATTGAAAATTTATTTTTAAGAGAAATTATGAACCATAGTGGTACTCAGTTTTTTACCTGATGTCACCTGAGTGTCACAGTGCAGCTGTTGTATCTGTTATTGATATGGGACAACCACAAAGACACCCAAAGTTGTTCTCACAGGATGGAATAATGAAGAAAGAGTGTGCTGAAGGTATGGTACTATGATACTAGAAAGAGCTGTGATAACACAGTTGGCTGTCCACAGACAGACCTTTAAGCCTGAAGGTTTCAAACTTGGAAATGACTTTGGCACACTGTACATTAAAAAATGGAATGAGTAGAGTGGATGAATGTGACCAATGCGTACTACATGCACGTAAGGAAATATTGTAGCAAATGTAGTTAGCTGTACAAACAATGGTCTAATAATTAGAATAATAAAAATAAAAAATAAAAATGTTCAATTAAAACAACTAAACCATTATAATTCCTTTAACCATCTAGATTGTCTACCTTTTCTAAAAATTGGCTCTTTTTCCTCCAAATAGTGATTATGAGTTTAAATTCAGCAAAGCCTCAGAAATCTCCAATTATCTGTCAGCTAGATTCTGTTACAGTATCTTCCTAAACCTTGGTCCTGCATTTTGGAACTCTTCCTGAAACAAGTATCCCACTTGGCCTTAAGAACACAAAAACTTAATTACATTCACACTCAGCCAAATATCTTTCAATTCTTAAATCTGCGGTTACAAGGTATCAGATATTAATTTTAAATCATATGATGGCAAATAAGGACATTGTGATAATATTTGTTTCTCTTTCAATTCTCTCATTCATTTTAGTATTGTAATTATGACAGCTGCAATTCCAAAATCATCCATAACCTCCAATTTCATCTTTGCCCAGGGGCATAATATTAGCAAGATTCAAATCTTTTCAAGACATTTACTTCCTTTCATCCACAAAGATTTGACTCTAATTTATCCATTTCTGAAACTAGGATGCAGGTGGGAAAGTTTCTAGCCATTAATTTGTATGAAATTGAATGCTCTTTCATGGTGGAGTTTTTTTTTTCTAAAAGAACATCTTGCTGAATCATATAAAATAGTGGACTTTTTATCATTTTGAAAGTTATGCTGCATAGTTTATGAGCAGTAATTAAAAACTTGAACCTTTGAACTTCAGCAATAATTCTAAGGGGAAAAGTGTTACTTTCTAAAAGAGATTATTGCTTAATTGGACAAGAGTGCTAATTAAGTGAGGGAAAACCTGTAATTTAAGTTTCATGCTATAGTTTTCTACAGCCTTTACTTTTATTTTCAGGAAGTTGTAAAGAAATACCTCTCCTTGTCACTTACTTTTACTTTGGCTCTTTTTATAATATTGAAATTATATTTTGTGGCTTATATGCACTTAATTTTAATGATTTTTCTATGAAAATATATTAATGTACTGACAGAGAAGAATTTGAGAAACAATTTATACAGAAAGAAAACTGGCTCAGTAATCAATTTTTTTGAAGACCAATAACTTCTATTGTAAATAAGCCATACATTTTAATTTAGATTCAAGATTTAGCACTTGTTTATTATTTACATTTACACTTATCTTTAGGAGCATATATTTGATCTAAAATTGTCAATTCCAAATGCCTTTGTTCAATAAATACATAAATATACAAATGCTGTTTTCCCTGAAGATATACAATTTTGAGAACAGACTTGTTCTCCAATAATATTTTAGAAACAACTCTAAGGAAATACATTTATTTAGGGTTTATCTAGTATGTCTTTATTTAATGAATATTGTAGAATAGTTGAAAAACTTAAATTCCACTGAGGAAAAAAATACATAGTATGTTGTCTCTCCTATGCAGATTTTAATCTTTAAAAATGAACAACAGGAATCTAAAATAAGTTCTCTTTGAGGATGGGTTTCAGTGGGAGGGAGAACAGACGGAAGAGTGAATAGGTGGGTGGACATGCAGAAGTACTTCATGCACAGAGGTACAAATAGGACATGAAACATTAGACATTTATATGTCAATTTTTAAAATGACTAGTGAGACTAAATCAGTAATGAAAAATCTTTCATCAAAGAAAAATCCTAAGAACAGATGGCTGAAAAGCTAACTGCTAGCCAAACACTGAGATGGAATCTTAAATGATTCCAAAATTTGAAGGAGGGAATTCTTCCTAACTCATTCCAGGAGGTCAACCTCATTCTGATTCCAAAGTGTAAATTGTCATGAAGAAACTACCAGCCAATATTCTTGATGATCATATATGCAAACATTGTCAGCAAAATTCCATCAAACCAAGTCCAAATGGATTTGAGAAATACTTAAGTCCATGTCCAAATGGGATTCATTTTAGAAACAGAATGCAAGTTCATCCTGTGCAGAAAAATAGTCATAATATCATATCAACAGAATAAAGGATACAATCTAGCTGAACATCTCAATAAATGTAGGAAAGGATTATCTAGGCAAACAGGAAGCTAGAACAAATACAAGGGTTAGGGTCAGGCTTTTAAAACCAATCATTTTCAAGATAGCTCAGGAGTCTCTAAGAACCTTCCACCTGAACTCCACCTTTCAAATATTCTACCACCTCCCACCACTGCACAGATGGCCAAACCTCCGATATAAACTTGTCAGGAAGGAGCAACATGTCCACCAATGGAAAACAAAGGCTACTAATCTTCTATCCTTCATATTACTTATTAGCAGAACATTTTGACTTTGGAATTATACTCATGGATTATAAAAGTAAAATTCAAGATAATTCCAATCTCTGTATGATAAGATTATAATAAAATGTATGTATCATTACAGAACTTGTGTAACTTTACTAAAGATATATAAAAATACATTTTATTGGCTAAAATATTGCAAAAATTATAAGCATATTTTATAGGTGAATATATAATATGCATTTTTATATAATGTATGGCAAAGTGAAAAACAAAGTGATTGTGAAACAGGCAATGTATCTGAAGTCATCTCTGAAACTTTATTTTTCTGAAGTTTATATTATAATGACAAAATTGATTCCCCAGCTTAGGTTTAAGAGTGGTAGCTATTCCCTGCCGTGATTATACACTATTGATATTTTCTTCCATACTGGAGGAAAAGAAAGCCTTCCAGCCAAACAGTGAAGCCAATTCATATTTGGTAAGTGGTAAGACAGGGTGACTTTGGAAAGCTTTGTGTTTTCGATTTGATATCGGAGGTGGTGGCACTGAAGGAAATTCACTTTATTCCAGCTTGTGGATAGCTTATATTGCTCACAAGGAAAATAGAGTAGTGACAAGTGTTATTTTTATAGCTCTGTCTAGATTGTGTCAGATATCAGAATAACCAGGAGACTAGCTGAGTTTACTACTGAAATGGGGGACTATCTCCAAAGAGCTCCCCCTGCCCTGGGAGCCTCAGCCTGCTGCCTTCTGTAGTAGCGGGATTTTTCATCTTATAATGAAAATGTACTCCAAATGGTGACAGCTCAAGAACATTGAGGCTTTCCTCATGGATGTCAGGGATAGAAGTTAAAAAAATATAGTTAGAATTGCCATAAATAAATTTGAGAGAAGACTTTCGCTTTGGCCTTGGTTGCTTCTGCTAAATGTCACCCACAGCCACCTAGGCACAGGGCAAAGGATAAAAATAAATCTCCTGGCTTTAGATTTGTACCCCAAAGATAAAGTAATATTCCTGCAGTCTCCTCCAAGCCATTAAATAAGAATCAGTACTGAAGGTAGTGGGCACCATGGAAAATGCTCTCGTCCAAGGTTCACATAGTGAGGCTTTATGCAATCTTTATTTATTGGAAGTTAATTATGTGTAAGTCATCAGCATGAAGATTTTGGGTTTTGTTATTATTATTTTTGTGCTATTAGGATTTGAACCAAGAGTCTTGTGTGACTTAGTTAGTGCTCTTTCATTGGAAACAGGCCTCCATCCTGGCCTGTTGAAGACAGAATATTATAGACTTTTATGCCTAGGCAGATCTTTCCTTCTCATCCTTTGGGTCTCGGCCACTTGCGTAGCAAGTCTTATAGGCATGCCCATCGGCAATGTCTTGATAGTAAAAGTACTACCTAGTTTTCCTGTCACTATAATTTTTAAAGTGTAATATAATTGATTTTTGTTCATTATTGCCTATGTTCCTTTTGCTAGACTGTAAGATTCATGAGAGCAGAGAAATTTGACAGATATTGTTAATATTTTCAACTACAGAGAAGAGGAAATATTTCACAGATATTCCATGATTGTTGGTTGGACAAATGAATTTTTGAGAAATTAGATTGCCAGAGAAATGAAAGCCTTTACTTACTAAGGAAAACACAATAGAGAAATCAGTCAGAATATTACATTGTTATAAAATAAAAATTGTCATAAAATATTTGAAGCCTAAGGAAAACATCAGTTAAACATGAAATTCAGACCTTTTATGTGTAAAATTATAAACATAATAGTGTAAGCTAACATTTCCCAATTTTTGACACTATTCTAATGCAATTAGCAGGTAATCATTGCAAAATATTATCTGTTGACTATATCACATTTTTGGATATGCCAATTAAGTTGTTACCATCTAAGAAGCAAATACAAATTAGTTTGTATGCCACTATATTTTTTTAGTTCTAAGTAGGCTGTACCTTAATAGAGTATGATATTTTTGATCATGGGGATGAGATAGGAAATTTTTCATTTAGAAAACAGGGACAGAATTTTATGTGGGATTTCCAAATAGGATACAGGTATTTTAAATAGCTTTCACTTTTCTATAGTCATTTAGAATGATATTAGGTTACATCTCCCACATAATTTTTTTCAACTTATTGATGGGTAATATGCTAGTTCAAGTCAAATCATCAACTGATGGGCCAAATGAGTGTATAACTGTAGTGGTATTCTAGTCTTTTGATTGGACAATCACAGTCTGTTTATGAAAGGAAACTTTTTAGTATATCATTTAGTAAAAGCAGGTTTTCTTAATGCATTGGGATATCAGATTCATATCATGACTTGTAGCTTTCTTTTAATTGCTGTAAAGGCCACGCAGGTGATTAAAATTACTTTGGAACTAAAGTAGACATGAATAAAACACTTAAGATGCATATGTGTAATTATATTTCTTATGTACATACACAAACATGTATGAACTATTCCCCAGAGATATCTTCTTCCTGCAGAAGATGTATACAGACAGTATTGTAGCCATTCTTAAAAGAAAAAAAATAAACATTTTTCCCCAAAATATAAATGATCCTGAAATAAAAATAAACAGGACCCAAGAGGGAGTTTTCTGGAGGGATAAAACTGTCTGTTACTTTAATGACTTAAATAATAACCTGTGGCTTATTTTTGATTCATGCCTCTTTTCATGTCAGCTTGGTTCTTCTTCCACAGAATGAGGATGGTAACTCAGTAAGCCACCTAACTCACATTTATTACATGTGCTTTGCAACATGAGGTGTAAGAATGAAAATTCACTATGCATATCACAGTGTGCAGCTAATAGATGTAAAACTCTCATTGTTAAAGTTCTCTACTATCTCAGTAGTGTTGAAATCATTGTTTGGTCTGTGGTTTCCTGCTTTTTAATTTTGTGAAAATATGCCATCCAATGAAATAAACAGTGCCCCTAAACACAAAGTAAAAGTTATTGTGCTTAATTTAAGGGAAAGGTAAAAATGAATGACTTATTGCAGTATGTCTTTTGCAAAAGTTGGACTGTGTTATGGTTAAAAACAAATCAAGTATTCAAATACAATACTAAATCTTAAGATGCTGAAGATTTGTGTGTTATTTCCATGAAGATCCTTAGAATCATATACAAACAAATATTTTACAGACATTTCTAAGGACAGATCAAAGAATTGTATGGATAAAGTACTTAGAAGAGCCTAACAACTCTTTACTGGGTCAAAAAGAATCATAGAAAGTATTATGGAGTATTCATTTTGTTTGAAGTATTATCCTAAGCATCCATTTCTGTTCAATTGAGTTAATTTTTATAACAGTCTTGCGGGCTAGATATTATATTATATTGCTATTTAATTGTAGTGGTAGCGAGATATAGATGCTACTAATTTCTTTGTCTTACAACTAGCAACTGTAAGATTGTATAAGAACATTTATAAGATATATAAGAATGTATATAACAGTTACTTATGTAACTGTTACCCTCTATATGTCACCTTGACAATAAAATAAAAACATCAAAATATACATAGATATGTATGTATATACACATATATGCATATATATTCTTTTTGATATGTATGTATATACATATATGTATATATATATGTATATACTTTTTTTTCTGGTCCTGGGGCTTGAACTCTGAGCCTGCGAGCTGTCTTTGAGCCTCCTTGTGCTCAAGGCTAGTGCTCTATGGCTTGAGCCACAGCTCCACTTCCAGCTTTTTCTGAGTAGTTTATTGGAGATAAAAGTCTTATGGACTTTCCTGACCAGGCTGGCTTTGAAGGGTGATCCTCAGATCTCAGCTTCCTGAGTAGATAGGATTACAGGTGGGAGCCACTGGCGCTTGGTAAAGAACATATATTTTTAAAGATGCCCTTATCCATTGCTCTATACAACCACTGTCACTGATCAAATTTGTTTTCTTTTTCACTATAGTAAAACATGAAGAGTATTCTCTTGACATCTCATGACTGACTTCTCATTGGGTTCATTGTACCCAGAACTCAAAAAAATCAGGAACTACACATTATAATTATGAAAAGAAATCATTGGTGAGCCAGGTCGATGAAGGTGTCTTTCTCCTCTTAGAGAAGAAATAAGGAATAAATTCCATATAAATAATGTTTAATAGACATCTAATGTAGTGGTCTGTGAAATTCAAGACTTGTGCATCCAATAAGTAAATACATTTATGTTCGCATGTTCAATATGAATACCTAAAAATTATAGGGACTTAGATATGCTTTGTTATTATAAATAAAATGCCTATGAATGAAATACAATGAAGTAAAAAAAAAGAGTTAAAATAGTTCCCTTGTGTCCTCTGTCGAACCTAGTCTAGTCTTGGAGAGAATCCTAGGCAGGAATAGGAACTGAAGAACTTCAGATACTATTATGACCTGCCAAAGGCATTTAGTGTTTGAAAGAGGATTGCACTGTCATTGAAACACTGAGCAATCACATGGAAATTTGGATGCCTGCTTTCTCCTGGAAAATCTGTGGCCCTGGCAACCTTTGTGTTCCCACAAGACAACCAGTGACAGCCATGGAGCACCAGCTGGTCTCTAATCAAACCCTGCCCTCTAGAGTTCATTACAGCCTCTACCTATTGTCCCCATGGACTGATTCATGGTTTTTCCTTTGTTTGCTATCCTCTGTAGGCATTTGAGCTGGAACCTGTGAATCAGAGAAACAGAGTCTGGATCTCTGTCCTATCATGGATTATAATCAGGGGTATTTTGTGCTATTATGGGTGAATAGTTTTCTTTACCTACAAGAAATTGAGCATATTCCCTTAGAAAGACTAGTGAACTCCCTGGCTAGGTACCTCAGTTATTCTTTTTTTTCATACTTGCAAAATAAAACAAAGGAATTAAGAGGGGATTATCCCAAATGCTTCAAATGACAAATACGTGAAAAAGGATTTGAAAAAAAAAAAGGCTTTAGCTGGGCACCGGTGGCTCATGCTGTAATCCTCACTACTTAGAAGACTGAGACCTGAGGATCACGGTTCAAAGCCAGCCCCAGCAAGGAGACTCTTATCTCCAATTAACCACTAGAAAACTGGAAGTGGCACTGTAGCTCAAATGGTAGAGCACTCGCCTATAAATTTTCAATAAGTGTCATGTGAGACACTAATAACTGATTTACCATCCTAATTTGCTGTAAAGCAGTTTATACATTCTAGTTGAGTGATGTTCTAAACAACACAGTTTTAGTAACTTCTGGTGATTAATGTTTGATTCACCCACTTGTTTTCAGTTTTAAAGAGGATGGGGCTCCTAATATCATTGGTAGGTTAACTTCTCAACCTACTTGATTATAAATTAATCAAACAGAAAAGGTGGTTTTCCTTAGAGATTACCTGTTTGCAAATGCATGTCACTAAAGGGTTCCAGTGCATTACACAAGTGTGTTCCTTTGTAAATGGACAGTGTGGCACAGGTAATTAACTGTGAAGTCATTACGTCTGTTCTGTCTGGTGACAGTTTTGTTTGCCGATCACAGATTAATGAGCATGTCAAATGTTTCTTTCTGCATCTTGTTATTTCAGATTAGCCCCGAGTGGATTTGACAGAAGATGCGTCAACAGTTTTATCTCTGGAAATGGTTAGCATCAGGGATCATCCTTGGCTCTCTCTTTGTGATCTGTGTGGGCCAGTATGATGACGGTAAGGTGGATTTTAGTCTGAATTTTAGAGTTGGACAACATTTGTATTATTCAGTTGAAAGTAAAAGACTGTACACAAATAAATAATGTTAATTTGTCCTTCACATTTAACCATTAGTGGTTCTGGGCAATAATTTAACTGAGCTAATATAGACTTACAAAGTGGCATCAGATGTACTCGGACACTTAATATAAGTTGTATTATGATAGAAAAGCTAATGTGTTGTATACTTACTAAACAGATTTTTTCCTTGTCAAGAAAAATATTATGTCCTGTGTAATAGTGTTGAATATGACCAAAAGTTTCAAAAAAATACCAAACAAATAACCTCTATCTTATAAGATTTCTTAGGCAAACAAAAGAATTCAAAAGTAGTTTCAGAGTTAACCATTTGCATGAGCATTATATTTTTGTACCTTACTGTTTCATTTTGAAAAATTAAATATTTAAAAATACAATTAGTTTCTTCTTAATTCATAGCTTAATAATTAGGTGCAAAAGATAAATTCATCTGTCTTTGGATATTTAACATATATATTGTCTATCGTTACCCAAAAATGTCTGTGGTGGATATGTCAGTATTGGAAAGAACTGTCTTTAAATCATTTGAATGCTATGTAGTGAGAGTTATGTGTGATATGTGGTGGTATAAATATACATGACCCTCCCTAAATGTTGTGAGTTCAGAACACTTTCATTTTTTCCCATTAATCTTCATTGTTTTTGTCAGCATTTGTTCAGAATTTCAGGGACACTGACAGGTATCTATGCCTTTGCTCCTTTTGTTTTGTTACTCTACCATACTAGTGATAGCAAATCATGCAGATTTCTTTAGTACTTTACCTAAGTAAACTGATAGATCTGAAGGTAGATGGGTTACTTTGATTTTATGCAAACAGTGTCCAAGCTATGCACATATTAAGATATGTTTTATTCTTGAAACGTTTCTCATATAAATGTCTTTGGGGACTTGCACAATAATTCATAATACTATTTTCAGAAAATCAGCAGCTTTGTCCCTAGAGTACTGCTAATTAGTACATGGTTTACTTCAGCTACAGCCAAATTTAATGTTCACATCTTTCTCTTTTAGTGGAGATTGTGAATATACAGACTAAAAATGAATTTTAAAAAGTAATGACAAATTATTATTTTGAAGCAAAATTGTACTAAAGTTTTTTAAAAAGCATAACTTCATGTGAAAGGAGTGCATTTAAGTTGCACTGTGGATGTAGATCACAAATCATTGCATTTTTTTAGTTATTTCATGAAATAGGCTACATTTTTCCTATTCGCCATTCACATTGCACAGACATGCTTTCACTCTGTCATTCCTAACAGTAGACACTCAGAAACCATGTAGTTTAGCAATATAATTTAAATTATCAGAGAAATCACTACTACTACTAGTCACTCCTAGCTTAACATGGCTAGCCATAGATTGGATTCCTTCATAACCTTATTGAAACTCTTCTTTTCTTCTGCTGTATTGGGGCTTGATTTTAGGACCTGAGCTCTGTTAGTTAACTTTTTGCTCAAGGCTGGTATCCTACCACTTGAGTAACAGCCCCACTTTTAGATTTTGTTAGATAAATGGAGATAAGAAACTGAGACTTTCTTGCCCTGGCCAGCTTTGAACCATAATCCTCAGATCTCAGACACCTATGTAGCTAGGATTACAGGCTTGTGCCACTGTTTCCAAGTTAAGAATCTGTTATAATTCTACTCCTATGTGTCCAGTGTAATACCACCAGGTCACTGCTGGTCCTCATGAGGTTAATTTCTTTTAACCTGTACGTATGCCACACCTAAAGATTGAACTCAGGGCCTCTCACCCTCACTCAGCTTTCTTGCTTCTCATTAATACATGACCATTAGTGCCATGCCTCCTGTCTAGTGCTTTGCTGGTTAATTTGATATAGAGTTTCCCAAACTTTTCTGATTGGGCTGGATTCCAACTATGATCCTCCAGGTTTCACCCTTCTGAGTAGCTCAGATTATGTGTAGGAACCACGGGTAGCAAAGCACATACTTCTTGAAGCACAGTTAAATTATACATAGCCCACTAATAATATATGATAGAGCTCACCCATTAAGAGGTACACTTGGCTGGCTAGATTATAGGCTCTTAGTCATTACTTCAAAAGTTAATTCTTTGAAAAACCGTAGATATTGGAATGTGTAGATAAATTACACTTTGTGTATTTGTTTACAAAGATTGCTTGGCTAATTATGAATTTCATTATTCTGACCATATTTATGATCTCCAGAAGACCTTCAAAAGCATAATGCATCCTATTTTTTCTGCCCCTTCTTCAAAGCATTTACTTCTGTCAGCCCTCCTCCCCCACTTTTCTTGTTTGTCGGTCATGGGGCTTGAACTCTGGGCCTGAGCCCTGTCCCTGAGCTCCTAAGCTCAAGTTTAGCTCTCTGCTACTTGAGCCACAGCACCATGTCTGGTTTTCTGGTGGCTTATTAGAGATAAGAGTTTAACAACATTTCTTGCCCAGGTTGGCTCTGAACCTCAATCCTCAGATCTCAGCTTCCTGAGTAGCTAGGATTATAAGTGTGAGCCACCAGCAGGATATGTAAAATGAAAGTAATACTCTTTCTCCATTTTACTCACTGAATAGGCCATTGCAATATTTTGCAATAGGTTTGCATACCCAAAGTTTAATAGAATAAAGAATAAATACATGGAACTATCCTGATACACCTAATATCACAGTTTACATTTTCTTTGTCTTATTAAGGTACATGGTTCCATAGTAATTAAAACAGCTTTGTACTGGGACAAGAACAGACCTCAGAACCAATGGAATAGAATTGAAGACCCAGAAATGAATCCACAGACCTATAGCAATCTAATTTTTGATAAGGGAGCTAAAAAATAGAATGAAAGAAAGACAGCCCCTTCAGGAAATGGTGCTGGTAAAATTGGTTAATCACTTGTAGAAAACTAAAACTAGATCTTCCTATATCACCCTGCACCAGAATCAACTCCAAATGGATCAAAGACCTTAGAGTCAAAGCAGACACTCTGAAAACATTACAAGATGGAATAGAAGAAACCCTTGGTCTCCTTGGCACAGGCTGAAATTTTCTTAATAGAGACCCAGAAACAACAAATCAAAGAAAGGTTGGACAAATAGGATTGCATGAAATTGCAGAGCTTCTGCATGGCAAAGGACATGGCTAGCAAGATGAATAGAAAGCCCATGGATTGGGAGATCTTCACTAGCTATACAATGGACAAGGGTCTCATATCTAAAATATACTTGGAACACAAAAAATTAAATCCCCCAACAACAAATCCTCAAAGAAACAACTGCCCAATGAGTAAGTAGGCTAAAGACTTAAAGAGAAACTCTCTGAAGAGGAAAGAAGCATAGCCAATAGACACATGAAGAAATGCACAACCTCTCTAGCCATAAAAGAAATGCAAATCAAAACAACAGTGAGATACCACCTCACCCCAGTTAGAATGGCAAAAATCAAGAACTCTAATAAATCAACAGATGCTGGAGGGGATGTGGACAGAAGGGACCCCCTACTGCATTGTTGGTGGGAGTGTAAACTTGTTCAATCACTTTGGAAAGTAGTATGGAGGTACCTCAAAAGAATCCACATAGAGCTCCCCTATGACCCAGCAATCCCACTTTTGGGCATTTACCCAAATGATCACAAACAAGACCATACTAAAGCTACCAGCACAACTATGTTTATTGCAGCATTATTTACCATAGCTAAGATATGGAACCAACCCAGATGCCCCTCAGTAGATGAATGGATCAAGAAAATGTGGTATATATACACAATGGAATTCTATGCCTCCATCAGAAAGAATGACATTTCCCCATTTGTTAGGAAATAGAAAGACTTGGAAAAATTATATCAAGTGAAGTAAGCCAGGCCCAAGGAAACATAGGTCCCATGCTTTCTCTTATTTGCAATAACTAGTATATGTCTGAGACAAGCAGAAATGGTCAGATAAGTTGATGTTAGGTGAAATGAACCCCAAGATAAGGATTCAAATGTTTTTTCTTTCTTGCAATTGTTTCTAACATATTTATAAGATGATTTTTTTGTTACTTTGTATGTCCCTCCCCCACGGTTTAACCCCTGTTTTCACAGTATATGATGTTGGTATACTTTGTGGAAGGGAAGGGAAAGAACAAATTGTTTAAATAGGGATACAGGTGGACCCATTGCAACAATGAGATGTATAAGAAGTTATGTCGAAAAACGAACTTTACAACTTTGGCGTGGGTTGGGGGGATCGGAAAGGATGGGAAGGGATTGGAAGGGGAAACAAAGGAGGAGGCAACAATGCTTGATAAGAAATATGCTCATTACCTTGCCCATGCAATTGTAACCCCTCTGTACAGTATTTTCACAATTTTTAAAAAAAGAAACTTTGTTCCATATCTTAGCTATGGTAAATAATGCTGCAATAAACACAGTTGTGCTGGTAGCTTTAGTATGGTCTTGTTTGTGATCATTCAATGCCAAAAAGTGGAATTGGTGGGTCATAGGAGAGCTCTATGTGGAGTCTTTTGAGAAATCTCCATACTATTTTCCTAAGTGGTTGAACAAGTTTGCACTCCCACCAACAATACAGTAAGGTTCCCTTCTGTCCATATCCCCTCCAGCATCAGTTGTTATTAGAGTTCTTGATTATATCCATTCTAACTGGGGTGAGGTGGAATCTCAATGTTGTTTGATTTGCATTTCTGGCTAGGGAGGTGGTTGTAACTCCTCTGTCCAGTATTTTCATAATAAAATAATTAAATAAAATATAAACACATTTCAAAAAAACAAAAAAGAACATGTGTGCTTATTAATTCATCCTGTCTAGCTTCAACTGGCAGGTCAAAATGAAACAAACAACAAACAAACAAAAAACATGGTACCTTGTAGATTTTAAATCAGAAGAATCTTTTATAGTTTAGTAAGCATTTTATTACTTAGGTATATATGAATTGGGATGAAAATGCAATTTTATTAAAAAATGTTTCATTATAAAATAGAATAATCTAGTATTATCCAGGCATATAAAATGTTGTTAGTTGCACTAATAAAATGCATTGATGACCTCTCCTGCATGGTTGTGTCATTTGATGCATAATGATCCATCTAAGCAAGTGTTCACAGTATCATTGATATAGATACTCTTGCATTAAATAAAAGCATCACAGTTTAACTTACTGAGGAAAAAAAGTAGGAAATTAGAGAACCTCATGGAGGTGTAGTTTATATTGTATTGTTATTTTTTTCCTTTTCCCAAAAATTAGAACTGATATTTCAGTTTCTTTTTCATCTCTGTTGCATTTCCCGTGTGTGCCCAGATCTCCAATCCAGTGTGAGGGCCTAGACAGGAGGTATCCTTGGAGATAAGGAATCAGGATCATGCTAACTCTTGTTACATTGTTGTCACACAACCTACTTAACACACAAAGTCCTTGTTTGAATATAAATTTTCATAGTGAGATAAGCTAAGTTGGGCTCAGAATTTATCTTTTTTGCTGTTTGTTGTGATTATAAGATTATTTTTGCTACTTTTGTTATGATTTTGAGTGTTGATTAAATAATATGAAGACAAGAGAGAAATGAAAGAAAGATGTGTGAATAATAGGGGGTTTTCATTTTTAATTACTTTATCTATTTTCATTAAATTTAAATTTTGAATATATATTACTGTCTAAATCAGATAAAACTGCTTAGGCAATGTTACATTACTAGAATACTTAAACCAATGTGTGTTAGAAGATTAAAAATATCTATGTTCTGGTGAGGGTATGAGTGTACACGTATAATGTATGTGAATTTGAGCGGAAGGGAAGAAAAGAGGATGGAAAAGGAGAGAAAGAAGGAAAGATAGAGCAAGAAGGAAAGAGAGGGAGAGGGAGAGGAAGAGGGGAGGCAGAGGGAATTACTCACGTGTTTTTTTGGGTTTTGTTTGGTTGGTTGTGGGTCTTGAACTCTGGGCCTGGGTGCTGTCCTAGAGCTCTTCAGCTCCTGAGCCACAGCATCACTTTGGCTTTCTGGTGGTTAATTGGTGATAAGAGTGTCATGGATATTGCAAATAAGGGAAACCATGGGACCTATGTTTCTTTGGGCTTGGCTTACTTCACTTAATATAATTTTTTCCAAGCCTTTCCATTTTCTAACAAATGGGGCAATGCCATTCTTTCTGATGGAGGCATAGAATTCCATTGTGTATATACCATATTTTCTTGATCCATTGATCTACTGAGGGACATCTGGGTTGGTTCCATATCTTAGCTATGGTAAATAATGCTGCAATAAACATAGTTGTGCTGGTAGCTTTAGTATGGTCTTGTTTATGATCATTTGGGTAAATGCCCAAAAGTAGGATTTGTGGGTCATAGGGGAGCTCTATGTGGAGTCTTTTGAATAACCTCCATACTACTTTCCAAAGTGGTTGAACAAGTTTACAATGCAGTACGGGGTCCCTTCTGTCCACATCCCCTCCAGCATCTGTTGATTTATTAGAGTTCTTGATTTTTGCCATTCTAACTGGGGTGAGGTGGTATCTCACTGTTGTTTTGATTTGCATTTCTTTAATGGCTAGGGACATTGAGCATTTCTTCATGTGTCTATTGGCCAATCTTCTTTCCTCTTTAAGTCTTTAGCCCACTTATTTATTGGGCAGTTGTTTCTTTGAGGATTTGTTGTTGGGGGATTTAATTTTTTGAGTTCCAAGTATATCAGGAAAGGTCAGATAAGGGGATGTTAGTGAAATGAACCCTAAGATATGTATTCAAATGTTTTTTTTTTCTTTCATGCGATTATTTCTATCGCATTTATAAGATTAATTCTTTGTTGTTTTGTATGTCCCTCCCCCACAGTATAACCCCTGCTTTCACTGTATTTGATGTCGGTATACGTTGTGGAGGGGAAGGGGAAAAACAAGTCATTTAAATAAGGATACAGGTGGACCAGTTGCAACAATGAGAAGTACAAGTAGTTATGTTGAAAAGGAACTTTACAACTTTGGTGAGGGGGAGGAGGGATCGGGGAGGATTGGGGAGGGGGTATGGGAAGGGATGGGAAGGGGAAACAAAGGAGGAGGCTACAATACTTGATAAGAAATGTACTCATTATCTTGCCCATGTAATTGTAACCTCTCTGTACAGTATTTTCACAATAAAAATTACAAAAATTAAAAAAAAAGAGTGTCTTGGACTTTCTTGCCCAGGCTGGTTTTGAACAAAGATCCTCAGATCTCAGCCTTTTGAGTAACTAGGATTGCAGGCATGAACCACAGATGCTTGGTTTGACATACATTTTAAGGCAGGAGACTTTCCCTGTTTACTCAAACAGAACTGAAAACCTTCTATGTTGCCTATGAACAGTTATAACACTAGTTTGTATGACAATTTGAATGGAATCTCTGTCTTAAAAAGACTGAATAACTCTCTGAAGGTTTCTGTTTATATCCTGAGAGATCCAAAACACATCGAAGGTCCATTTTTTAATATAAATAATAATAAGCTTCTGAGACTCAGGTTTATGTAGCTGCTAGGCACACCATTTGTCATATGGCCAATATTCACTAAAACTTTTAGATTTACTTTTGTTATTTCTTTTTAGTTATAAAGAAATATGTATGCTTCTTTACTCTGCCCTTCTGATTATCTTCTTTGTTTAAGCCAAAATTGATGAGACACATTGAAAACAAACTTGTTAGTGTCTATACTATTCTTGAAAGTGTCTGTAATTGTATCATTTTCATGGTGCTTATTGCTTTATGTGAATCCTCACATCAATCAGCTTTGAGGAAGATTGCTAGGTTCATTTTCATACTTGCTCTTAGATAATCAGTTGAAGTTCACTAACATGCCCATCAATACAGAACATTGCCATGTCCTAAGGTGTGATGCCAACGCATATATCTCTGGAAACTGTTTTACTCAGTGGAAGAGACACATATGCAATGCAGATGATGGAATTCTGAGGAAAATCTAGCTACAGAATGAGCCACAATTCTAGTACATTTTGAGCAAGGTACTCAAGTAAAGAAACTCTTCCTGTAGAAGCTGGGAGATAATATTACCAAGTCACAACTCTAGACCATTCTACATGATCACACAGGGCTCTATGACAGCAATATGTTTACTTCAGGGGACTCTGGTTAGAAGAACACTCACTGTTTCCACCTGTTCATCTCTGAAATACTTTTGAAATTACTAGGCTTAGTATTTGATACCTATAATCCCAGCTCCTTTGGACATAGACAGAGGGAGAACTGAAGTTTAAGGGTAGTCCTGGAAAAAAAAAACTTATCAGGATTTGATTTCAATTAATAAACTGTTTATTCTGGCTTGTAATCACTGTTACATAAAAGACTGCATAGGTTAGAGGATTATGATCTGAAGCCAGGCTCTGGAAAAAATTTAAGGCTCTACCTGAAAAAATAAGGCCCAAAATTACTGTAGGTATGGCTCAGGTATAAAGTGTCCCTTCCTAGCAAGCACAAGGCAATGGTTTCAACAAGGAAATATCCTTATACTTTGTGCTACCTCCTTCCAATTTTAATGCAGAATATCTTTCTCCATTAAAAATGCAATATTTTATCTTATTTTACTATTTTTCTTTTTAGGACACTCTCTCACACACACCTCTACATTGGTTATTTCCTAGATAAACTTAGAATTGTATACCTGGCTTTAATGTCAGATATTTTATTTTGCCCCATTCAATCAGGCAATAGAAGGAAATACTTTAACTTGAGGTTCAAGAAATGCAGATAAAATTTTAAAATAATCAATATACTGAGTGTTTCCTTTGTTAGTTCTAACAATGTGAAAATCTTGAGAGTATTGAAACACATCATATCCTGATATGTGAACACAAAAAATCTCATTTAAATATTCTTAATAGAAATTGAAATTAAATATACAATTATAATCTTCCTTGACTTGTTATCAGTGGCACATACAACACTTAATAGACTTTTTTTGAGTTTTCTTTTGCTGTAGTGTCTCTATATCTGTTAGAAACATTTCTCCATCAATTCCCTTAAGCCCTGCAATTTGGTTTTTCTCACAACTCCCTTGAAAGTGCACTCTTTAAGGCCCTGATTGAATACTTCCATGGAAAGTCCTATCATTTTCTAGCATTTTGGTAATGACATTATTGATCTCACTTTCCTGCTACATTATTTCTCTCAAAGGTTCTGACACTAATCTTTCAGGGTGTGTGTATAACAGACAGTGCTTTTCATCAATATTCTTCCTGTTTTTCTTCCCATACTGTAATATAAACATTGTTTTACCGTCATTGGCATTTCCACTAGGGGACATCTTTTATAATACATACTTTAGATCTGCAATTAACAAGATAGTCTCCGTTATCATTTTTCCTATTCTCTGACTTCCCTATCTCTAAGGAATCACTAATAATTCCATCACTTGTCTCTTGTCTGCATTCCTGACAACTCTCTGTAGAACATTTATTTAGTGAAGAACAAATCTAAACTCCAGGAAAATATAAGGAATATAGAAATAAACCAGTTCTTGCATTTCAACATAATGATAATAAATATGCATATATGCTATACATGAGACATTTGTGTGTTTAGGGTGAATAGACTTAGAAGATCTCCAGAAGTATTTGGAATGGAGTTATAAAATGATGCTACTTTTCTCATTGGATTATTAAGAGTTCAAGTATAGACAGCAAAGGAGCACAGGATTTATGTCATTTGAAGGCACATCAGAAAAAATATTTATACATATAATTTTATGTACAAATATCTGTAATGTATATACAAGTATATAACAGCTTGTGTATATTATTGTTACTAGGAATAATAGGAATACTAATGCCAAATTTATCATATAACATTTGTAAAATCCCCTTGGGGGTTTATAGCACAGATAAGCTGTTTGGTACTTCTCTACTAGGAAGATGACTTGCTAATCAGAAATAAGAAAAAGAAAAAAAACTTTCATTTTTCTTGGGGTGCCATAATCACATGTCACAAATAATAGCTTACAGAAGAGAAGATCTGTTTCAACACAGATGTAGAAGATGGAATTGTCCAAGATCAAAGTGGTGGTAGATTTGCTTTTCTTGGAGTTTTCTCTTGCCTTGCAGTTGGCAGCCCTCTTGTCTCTTTACATGATCATCCTGAAATTAGATGGAATTTCACTATCAGCATCTCATTTTCCAAGGGTAATATCACAATGTTATAGTCTGACTTTATTTTAAGGATTCAGTTTATGAATTCTAGGGAACACAATCTACTCATAAAAATTGGTTATCAGTAGATCCTAGCTATATCTGAGTCTTGGTACTCAACTCCTGAAAAGGCAAAGTTATAAGTACATGGCTTTAATCAGACATAAACTCTTACTGACGACAAAACTTTTGCAAGTGTCTTTGCCTGTCTTATTCTCTTCTGTCAAGCAGAGCAATGTGGAATATCCAGAAGTATTGATTAAGATGTATTCATAAACTGCTTTGTTAAATGGCAACTCCTTTATACAGCAATTTAATTTAAAAGAAGCAGAAAAGGCTCGATGTTTCTGAGCGTAAAAAATAGCACTAATAAGGGAAACCATGGGACCTATGTTTCTTTGGGTCTCGGTTACTTCACTTAATATATTTTTTTCCAAGTCTTTCCATTTTCTAACAAATGGGGCAATGTCATTCTTTCTGACGGAGGCATAGAATTCCATCATGTATATATACCACATTTTCTTGATCCATTCATCTACTGAGGGGCAGCTGGGTTGGTTCCATATCTTAGCTATGGTAAATAATGCTGCAGTAACATAATTGTGCTGTTGTATGTCCCTCCCCCATGGTATAACCCCTGTTTTCACTGTATTTGATATTGGCATAATTTGTGGAGGGGAAGGACAAAAACAAATTATTTAGATATGGATATAGGTGGACCCATTGCAACAATGAGATATACAAGGTGTTATGTCAAAAAATGAACTTTACAACTTTGGAGGGAAATGGGAAGAGATGGTAAGGGGAAACAAAGGAGGAGGCAAAAATGCTTTGTAAGAAATGCACTCATTACCTTGCCCATGTAATTGTAACCCCCCTGTACGGTATTTTCACAATAAAAATTTTTTAAATAAAAAAATAACACTAAGAATGAGCACAAAAGAAAGAAAGCAGAAGAAGCACCACACACACACACACACACACACACATACACACACACACAAACATACACATTATGAAAAGACCAATAAACACCTGGACTTAGAAGGTCACTAAAGGAGAACTTCTAAGCATGTCTCCTCATGTAACAGAAGACAGCACAATGCTCTTTATTCTGCCAAAGATCAATTCCCTTTCCAAAACCTGTTTAATCCTATATTTTTTATCAAAAATTTGCACTGAATATAAACTCCTCTAGTATACAACTATGAAAGTAGACATTCTGTTTGTGTTGTGGATTGTAAAAAATATATATATAAAAATTACTTCATGTGTCTTTCTCAATGCATCTGTGAAACAAATTAATTAATTCGTTAATTAGATAAAATTTCCAAATCTTTACATTGTATTTGTTAGAAACAGTGTGATTGGCAAATATTCAATTTGTTCAGCTGAACTGTTTCAACATTTAGATATTAACAGGTCTGCGTAACTGTCTCTTGGTAGTGAAATGTGAGAAAGGATTATGTATTATTTTAGTAGAAAAACCTTGGGCAGTTCCTCTGTCTCTCTTCCACAAAAAGCAATGAATAAACCTCATGTCGTAGGTGGGTAAACTCTACTGTAAGCTGGTGCCTCTATCAGCCATTCTGACTGAGTTCTAGTCCTAATTCCATGGCTTCTTCATACCCTTTATGGACTTGCAAATAAGAATTGTACACTTGGGTTAAAAGGCTAGATTTTTATGGCAGCTTAGCTTCTTAACAAAATAACCATTTACTTTCCTAGTTTCTTAAAGTAGTACTTTAAATCAAAACAAAATAAAAAAAATAGGTTATACTAGCTTTCTTCCTCCATTGTGATGTGTTCTCTCTTTACCTAGCTGAATTATTTCCAGGGATCTCACAATGTGCACTAATCATTTAGTAGTCATTATTGTATTATTTTCCATTAACTCATATCTTGATATCTAATTTCCCTTGCTTGAAATTATTTAATTGGTCTTGGTTTTTTGCTTTTCTTTACCCTCCCTCCCTCCGTGCCTCTTTGCTTCCCTCCTTCCCTCCCTCCCTTCCTTCCTTCCTTCCTTCTTTCCTTCCTTCCCTCTTTTCTTTTGTGACAGTACTGGGACTTAATCTCTGGGTTTGTAGCTCTTCTTGATTCTGCCCCCTACAGCTATCACTCCACCACTTGAGCCACACCTCCACTTCCAGCTTTATAAAGCTGGTAAATTGGAGGTTAGTTTCACATAGATTTGCCTTCTTGGGCTGCCTCCTGAACTTGATTGTCAGCTAAGAATGTGAACCATTGGTAGCCAGCATTGTTTTTCTTATTGACATTGACTCCTTTTACTTACTCTGCGTGACTTTCTTCTCTGTCATCTTCTGCTCCCATGTCCCCACCAATTTTGATGTTTGCATGTCTGTTTCTCTTACCTTCTCTTACCTCCCTTATTTCTCCCATTTCATTCTCTTGTCTCAGGAGCTCTTCCATAATATCCTGTTTCCATCTTTCCTGCTGTCCATCTTCTCAATCTTCTGTAGTGCTTAGATTTGAAATATACTTATATATGCTATCTATTAGTGTAGTCTTGAATTATATTCCTAAATACTTCATACATGTCATTCCTAACTGTTCATTAAACTGAAATCATGATTTATGTTACTATTTATTTTACTTTAAACAGCAGACACTGATAACCAAAAATGTTCATTTAGAATTGATTAAGTTCTCCCTATACATTTCCTTACATGATGAAGATTGCAAAAATTAAGAACATTAGTAATATTTCATCTTCATAAGAACTTTTTTGAGGAAATCCTTCTGAATCTAGCAATAATTATGCATTATTTCTCTATAGGTTAGTAATTATAGAGCTACTAAGAAGCTATGTTGCTTTCCCAGTGTGGTGCAAGTAATAAAGAGTACAGATGAGATCAAACCTCAGCTCCATCTGCACTATTCACACCTGCTTGCTTTGTCATTGTATTGTCACATCAAAACCTTCAGTACAGATTTTATCAAGGTTGTACTTAATATTTGATACTAATTTACTATTCTTGTATATTGAATTAAAATTAGTGTCCATTTCCTATATATTATCACATTTATATAGTGTTTTTGTTTATTTGTTTGTTTTGTTTTGTAGTTGTCATTCATGGAGCTAGAACTCTGAGCCTGGGTGCTGTTCTTAAGCTCTTCAGGTCAAAGCTAGTGGTCTATCACTTTGAGCTACAGCACCACTTCTAGTTTTCTGGTGGTTAATTGGAGATAAGAGTCTCACACACTTCCTTCCTGGGCTGGCTTTGAACCATGATCCTAAGATCTCATCCTGAGTAGCTAGGATTACAGCTGTGAGCCACTGGCACCCAGCTAGTATTTGTTTTCATGTTTATTTTTTAAATCCTAAGGATAAGGACTGCCTCATTTAGTTTTGCTTTCCTTGGGATCTGATAGAATGGCCAAATTAATGGCTACTGAAATAGTTCATAACTCAAGATGAGAGCAAAGGATGGAATACCTTTTAACAGTATTGGTGAAAGGTGGTGAGTTAAGAGGATAGTGGCTTATACCAATTCATAAACACACATGGTGAAGGGTTGTTTTATTTGCTACTGAGTGACAAAAACAATGGATGAACATGAATAAGATCTAGGTTCCTCCACAACATATATTTGTTGGACAAACTGTGCATAAGTGTGTGTTTGACAATGTATCATTTAGAAAATGCTGATGCTTAGAATCCATGCTTTTTGCAGACCGGTTTTCTGTCTTTCTTGTCCAATGATTATTAGCTGTAATGTGATTTTTTAAATTCATAATGCTTGTGGAACATACTGCAGCAGTTGTTCCTGTGATCAGGGGCCCAGTTCATGCTACTAATCATCCCTACTCTGCTAGGATCCAATGGTGCCCCTCAGGGCTGCCCAATTAGACTGCTCAGTGAAAACTGTTCAGCTAGTTTGGGTTTATTAAGTGTCTTTATTGAGTAATTGGAATACTGATGAGCACTCTTCAGGCTTAGTCTTAGAACATGTATAAAAAAGAACATTACTAACACAACTCTCAATATTTTAAGTGGCTTTATAAAGGCTTTGTCCATACTTGATCTGCTTTTTAATACAATCAAATTCTTATAAAATCCCAATGGGGGAAAATGTAGCATATTACAGGAATAATATTAATGTTTCTGCTCATTATTTTCATTCCTTCATTTAGTCTACTATAACATTTCCATCACATTTGAAGTATCCCAACTTCCCGGGGCCGAGAAAGAACATACAAAAGAAACAAAAGAATCACATAGTGTGCTATAAGTACATTAAAAACAATATTTCTGTTCATTTTTTGTTTCTATCCCTCCCCGCTCTCTCTCTTTTGTCTATTTACAGCTCTTCTCATCTTCTTGCACTCCTTAGCTAGTTTAAAATCCAGAAAGCATGAAAAGCATTTTAACATTTTCTAGCCGCTAGCCACTTCAAGTTTATATCCCCAGCATCTACTTAAGAAAAAAAAATTCTTTGGACTCTACCTCTGCTGTTACAGAAAAGATTTAGGTTAGCATGTTAGATAGAAAAAAAATAGTTCCCAGAATATTATAATAATTTAAAATTCTCAGAGTACACCTAACTCCAGAGCTTCCTTCTATTATCAGATAAAAGGCATTTTGAATGAGATACATGCAATTTCCTTTCCGATGTTAGTGAAGTTTGCAAAGATTTTCAATTTACTCTCTCAATTTTAAAGATTTAAATTCAAACTACTACTTTTGTCAAGCTGCATTCATCAAGTATCTATTTCATGGGAGTTCATTTGAAAATATAATATGAAATGTATTCTCAACAAAAGAAGAAGAAATACTGCTCCATGAACTGCTGAGCCAGAAAAGGAGTTAGTGCCTACAGCATGAGTGTATCACTGAGTGCTCTGGGCATCCTTTCACGTTGGTGGTCCAAGTACCTTTCTCCAGCTAGCACCTTTCTATGTAGCATCTGAAAGCAAAACCACCACGGAAGTCCCATTTGGATACAATCATGGAGTGTTTCTTCATTAACTGCTTCACTCCTGGGTGAACACAAACATGCACAAACCTGTCTATGTATACTGAACATAGATAAGTAAAGCAGTCTTTATATATGGGATTTCTTTGTTGTTTCCTTTTAATAATGTCAATGCTGTAGTTAAAAGATACATTATCCAAATATTCTTTAATAGCCTTGGAATTTTGGATTTTCTAGTCCTGTTCCATTACTAGGGAAGTAAATAGATGTAGCAACTTGTCAATAATGGAATTACTGTTCAAGTGAATGAATATTTAAGGAAAAATCTTGTAGGATTATCTATTTCTGTAATTCATAGAGCCAAATTTCAAGAAGTTGTATTGTTTCATGTATACTGATATCTAAATACTACTCTAAAAATAGAATGAATATATTGTTAAAGCAATGGAGACTTAACCAACCACAAAGTTGAAAGAAAGTCAAATTTCAGGTCCTTTTCTAATTTTTTTTTAAAGTTGAAGTGTAGGAAGAGGAAAGAAAGAAAATGGAGAGGGATCACAGATACCACTGGAGACAAGGGCACATACCTGGAAGTCACTGTTCTATAAATTTGATATCAATAGGCCTCCTCTATTTACAAAATCCCTTTCCAAAATATCTATACTTGGTTCTTCTTACTGAAGGCAGTGCCAACAGATTTTACATGGCTTTGTAGGAATAAATTTTAGTTCTCTAGTTATGAAGCAGCTTAGCTAGGTAGGTATCTTTTCTAGTTCATTGTTTCAACCATTTGTTTTAGTATTTGCTCAACAGAAGCAAGTGGAAGATACTACATACACACAGGAATCTTTAAAGTAACTAGTTTAAAGTAACTTTGAAACAAATGGTCTTCTATTTTCCTCAGCCTCTCATAAAAATATTTATGCATTCCCTAAACATAACTAAGAATGCTCAAGTTCTTTCAGAGGTTAGGAACTCCTCTCTGGGTTTAAGTATAAAGCCCTCAAATCATTTGGGGTACCCTAGCCAAGACAACTACAATGAAAACTTGGAATTCAAAGGATACAGGGGCTTTTTCATAGTAAACATCAGTACCAGCTAACATCACACACGAACTGACCCTTGGCAGAAAAAATTTTTTTTCCCACACCCTTTTACAATTAACAAATGAATTTCAGTTTTCCAAATGAGAATGGATATTTAGAGCTAAAATGCAATAAATCCATGAAATTACGTGACTTTCAAGGATAAAATACATGAGAAGCTATTAATTTCCCATGGTTATAACAAATTGTGAAGATGATCAGTGAGGAAAAATTCTGAGACTTCATTTTTCTGATATTTTATTTGCTATGTCATCAGATGTTAAAAATGCCTTTACTTAGTATAGAAAACGGTGCCAATGTCTCATAATTTCAGCAATAAAATATTCTACTTTCTTTCAATGCAGTAACAATTTTGTCCTTGATGAGAATCATGGTTACTCCTGATGTGTGTATGTGAGAGATAAACTGAATCTTTTGTCATGGACACAGTAACAAATATGAATAGACTACGAAGCTAAAGGAGTCCTCCAGTAAAGGAAACAAATCTAAGATTGACATCTGGGCATCTTGTAACATCAGAGGATGCATGTGGTTTTGGAAGCTTCATGAAATATCTTTTTTACCTGACTGTATTTTAAACAAGTATAGTTTAGCCAATGTGCTCTTTTTTCTGATTTAGCTTCATTTTTAGGGAAACACATGTTTTGTGTATGGAGATTTCTCTACAGGGAAAGTGTTCCTTAGATTTGTTAAGCAATCAAATTGATTGCTACATATGTGTAATTTTCTGAAATGGTAGAGATGAAATATGCACTTCCGTGTTCCTCAGCACAGCAGTATTTATTTAGAACAGAGCTGTTTTACAGTTGTTTTTGTCTTTTCTGTCTTTTGCATCTTGTTAACATGCTATACTTCCACCAGAGTCAAGAGATGCTTGACTGTGAGTTTCTAGTTTCCTTCCCTTTTCTTTCTTGACCTGATACTGGAACCCTAAAGTTGCATACTTTCCTCTCCTGCCTGATCAGAGAAACAATACAACAACATGATTAACCTTCTTCTGTTACTCTTTGACACCAGTGCCCCTTATTTGTTTTACAAAATAACTTTTACCCACCTTCAAGGTCATACAGCGTTCTTTACTAAATTTTAAGAGTTATTTTTGAAAAGGATTGAAAATTTAGAAGGAAAAGTACTCAAGTTTTGTCCTCCATACTTTATCTCATGAGACTGACTACCTGAAATTAGGGCTTTCACAACTCAGAAGAGAAAATCTCCCATCCATTCTACTTCACTACTTACTTTCCTTTCTGACCTACAAGTTTAGGCAGACAACCATATTCATATCACTCTTTAAAATATATCTTGACTTCTCAGGAAATGTATCACCTTTACTGTAAATTTGTTTTTCTTCAATCTTCATAATTAATCTAGATCAATTGGTAGATAAGAGTCAGCTTATAATCTGGGAGGGAGGAAATACAGAGAAGAAAGACAATGTGTACAATGTAGCGAGAAGACAAGAAAAATGAGCTGTGCTGGTCTATTATATCCTAGGAAGAGCATAGAAAATAAAAGAAAAAATAATATATTGCATATTCAAGATATCTAGAAAAGGGGAATTTGAATGTTCTTAGAAAAAGATATGGTAAATGCCTGAGATGATGAACATGCTAATTACCCTGGAATGGTCATTATACAATGTTCTCTTACATCATACTGTGCCATGTGAACAAGTACAATTATATGTGTTAATTATAAACCAAATTGTGAAAGATAAAATAATGTAAACAAAACATAAAGACATAGTATAATCCCCTTTCTTCAACACCTTTGACATGGTCTCTAATATCTCCTCTTTTTTCTCTCTCATTTCAAACACAACCATTTTCACTCTTTTTCTCATTCCATTTTCTGTGATTGTTTAATAACCACTGTTTCTATTCAATGTGCAGAGAAGATTGTAATTTGAGGAGGAAAGATGATGAAAAGTTTAGAAATAAAACCCATGTGGAAGGAGTGCCCTTATTTTAAAGGATAATTAGTCTTCAGGTTAAAAAAAAACCTGAGATAAATGGATAGATACCTGCGTGCTTAGAGACAGAGAACACAAAATATATTAGTTATTGCCATATGTTTCACAATATACAACACGTTACTTGCTTCAAAATGCCAATTTTGTTTAGAGAATTCATAAAAATAAATCTGTGAACCTCATGTTTGAGATTCCTAGTAAGTGTGGCATTTGTAAATGTCATCTTGATTTTTTAATATTAAATTGTATTTGTCATTATTTTTCTTACTCATAATTAACTCTATACCTGTTGAGCCATGCCTCAAGTGTATATTTATTTTGATTGATAAATAATTACAGGTATTTATTGGGTCACAGAAAGTTGACATTCATTGTAAAATAATCTTAGAGAGGAATGGAGACATCAATATGTTTAATAACTGAAACCATTTAATATGCACAGGGATTATTTTTCATTAATAATAATTATTGCCACTAGCACTAAAATGGGAAAGTCACTAATCAATACATGTTCATTTACTTGAAATAAAGGAATCCTAGTACTAATCCATTTTTGATTCATGCTGCTTTTGTTAAGCAAATAATTATAATCAAGCATAGCTTTTTATGAGCGAATCATATTCATGTCCACAGGTTTAAATAAAATGAGCCACAAAGCTATAATTTAAAGGAAACATAATTTTTCTACCTACCTGAAAAACCTTAGGGGATTCATTGCATAATTAAGCCTACTATTTTGGTGTGCTACAAGCAAAGGATACATTTTCTCTCCATTAAATATTAGAATATTTGCAATTTTCATTCTTCATTAAAATTAATAATTGAATTCTACATGTTCTAAGAAATCAAGCTGCAGTGTTTTCTGCACAAATTTTGCAATAGTGGAGAAAGACAATCCTTGTCAAAATCATTCATACAAGCTGTTTCAATTTCTCCTGCAAGGAAAATTCTGTTTCAAAATACTGATAATCTGCTAGATGCTGGTGTCTATCCCTTGTAATCCTAGCTGGGATGCTGAGATATGAAGACTGTGATTCAAAGGGCATGACTGTCCCTGATAATCATATCTGCAATTAATCATCAGAAAGCTAGAAGAGGTGCTGCTCAAGTGGTAGAGTCCTGGTTTGGGGCAAAAAAACTCAGGGACAGCACCCAGACTCTGAGTTCAAGCTTTAGGACCAGTAACAAACACACACACACACACACACACACACACACACACACACACACACACACACACACACACACACACACACACACACACAAAGGTAATCCAGCTAGACAGTGGTTTTTCATGCCTTTAATCCTAGCTTCTCAGAAGACTGAGATCAGAAAATAGTTCAAATACAGACCATGACAAAACATTTACAAACCTCATATATGAAGCAACCTGTGAAAACCTAGACTGAAGGTATAGTTCAAATGGTAGAGCACCAACTATGAGTAAACAAGCTGCCTAAACACAAGGTCCTGAATTAAAACTACAGGACTAGGAAGAACAACAACATAAAGCCACATAATCTTAAAATATATGCAGAATTTTATCATCAAATATATGCTACTATGCTTGCAGTAATCATATACCAATAAGATTCCATCTCACTTTCTTATTTGTATGTGTCCTTGTTATCACTTATTGATCCCTAGCTTTTACAAGAAAAGCAGCTATGATGACATTCAGAGAGTTAAATATGCAGATGCATAGTTATTTGAAAAGTGCACTGCATATTCATTATTTCTGAACTTCAGTATAAAACAGAAAAAAAATCAGTTGTAAACACTAATTCATGAAATCTGTTTCCATGATCATCTTCTTTAAAAGCTTAATTTATGCTTACTTTCTTGTATAATTAAACAAGAAATAAGATAGGAGGCTGTGGCTCATGTCTGTAATCTTAGGTACTTGAAAATGTAGAGATTGGGTAGATTGGGCTAAAAGTTAGTGAGACAACTAATTTCACTATATAAGTCAGTTGTTCGAGTTTTGCCTATAACCAAGATAACGAATGTAAAACCAGCCCCAACCTAATCCAAAAGTTTATATCCCCCAAATGGCTAGAAGCATATTTCTAATTGTAAAAGACTTGTCTAACAAGGGAAAGGCCATGATTGCAAATACCAATTCTCCTTTCCTCTCCCACCCTCCCAAAGAAACCAAGAGATATTAGAATCATTTTATCACTCTATTCCTAAATGAAACATTAAATTTATTTTATCTAATTTTTTCTAGGTGACCAGAAATTGTAAACTAATAAGATAGATATTTCATCAAATTTTGCCCAGATAACTTTTCACATTACTCTACAATTATATCAGAAGTTCACAGCTTGGTTTCATTTATGCTAAATATAAATCCTACATAATTCCTAGGACAGGGGTCAAAAATATTTTCTGTAAAGATTAAAGGCTGTATAGTTTAGTCTTTATCTTTCAGATGGTCTCTGTGGTAGTTATTTAATTTTCTCATTACAGCAGTTAAACTATGGGCACTAAAATTTTAATCATATATAATTTTCACATACCAACAAAGTAGCTTCTCTTTTCCCCCAACTATTTGAAATGGAATATCCATTTTAAATTGAGTAACCTATACAAAAATAATGTGGAGAAATGGATTGGTCTCGTGGACCACAAAAGGCAAAAACCCTGTGCTAGGAAGTGCACAGAATCTATTCTTAGAAACCCAGTCAGCTTCAGAAATACTGATTGCAGATTGAGAAACAGGTCAAAATAAAAATACCAGGTAGAAGAGTGTAATGAACTTGGACTAATCTCTAATGATTCTAGATAGTTTAGTTACGAGAGACTGAGGTATGACAACACAGAAAATCAAAGATAATAATCTACTTAGAAGTGAAGCATTGACTGTGGTGATTGTACTTGGTATTAGTGTAGAAGTCACTTTTATAAGGGATGCATGTATCATTTACATAGATCATGAGTTACTTTATAGGAACACGAACATAGTCTCTACTTATCATCCCTGTTTTCTTGCTCCTTCCATCTAGCAGATTTCCTCCACTTTTATAGGGTCATGTAGTCTCTGGTGCTAGTTTAAGAGAACAGACCAAAAGGGTACCATCTTAAGGGTAGATAACAGGATAGCATGAAGTAGTTTGGGTTATAGATCCAGCATACCATGAAGTAGTGAAATGAGTACACATCCAGGAACTTAATCCTGCCTTTTTCCAGCATTAAAATGAGATACTCACACTTCTGTGTCTTTACTTAGGCGTAGGTTAAGTAATCACACAACCAACTGCTCTCTACTGGTATCAAGCATTCTCCAGGATCTCCATTATAGTTCCCACGGGGGCCTAGAGTTCCCACATTTCCCAATATTTTCCACTCCCAGGTAAGTTAGGATTCACTAAAAACATGTACAGTCCCTCATGAAAGCACATAAGAAAGGAAACTATAGGTCTTCCCTTAGGTTCCTGACATAGAATATATTATATTGTATTAAAATTCTTCCCTCAGTGTAGAACTTATTTTGACACTGCGACAAAATCCTCTCTGATTTGCTCATTCTTCTCAACCATATAAAAGCATACAATTGTAAAATTTACATATATCAAGATTGGTAAGAGAGATAATTTGTGGTTATGATTAATTTTTAAAAGTACCTGAATTTCTTCATCTACTGTATTTCTAGGTGTCTGGTGTTTGCATATTTTTCACTCATAAGGATGAACTTTTGGTCTTTACGTAGATACACAGGATGTCTTACTCATCACTGTGACCCAAGTATCTGCCTAATATTTCATCTATTCATGTTACTGTTTTCATTTTTCTGTATTATTTTTTATTATTGCAATTGATTTATTAGATTTGTTTTTCTGTCTACAGACTGTCCTTTGCTTTTTGTCCCAATTCATAATTCTATACTATTTTTATGTAAAGAAATGCATAATTAAAATATGTACTGAGCACTTCTATATAAAAGAGTGCCTTTAGTATTAAGGAACGATCTCGTCCCTACACATCTAGCCTTACAATTTTCTGGTAAAAATAACTGTTCCCACGCTGTATTGAATCACTCTGTTCAGCTTGTTTCACTAATATTGACTAGATATGAATTATCTGTTAGTTCATGGTATGTACTTAATTGAAGTAGGTTTATTCTTTTAGATGGTAGACCAGGTACAATGTGTTTTCAGCTTTCAAAAGTGTGATTAACATTTAAAAATAAATGTCCAGCTCTCCATATCTAGTCAATGTTTAAACCTAAATAAGCAATAGTACAAACCATCACAATTTACTGCATATTTATTACACATTGTTCAGGCATCTAAGAACTTTCTGGACTTCTTTTTATTCATCATAACTCTTAATAAACACTATTGTGTGTTTTTTCCACAAAGAGAAAATCAAGATTAAAGGAATAATGGCAATTGGTAAAGCTCTGAATAAAAAGGTGGACTCTATGATTCCAAATTTGTAATGCTATACAGGACATTGTGCAATTGAACATAATATCCTAGGAGGGATTTCTGGAAACAAGGATGAGAGACAACAAATGGAAATGTTAACTAAACAAAAGCCCCCTGACATGACATTTATTTTTACAATATGTTTAGAAATTGTTTCAATGACACAAATTATGTGAAAATAAACTACCCACGAGAAGCATTAAACTAATATTTAGCTAGCTGATATATTATAAATAGCCTGCTTTCACACACATTTTCTCTAGGGAGCAAATGGAGTTGTTTACTTCTGATTGATATTCAGTGTTCTCCAAAGAATCTTTCTTATAAAAATGTTAAATTAATGTGGGTGTGGAGGTGGTTTAGAAAACATTTCCCTGTACCAACACATCTATTATACAATAGATGCAATGGTAGCAGCAGTATATTTTCTGGATGTTAATGACCTGAAATTCCTTTCAGTAGTAAGCATTAATCAGTCAAGGATGGGTTACTTTATAGCATTTAATAGCCTTTGTTGATAGATGGAGATTTTGTTTACAGATTATTCTTCATTGAACTACCCTGCATTGAAAGCTATGATTCTTAAGAGATGTTCTCAAAATACAAATTGTGCTGCTAAGAAATCTGTTCACAGCTAAATTAAATTAGATGGTTGCATTCATTATGAAGCTTAGGTAATGGTGCAGTATGCTGCAAATGCATTCTCTTGAGACATTAGCGCAGAATGTCTTAAACATACAATTTTTCCTGAAGAAATATTTCTCTGCTAGTGAACAAGTTTATGAGCCTACTTGTTCTTACTCCTGAGTAATTTATGCAAAATATAGAACATTGGAAATTTACTTTATGATGTTTGACTATTATAATGAATATGTGCCTTCAGGTCAGACATTACCAATAATTTCCATTTAAAAAATAAACAAAACCAGAAGTGCCCATTTATATTTTTCCAATATTTTAATGTTTAATATACTCAGAGCAACGTTTTAATAATGGTCAAAATAAATATTTCATTTCATAATGATTATTTATTATGCATTTCAAAGTAACACAAGCCTGTAATAAACAAATATCATTCATATATTTAACTAATATTTTGCCAAATAAGTCTTGTCAATTGAATACACTCTAAAAGTTTCAGTATGGTTAATTGCAGAATACATACATTGTTGGCTCTTAAAATCTATAAATATTTTCTTAAAACATTCTTAACAAATAAAATGTTTTCTTTCTTCTTCCTTCCTCCCTCCTCGCTCCTTCCTTCCTTCCTTCATTCCTTTCTTCCTTCCTTCCTTCCTTCCTTCCTTCCTTCCTTCCTTCCTTCCTTCCTTCCTTTCTAGAGGGAAAGGATGGTAGGGGAAAAAAAAGGAGGAGGAAACAATGCTCCATAGGAAATGTACTCATTATCTTGCTCATGTAACTGTAACCCCTCTGTACAGTATTTTTACAATAAAATACATACCAAAAAAACTCTGTATAACTTTCATACTATTTATCAGGGAAATATTTTCATATTAAAATTGTTTATATTTAAATATTTGTGTAAGCACTGTTACAAAAAAAATTGTGTGTAGTTGAAGCTTTTCCTTGGAGAATCATGGAAGGCAGAGTTAAGAAGTGAGAAGTGTCTTGCTATATTAAAGCAGAACAATTTCCCTGTCTTTATAACTAAGTATCTATTAGGATTTTTTGCTCTAGACAGTAATTTTTTTAAAAAATACTGCTAATTTATCTATAGGATTTATATTCACTCAAACACACACACACACACACACACACACACACACATTATATTTCCTTACTGAATTAGTAGATTTTATGCTAAGGCAATTTCCATGCTAAGGACCAGAGGTCATTTTATACTCTTAACCTGAAACTAGAATCATTTGGCTTGCAGACAAATTGATATAATATTCAGAAAATAAACTTATGCCAGGAATTCCAAGGCCACTGATGAGAAGTAGGTAACTAGAGCTTCTGATGACTTCTCTCTATACGACATACATTTGTGTAAGAATTCCCACAAATAACCTTATTATTCATGTATTCTACATATGGTACACATGAATTCATTTTTAGTTACTATTATGCAAGTAATTCAATTATTGGGCGTATTTCATGACATAATGCTCTTCAAACTATGAATTTATTAAAGGTAAACATTTAAAACTCACTCATCTTTCCTGAACATTTTGATTATTTTCCTTTGTATTTAATCTCACAAATATTAGTGAATATTAATGAGCACAACAACTAAAAGGCTGTATTACTGATTTTATTAAAATTTTCTTGCTATCTACTATTGGTAATTTTGCATTAACCATCCTAACTGTTGTCCTGAAGCTTACAATGTTTAGAAATTATGCATTTAAAGTTTTAGGCTCCTCTCTCTGCCATCTTGGAGCCTGTATAGCTTTGCTTGGAATAGACATTGGAAAAGGAAATAGAGGAAGGCTCTGAGGCACAAGTGCATTTTAGCTGACTGTAGCATTAGTCTCCTGAACTAAAAAAAATGCAAGGCTCTTTTGAAAATTGGAGATGTTTAAAGCTAATATAAAATTGAATTCCACTTGAGTATGAGATGTGCTTACATGCACAAAACAAATGTCACACAATGAACCTGGCAGCCCAGCCAAATCATGTTCGTGTGGGGAGAGGTAAATTGCTCATGGAAGCAAGGTTAGTGTTGGTGTCAAATTCTGAAGCAACTTTTAGTAAGGCCTTTGAACTTAGAATGTATACATTATACCCCTCAAGGAATTAAACTGATATAAAGTAAACAAAGTGAATTTGTATTCTTTTTTTTAAGCGTTTGGTCCACCAGACTCTACAAAATGGAAAGCAGATTTTTATGAAGCTATTCATGGAATCTCTATTCTTCTCATATCCTTCCCTTAAGAACTCTTTTCTTAATTTAAATTAAATTTGTTTTATCTGAGACATTAAAATTATATACACTAGTATCATAACATGAGACAATACAGTGTATGTACAATTTAGAATTCTGATTGCTTCTGTTTTGTTTTGTTGTTGTTTTGTTTTGTTTTTTCCTCCTGTGTGTTGCCAGTATTGGGTTTGAACTCAGGGCATGGGTATATAAATTAGCATTTTCACTTTAGGCTATGAATCTATCACTACAGACACAGCCTCTTTTTTAGGGTTTTTGTTGTTGTTGTTGTTTCTTTTCTAATGGACTAGTTGGTAATAAGATTCTTGTGGCTGCGTTTTGAACCACAATCTTCAGATCTCAGTTTCCTAAATAACTGGGATTATACATATGATGCCAA
The DNA here is from genome assembly GCF_019054845.1 of Dipodomys spectabilis. NCBI lineage: Eukaryota > Metazoa > Chordata > Mammalia > Rodentia > Heteromyidae > Dipodomys > Dipodomys spectabilis. Next base: position 972,811 of record NW_024870884.1, on the reverse strand, counting down.
TAGAGCCTGGCTCTCTTGGCTTTCAATGGACTTGACATAATTTTGCCTTGAGTTTCGATCATCCTTACATTCCTTTCTGTTTTCCTTTTGCTTCCTGAACATGTCAATCCTCACTTCTCTCCTTGCCTCAAATTCTAGTACCCTCACTCATCCAGCACAGGTCCTTAGGCTTTTGTTTGTTCATTCCATTTGAGAACAATTGAGATTTTTCTGGATTAAGTCAAAAAATCTAGCAGGACTAGTCCAAATGTCCTAATCTTAAACAAGTATTTCAATATGCAAGTTTCAAAATTTAAAATTTCTGAGTGTCTACATTCTTCTTCCAAAGAGCTTCATGGACTAAGACAGCATTTCTAAGTGAAATTTGATTATTATCCATGAATATTAGAGTAATTGTGTGTGTATGCATGTTCCTGTGTGTATATGTGTGTGTGTGTGTGTGTGTGTGTGTGTGTGTGTGCCACTCCTGAGTCTTGAACTCTGGGCTTGGGTGCTCTACCTGAGCTTTTGTGCTCAAGGCTAGTGTACTTCCAGTTGAACCACAGCTCCATTTCCAACTTTCTGGTGGTTAATTAGAGATAAGAATCTCACAGGTGTTCCTGCCCAGGCTAAATTTGAACCGCGATCCTCAGATCTCTGCTTCCTGAATAGATAGAATTACAAGCTTGAGCCATCAGTGCCCAGGAAAATTTGAGACCTGACCATGAAACTGCGATTTGGGATACTAGGGGACTTGTAGGCTTCTACCAGAAACAGATCCCGAGGTTCCATTAACCAAGGTTTTTATTGAAGGTCCAAAATACAAGTGGTAGGCGACCTTTTTATTCTAGGAAGGAGGCTAAACAATAAATAGCCTTCAATTTGCATAAACCTAAGTCTACCTTTAGGTGCCCACACGGTTTAGGGTGGAATTTGAGTTCCCATTAAGCCAGGACTGATTGACCTTTCCAGGAAAACTCTCAGCATCCTGAGAGTGCATTGGGAGGAGGTATTCCAACACCTAATACTTTCATGGTCTCACAGCTTGGATTTTCAGGCTGTCACAGTCTTCTATTTCCATATCATGAGAGTGATTCTACAGTATCACTTTTCACCCCTGAGAAATGAAAATGATCCCCATTTTCCCTAGTTCCTGCAGACAAGCTAGGATAAAGAATTCATCTTCCACACTTCCCAATTTGCTTCTGAGATAAACATGAAGCTCCCAAGTATCTAGGGTAAGAGGTGGAATATCAATCTGGCACCAGGGCACCCAGCTACTTTTCGAGGTTTCCTACTGACCCATCCATCCTTGGGAATTGGCAACAAATAATGGTTCCCCAGGGACTTAAAAGAATGAAACCACAGCCTGGTGCCGGTGGCTCATGCTTGTAATCCTAGCTACTCAGAGGCTGAGATCTGAGGATCGCAGTTCAAAGCCAGCACGGGCAGGAAAGGCCATGCAACCCTTATCTCCAATAAACCACCAGAAAACCAGAAGTGGCGCTGTGGCTCAAGTGGTAGAGCACTAGCCTTGAGCTGAAGAGCTCTGTGACAGCCGCAAAGCCCAGAGTTCAAGTCCCTTGACCTACAAAAAAAAATAAAAGAATGAAAGCACATCTCCTTTTTTCTTCCTATTCCAGTTGTAGCACCATACTCCTAGTTTCGCGTTGTAAAGAGTTTCATGACACCTGGACCACCATTCTTAACTTCTCCAGTCCCAGTGTTGGACTCACCTATCTCAAAGAGTTGATGGATTATTTATTTCTACTCAGTCACTTAAATCTAAGCCTCTTTCTCTTCACCAACCAGTAGAAGATATGGAGTAGACACTCAATCAAGATATTTTAAATGAATAAATTTTCTCCCCCTCATAATTGGCAAAATTTATAAATGCACAGAAGAGTAGACATGTTTGTTTGTTTGTTTGTTTTTTCTAAATCTATCTCAGGGATTTGCAGTACAATTTCAAGTCATGGTCCTCTTCCTCTCCTTCTTATACCTGTAATAAAGAAGTAATAACTCCTCTAATTTAAAATAGAAATTCTATCATATACGTGAGCATAATCAAATACTACAAAACGAAGTTTAATCCTTCTCCTCCCCAAATTAGCCTTCCAGGAAAAACTGGGAGTAATTTATTTTCTGACTTGGTTTTTATTAATCCTATCTTCTTTCTTGGGACAAAATTATCTGCATAATACGTTGAGCATTCCGAGACCCCATCAGATTAACTCACTTGTACCTTTGAGGTAGAAGATGAAGTGTCTATTTCTCAAATCTCAAGAGCCTTACCCTCAGGAAAGCAATATTATTTTTTTCATTTGATGAGCTTTAGCACATGAACAATTAAGAAGACATAAATGAATGAAGCTAATCAGCAAAGCAGATCTTGCCTCTGAGAATCTGCTGAGATGATTGTGGCTCTTATCTGTGGTGTTCACTCTTAAGCTAACAGTACCAAGCGGTGGGAAACAGTCTACTAATTGTATAGCTTTGGTTCTAGAATTTTGTCTTAAATGTATACAGTATATTGCTAGGAGAACTGATGATGCTGATAAAGAGAATGAAGCTATGGGCTGACCTACAACTGTCAGATTGCTATAGTAAAAAAGCAAGTAAAAATGTAAAACAAGTCTTCTCTTATTCTGGTTATTAACAACTTCTTTGAGGGTTGGCTATAATCACTGCAAGGAATCTCTACTTATTCTTGGGTAGACAAAAGTCATTTAATGAAGTGTCACTTGATTAGAACGTTTATTCCAACTTGATTGAAGTCCTAAATTAAAACATTCACCTCCCCAAAGAAACTTGATATCTCTGCATATTTTAGATGGGAAATGGTAATTCATAGAAACTTGATGTCTTTGAATACAAAAAAAGAAAGGATCAGAAAACCATAAGAAAGGCTGTGTCAATTAAAGAAATAGCTTTTAGCCTCTGAGTGGCTCATTTAAACAAAACCTTTAGGTCAGCCAGTTTGTTTGAGTTCTTTATAGCTTTAAAGAAATGTGGAACCAATGCAACAGTGATACAGACAATACATTAGAAGTGATCCATATAATTTGCAGGGTGTGAGGAGGTGGGAAAATTTCCTGCTAGGATTCTTTTTTTTTATTAATAAGTTTTTTTTATTGTGAAAATACCATACAGAGGGGTTACAATTACATGAGCAAGGTAATGAGTATATTTCTTATCAAGCATTATTGCCTCCTCCTTTGTTTCCCTTTCCCATTCCTTCCCATCTCCCAACCTCTGCGCCAACCAAAGTTTATACCAACATGAAATACAGTGATTATACCGTGGGGGAGGGACATACAAAGCAACAAAGACATCATCTTATAAATATGTTAGAAACAATTGCAAGAAAGAAAAAACATTTGAATCCTTATCTTGGGGTTCATTTCACCTAACATCAACTTATCTGACCATTTCTGCTTGTCTCAGACATATACTAGTTATTGCAAATGAGAAAAAGCATGGGACCTATGTTTCTTTGGGCCTGGCTTACTTCATTTAATATAATTTTTTCCAAATATTTTCATTTCCTAACAAATGGGGCAATGTCATTATTTCTGATGGAGGCATAGAATTCCATTGTGTATACATACCACATTTTCTTGATCCATTCATCTACTGAGGGCATCTGGGTTGGTTCCATATCTTAGCTATGGTAAATAATGCTGCAGTAAGCATAGTTGTGCTGGTAGCTTTAGTATGGTCTTGCTTGTGCTGTAAGGTTCCCTTCTGTCCACATCCCCTCCAGCATCTGTTGTTTTATTAGAATTCTTGATTATAGTCATTCTAATGGAGGTGAGGTGGTGTCTCAATATTGTTTTGATTTGCATGTCTTTTATGGCTAGGGAGGTTGAGCATTTCTGCATGTGTCTATTGGCCATGCTTCTTTCCTCTTCAGAGAAGTTTCTCTTCAAGTCTTTAGCCCATTTATTTATTGGGCAGTTGTTTCTTTGAGGATTTGTTGTTGGGGGATTTAATTTTTTGAGTTGCAGGTATATTTTAGATATGATACCCTTGTCCATTGTATGACTAGTGAAGATCTTCTCTCAATCCGTGGGCTTTTATTGATCTTGCTAGCTAGGTCCTTTGTCATGCAGAAGCTTTGCAATTTCATGCAATCCCAATTGTCCACCAAACACTCTACTACAAATCCATATTAATCAAAACAACTTGGTACTGGAACAAGAACAGACCTCAGGACCAATGGAATAGAATTGAAAACCCAGAAATGAACTTACAGACCTATAGCAATCTAATCTTTGATAAGGGAGCTAAAAAAATAGAATGGAAGAAAGACAACCTCTTCAGTAAAAGGTGCTGGCCAAATTGGTTAATCACTTGTAGAAAACTAAAGCTAGATCCTTATCTATCACCGTGTACAAGAATCAACTCCAAATAGACCAAAGACCTCGGAGTCAAAGCAGACACTCTGAAAACATTACAGGATGGAATAGGAAAAAGCCTAGGTCTCCTTGGCACAGGCCAAAATTTAAAATAATTTTTATGTAATAATGTGATATTTCACATTCTATGTCTACAGTGAAAACATCCTTTATTCTAAAAGTGGAGTCTATTTATGCCTCATTATTTGTCTAACTTTATTTTAAATAAAGGAACATATAAACAATGTATATGATTTTGATCACACATTTCTCTTTGGATCCTTTAAATCTAAGAATGATAAAAATTGATACCTTTAGGCAGTATTTTTTTAGTTTCATTTTCACTTAAAACAATCATAGTTAAACAAGTCTATTTCAAAGGAGTTATTCTGAAGGACTTGAATATACTTTATAGTATTTATTCATGCATTCACTATTGTAAATGAAATTTGTAATTATAGAAACATATGGTTGATTAGTGTATGGATGTTCTCTAAAATTGTGAAGATGCTTTGATCTAAACTACGTGTTTACATATTATAATTTCTAAGTGGCTAAATTACACCTCTATTTTTGCATGTGCTGTTTTGTGTCTGTGGATTGGAGAATAAGACATTTGACAATTGTAAGACTCTTTAATTGTGTCTTCTCATGTACATTTTAGTACTGTTGTGTTCAAACTTGCTCTATTGCTTAGAGATAATTTTAAGTTGGACACGTCAATCTGAAAACTAGACATAAATAAATATTTCATTTAGTTATGTGCAATAAAGAGAAGTTGTCCAAATAGTATATGTAAAACTAAAACAAACTAATGGAAACATTTTAATTCCTCAATTGCTTAACTTAATTCTGTATTATAATCGTTGAATCCCATTTAGTAGCTGGTCTATTTAATATATCAAACATGCAAATTTTGAAGTCAGTAAAGATAAAAGCATCTAAAGCATTTCTTGAGGATACACATGGTGTGGTATAACTGTCTACTAGTGTAAGTAATAAATAACAGAAATTTAAAGATAGTGTAGAGAAAAAGCATGAAAGAATATTATATAGTACCAATAATTTTCTATTTGTTAAGCTGGCTGATATTGGAAATTGACTTTCTCATTGAACTTTTTTTACTTAAATAGGAGTAAGTGCATCCTGCTTCATGTAATCTCCAAAGGAGAATGAGAAATGAAAGATATATGTATTTATGTCAAATACATATGTCTTAGTTACGATATGGTAACATATAGATCCCACATTTCATTTCTGATGCCCCTATAGGTGCACTGTGACAAGTTACATATCCAGTAAAATGATCAACTCAATGATGTGACCAAGTAGAATTTAACTGTTTATTTAAATGAAGCATTATTTTTTGTAATTTGGATAAAGACAATAATCTTCTAAAGTAATATATATTTTCCTTTATTTTCCCAGGATAGAAGTAGAAATCATTGTGTATTTTCAAAGAAAATACTTTAAAAGTATTTTAAATGATATAACTTAAAATGAAATGTAATAAAACTACAGTGGTTGGAGCAAATACTAAGTAATATAAGATTTATTATGCATGTCTGTAGTTTATACATTACTAAATAATTTATATGTGCTAAACATGTGTGTATCATTGATCAATAATGTGTCTTATAAAACTGAATATTTAAATTCCCATTGATCAAATAATAGCATAAATGAAGTGCAAAGGATTAAGTAAATGGCATTATTTGAATATAACGAAGAATATCTTAATTTCAAATATGGTAATCTTTGGAGACCAATTATAAAAAGGCAGTCATCAAGTGTTTATTAAGCTTTGAATGGTAAAATAAATGTTTCCTAGATTAAGTATTTTCTTTTTAAAAATTACTGTAAAAGTGATGTACAAAGGGGATATAGTTACATAAATCAGGTAATGAGTACATTTCCTTTGGATCAGTGTCACGTTCTCCTTCATTTTCTCAAAGTTCACCACCAATTCCCTCCCTCCAAACTTGTATAATTTATTTCCAATATAGTATCTAATGAGTATCACTGATGAATTGGTTCCTCCTTTGTCACATTTTTTCTGTGCTTTCCTTTCAGCTCCCCAAATAAAAATTATATACAAGAGGAAGGGTACAGAAATCAAAACAGCTACAAAAGGGAATAACCTAAAGGAAGAAACAAAAGTCATAAACAGTACAATAAAAAACAACAAAATAACTCTTGTTTCCATTTTGTAGAGTTATTTTCTTATATCTAAAATTAAATCATTGTTTTGAAAAATAACTCAAAACCAAGAAGAAAAACATTTCCAATGAATATATGAGCAAATTAACTGAAAACAAGTATACTTTCCAGAAGAAAAAAATACAAATGGACAGTAGATGTTTAGCCATCAGAGACATGCAAATCAGCATTCTGAATGGCTATCATTAAGAAAATAACAACAACAACTCATGCTGTGCAAGATAAAGAGAAAAATAAATTTTAATACAATGTTGGCAGATACATAATTTAGTAATCAGTATGAAATTTCTTCAAAATTACTAAACACAGAACTAAAAATGATCCAACTGTACCACTCCTGGTGTATATGCCTGAAGTAATTAAAGCCAGTATACTCTGGAAATAATACCTGAATGCCTTGCTTATTATGGTGTTATTCACAATAACTATGTTATGAAGTAAGTCTTGTTGCCTTTCTAAGGATACATAGATAAATAAAGGATACAAGTACAATAATGGAAATAGGATAAGTACTTGTCTTTAAGTACTTGTCCAAAGGGACTACAATTTAATGTCTGTTTATGAGTACAATGCATTTTATCAATATCATTTTGTCTAAGATAGAGTTTGAGTTTTCTGAATTTACAGGATGCATTCCCTTGATAATTTCACGACATTAATAAAAGAGACATTTTTTGCTAGACAAATGCAAGATGTAAAAACCAGACACTTTTCCAAACATAGTATGTAGTTTATTGTTCTTCCTCTTTACTTTTGAACAATTTATGTTTAAATAACAAATTTGTACTTATTAGACACAATCTCACTTTCTGAAAAGGTTATCTTCAAATCAGATATTTTCATTCTAACTCAATTATTAGTTTTTACGTATTTGCTCTTAAGTTAGATCAGCACTTATATGAAGAGTTTAAATCTCTAATGTTAATTTGTACCGAGAATTTCTACCCAATATCTTCTTACAAATGATTGTATTGACATTCTTCTCTCCTTGGATATAGATGGAAAAAACATTTTTAAGTAAAGAAAAGATGATAACTAAATAAAAATTTAACAAATAACAGATGGACAGACATATCCATACATTAACTTCAGTAGACTCGGGATAGCAGTGATTGCTTTAAATGAAGTTTGTTCATTTAAAGTAACAGAGGTAAAAGTTGTGTCTTTTTTTTTAATCTAACTTGCAAATTGGCCATTAGCCAGGACATGGAATGGTCTCTGACTCCTGCAGAAACGCTGCAATGATTTTGATGACCATGGGCAGAACTGTGGTGTTACTCCCTAGCAAGTCACATTAAAATCAGTGTTGTATAGAATTAAATGTGGCACAAGAACATGTGTGACTGCTTCAGGGCCAGTCTTCTGTTAAAATTAGCAAGTCCCATGTGGGTCTCTCATGGAAGTGATTCAGAAATACTTTAGAACTCTAGCTGTAAGAAAGCAGTTGACTTTGTTTCTGACTACCAAGATGTATTCTCATCCAGTTTTTCTTTTTATTTGTTTTTCTAGTTAAGGATTATCCATAGAACTAAAAGCACTGGAAAATCTGGAAAATTAATGACTAGAAGAAATAATAGAGTCATTGAACAGGAGGTAGTAAAGTATCTAAACAGTGTATAATTATAGCTGAAAAAATGTCCCAGATATATTTTTAAATCTTTCCATATAAGTACGATTAAAATGAAGTTTGATTATGATCTTTCATCATAAAATAAGGTCCAAATATTGAAGATAACTCTGCTGTAGTGTTTATTTTCAATGAAAATAACTTGACTAATACATAGGGATTAGTTGCAATGAAATTTGATCTAGAATCATCTTTCTTTTCAAGTTTTGACATGAAAAAACAATATGACAACTGAGATTATATATGGAAAACCATTATTACAGAGTAAAAATACTTTTTGAGATCCTTTTCCAATGCAGTTTTAGTTTATAGCAGAAAATAGTTTCAGCTAATAAGCCTGGACTCTAATCTAAATAAGACAGCATAGAATCTGGTTATCAGAAGGTGGAGTTGGGAAACTCTGTTCAATAGAAAGCCACTTAAAATGAGCAGCAATATTGACACGGTCTGTAACATTAAATAAGCCTGGAAGTTGTTTACAGCAATTTTTTATACATGTTTGACTTGGGGAAATTCATTTCAAGGCAAAGAGTTACAAGCTACTTTTGGTCAAATGGCTCAAATAGCAGAAATCACACACACACACACACACACACACACACACACACACACACACACGCACACGCACACATACACACGCACAGAATAAGTTAAACACAAAAGAAAACACTACATAACTTCACTCATATGTGAAACTTTAAAAGGTTGCTCTTGTAAAAATTAACAGTAGTAGTAGAAGTTGTTGAGGATAAAGTGAAAAAGGAGGAGAAAGAGACATCAGTCAATGGGTACAGTAATACAGTTAGGAAAAAGAAATACTGGATTTTATGGCATGGCAGACGGGCTAATGAACAAGAAATGAAGTTTGTATTTCACATATTTAAAGGAAACAGGTAATTTTGAGTGGACTCATCATAAAGATAATATAATTTAATACAATAATTACCCTGAGTTGAACGTTATTTAATATAAACAAGAATTAAATCATATTATGCTTCACAAGTACATACACATTTTAAAATAAATGCTTTGTTAAATTATAAACTGTATAAACTGAATATTCCATCTTTATGAACAACAGATTTATATTATATAATCTCATTTTTCTTCTTAATTCATTTGTATATAGTAGGAGAGGGGAGATGGGAAAATTGTCTATCATAGATTTAACTTTTGTATTTATATTGAAAATTATAAATTATTAAAGAAAAGTAAAGATGAAGAGTGTATACATCTTGTAGCATTAGTACTACGACTTTTGTATTTAGAAAATATGGGATTGACCTTGCCTTGGAAAGAGACTGGCAACAATATGGGTTAGAGAACTCATGTATACACTCCTAAAATTATGGTTCAGTTATAAACACATATATATGAATTTATGAGTACACACATATACAAATAAATGTGTGAGATTTGTGTGAGTGTGTGGAGGGATATAATTCCAGGAGAAGCACTTGGTATGGTATACTTTGAAGGAAAAGTAAATTAATAAAAAAGTAATACAAACCTCTAGCTTACTAGAATATGAGATCATATTATAATGTTATTAGATTTAAAATAATTTTAATGTTTTTATTGTAAAAATACTGTACAGAGGGGTTATAGTTACATGAGTAAGGTAATGAGTACATTTCCTATTGAGCATTGTTACTTACCTCCTCCTTTGTTTTTCACCTACCATTCCTCCCTTCCTTACCTCCCCAACTTCCTGCCATCCCCCCACTCCCGCCCCCTTCCCCCCATGTTGTAAAGTTCGTTTTCAGCATGGTGTCTTGTACATCTCATTGTTACAATGGGTCAACCTGTATCCTTACTTCAGCATTTTGTTATTTCCTTTCACCTTCCCAAATTGGAAAAATATATATGCAAGATGCAGAGCACCAACATCATATACAGTGTAAATGGGTTATACCGTGGAAGAAGAGCATACAAAAAAAATCTCATAGTACATTTTAAATATGTTAAAAAACAATAGCAAGAAAGAAAAAAAACAGTTGTGTCCTTATCTTGGGTTCATTTCACTTAACATCATCTTATATGGTCATAGGTACATAGCTTTTGATCTTTTCTGATTGTCCTAGACATATATTAGTTATTGCAAATAATGGAAACCACGGGACCTATATTTCTTTGGGCCTGGCTTACTTCACTTAATATAATATTTTTCCATTTCCTAACAAATGGGGTGATGTCATGATTTCTTATGGAGGCATAGAATTCCATTATATATATATCATATATATATCATATGTGATATATATATATAAGTATATGTATATATATATATCACATTTTCTTGATCCATTCATCTACTAAGGGGCATCTGGATTGGTTCCATATCTTAACTATGGTAAATAATGCTGTGGAACAGTGCTGGAGGAATAAATAATTTTTTAAAAATTAAAAAAAGTTTGATTTTTCTCAGTGACTCAAGATTATACCCAGAGTTGGGCTTTTAAGTATCTTTTCAAATGTTGCTGGGTCAATTTTACAAAAAGAAAAAGAAGAAGAAAAAAGAAAGAAAGAAAGAATTTTTGTTCTCTTCCTTTTTTTCTCTGATTATCTTCTTAAGCTTAGCTTTCCTTCATTGTGAGAAATTCAAACTGTTACGTCTTGGAGAATAAAACTTATTCATGGACCAGTGTGGTAACTAGGAATTTGTGTAACAAGACTCAGAGAGCACACTGATGGAGTCAGTGAGAATTCCATTTGGAATTTTGGACAATGATCACAGTCATTATTATAAATACACCTTTAATAAGTTTTCATAGAAAAGGGCTTGATCTGCAGGAGTCAGCCTCTACTCAAATTGAAAGAGTTCTTGACATGATGAAGTATTTTTTACAGAAAATAGCCTCCCTTTTATATATTTTCCTTTTGCTTCCTTTTCAAATGATTTTGTATGTAAAATTCTAAAACAGGCAAACTGATGTTTTCATCTTCTCTGTAGGCATGAGGATTAATGTGGCTGCTGCGTTTCTAGAAGGTGAATCCTGGGGCAGAGTCGGTTCTTTCTTATTCTTCCAGTACTTCATGTTATTAATAGTTTTGCCAATTGTAGCTGGTGCCTTCTATAATAGGAGCCAAAATGAACAAGAGTTTAGATCTGTTTTTTTTTTGTACTTGTGTCCTAACACATAGTAGGCAAGTAATAAATAATGATCCATTAATGAACAAATTTGTTGAACCATAGTAGTTGATGGACATAGTAGAGTGTTTTATCACTTATTCCACACAAGAAATCTGAGTAGCATTTCTGTGCCCCCTTACTGATGAATATAGAGATGTCTCAGGAGTCGAAGCAAATTTTCCTAATCTCTAAAATAAGTAATTTATTATTATTATTATTATTATTGTCAGTCAGCTGGCTTGGACTCTGGGCCCAAGCTCTGTCCCTCAGCTCTTCAGCTCAAAGCTAGTGCTCTACCACTTGAGCCACAGCACCACTTCTGGTTTTCTGGTGGTTTATTGTAAGAGGTTTCCTACCCAACTTGACTTTAAACCATGATCCTCAGATGTCAGCCTCCTGAGTAGCTAGCATTGCAGGCATGAGGCATCGGCGCCCAGCCCTCAAATACTTTTATAAACTGCTGGGGACCTTGTGTGCCTTATTCCAATGCCACCAGTCCCCCTGGTTTTCAACGTGTAATCTGCATCTCCTTATGCACTCAGATTTCTTTTATTAACACTCCGAAAAATTTTAAAAATGGATATTAAAATCATTTTATCAGCCCAGCCTATGAATTCTTGTGAGGTAATAAAACAATTTCTTTGAGGTGATTTCTAGTATACTATGAAAACAATAAAATATGGACTTAATAAAACTACACCTTCTCATTTGGGACCATCATGCATCCAACTCTGTGTACGCAACTGACTATTTATGAATCCTTCTATTAATCATCCTCTAAATAGTTCTTTAGGACTTCATTATTGCTCTGTCCAACATTTTTGAACCGCAGTCAAACCATTTAACTAGACTGCTAGGTTAAATAAATCCAAGCTGGTTGGCTGTTACTTTTGCTGTTATCTTTGTTCTTTAATGGGGACTTTGTAGAAAATATTATAGTCATCCTCTTTATTGCTTGTGCTGATAAGAATGAACAGACAGTGAAATATGGAATGGATCCTTGGTATGTATTGAAGTCATTGATGGCAATATTTTTGTACTACAAAGTTTTTGGATGAGAAATGGTTGATGGATTATTCATAGCACAGCTTTTTTATTTCCTTTTGAAAACTTGCTTATTTAATATTGCCCAATGTCATAATGGTTTCCAGGGTACATGAATGATTTCAATTACATCAATTGTCCAAGCCTTGACTTCTAATTTGCTCTGGAAATTCCCAAAGCAGACAGCAAAAGGGAAATAGTTATTGTGTGTTCTTTAAAATTCCACTGAAAATTGCTTCTGGAAGATTCTTTCTTCCAAAATTGTAATTTCCTCAATATCTTCTAACTGGAATGAGAAACTTTAAAATGAAGTAAATATGTGATTGTTACTTAAAATATCTATTATTTTCAAGAAAAAAATGTGAAGTATATAGATTCTAAGGAAGTTTGCTCACATTTTTTAGTAAAAATTTCCATAGCTAAGAAACAATGCATAATAAAAGTAAATCTGAGACAGATAAATAATCTATAAGTATCAATATTGTTTTTATAAATTTTCTTCACCATACAATTTTAGTATATTTTCTAGTATTGTGTGTGTGTGTACAAAACTTTGTTAAAATTTCAGGACTAATACCAAATTAAGTGATATTAGCTCAATCTATGTATTGTTTATATCAATAAGTGATTATAGTCTGATTATAGCTATAGATTCTCAATCTATATTGGATATATATATATGTATATATACAGAATCTCTTACACAATCTTACACAATTTCTTATACCATCATGTATATGTATATACACACATATTTGTATAAAATTTCCATATATTTCATTAAAATTCCATGTTTTCCACAATATTATTTTTGCCTCAATATAAAAACTAATTTTAAATGATATTAGTGCAATCCATTATTTTAAACTACTTTTTTCATGGTTTGTCTAAACAAAATGTAAAAAAGAGCTGAAGAGGAAAGAAATTTCTAAGTATGTAACATGAAATGTAACAGTGTAAAAATAAATGGAAAATTTAAAAGTCTGATTCTTAATGTGGTTCTAAGATCTTAAAATTTTTTGGATTGAGTTTTAACTTACATAAACATATATAAAATAATGATGAAAGTGGTAACATTGATCAAGGTTCATTGAATACATAAACTGCTTTGTTGAATTGAAACTCCTTTGTACAACTAATAAAATAAAGCAATATGAGTTAACATGAAAGATGATAAGTATTAAAACATTCTCATATTTGCTTTTACAGATCTTTCTGAGTTAAATAGCACACAGTACTAATAGAGATCAGATATGCAGCATGAACATAACACACAGCATACTGTATTATTCAAATTCTATGAGGTTTACAACAGACAAAATAAGCGAGAGTGAAATAAGCCAGCCTAATCGTATGATTTAGTAAGACTAGTTATGGGAAAGTATAATATAGACTGAGGACAGGTATCAGAAAACCTTCAGGAATGATTTGTGTGTTCTTTATTTTCCCAATAAAATGGTTTCCTCCATGTACACATTTGTCAAACAGTTGAATTATAACAAGATCAATGGAATTCATGAAACAAAACACAGCATACCCTTAGTTGAAGTGTAGGTTTCACTGACTTGCTTTGGTCTACAAAGGCCACTTTAAAAACAAACAAACAAACATGTATCAGTTTGTGTATATATGTACATATGTATACACATAACATTTATATACCAGAGAATGGAAAACCTCAGAGAATGAGTGGAGAGGTTTTTTTGGACAAAGGTAGCTTTGATTCCATTTAGTCACTGAAGGTGTTGCAACAGAAACAGCTTTACTGGAGGAAGAGCAGCCCAGCCTTCCTTCACATCTCTCCCTAAGGTCAGCTTTGTCTGGTTTCTATTTGTCACCCTGATAAAAAAAATTCCATATCTTGACTCACTCGCTTTTCCTATTACCACCTCAAGAAATCTATCTATCTATCTATCTATACCTAAAAACCTTAAATCTCTGTGAGATTATTTGAAAATTCTGAAGATAAGAAAACAGTAGGTTCCACAAAATCCTTGATTATGCAACACAGACCCCAAGAACTAATGTAGATACAAAAGTTTATGCAACATTCCTAATACATTATTGCAAGCCTATATCATTTGATTTATCATTTGATTTAATCATACAATAAAATGATTGTACTTTGTTTTTGTTTGGAGTAATTAAAAGAATTGATAGAAAATGGGAAGTAGAAAATATATAATTTAATTATAATTTCTCTTTCAAAAGATTGTATTACAAGTGTTCCAAGGGAAAATGTAGGTGACACATATAGTACTGGCATTGTAAATACAACATCAAAGCATAATCTTTTGAAATAAATAATTGACAAGCTAGACTGCACTAAAATTAAAATCTTTGCTGAAAGACAATTGCCAAGAAGATGAGAATATGAGTCACAGATTAGGAGAAAATCTGTGCAAAAAATGTCTGATAAATGACTTAAACTTTTAAAACCCTTAAAACCCAATAATAATAAGCAGCTCATCTATAACATGGACCAAAGAAGAGCACCAAGTGTATGAATATTAATCCTTGCTACTTGGAATGGTGGTGGGAGGGGCACTTATAATTTGTGTCCAGTCTATTTAGTAATATCAAGAGAGCCCTTCTCAATCCATTGTTGCTCTGTATGTGCTGCTTTGAATACAATGACAACAGGAAGGCTAAAAGTAAGTGAATTGCATGTCAGATATGTGCCTGGACAGCAAGGTAAATTCCATGCTAACCATTTAAAAATAGGCCTGAGCCAGGCTCACAGATCTAAACCTCAGAACTCATGAGGCTGTTATCATATACATCAGATAAATCAAATACAATGAAGTATCAAGCTATGAAGATACATATAGGAATCTGAAATGTGTACTGCGAGGAAACCAGTACAAAAGAGCTACATTCAACATAATTCCCATTGTCTGACATTGTGAATACATAGAAATTATGTAAATAGTGAGAAGATGAATTGTAGGGAGAGAGATAGTATGAATATGCAAAGTACACAGAGAAGGAATTTTAAGGAAGCAAATATATAATCATGAAACTGTAAATGATAGGCAAATGCCCGTATACATTTGCTTCAACCTATAGTGTATCCAAAACCAATAGTGAACCCTGATATAAATTGTGGTCTTGGATGATAATGATGTGCCATTGCAGGTTGGTCATTTGTAACAATGAACTACTCTGGTCAGGGTTGACAGTAATTGAGGAAGGTAGGGCTATAAGGGACAGTTCCATACTTCCCTTCCAATTTAGCTGAGAACCTAAAGCTTTCCTAGAAAAATATAATAAAGCTTTTAAATACATACAAATCATGCAACAGATTACATAATCTGTATTCAAGTCCTTACAATTTATTTTGTTTATACACCCTGATTCCTGCTGCTATTTCTGCTGAGTGGCTATATCATAAGTATGACTTCCATAAAAGAAATGCAAGAAATTAAACTTTTAGTTTTATGAGTTTTGACAATTGCCTACACCTGTGTAAATGTTCACCCAGACAGAATAAAACATTCCCATTATTCCAGAGAGTAACATCGTGGGCTTCCCTTCCAGCCAACTTTCTCTTCCTTCATTATCACCATCATCATAATCATTCAGCAATACCCTATGCTGCCTTGTTGAGATCTGGTTTGTTTCCACACATTTTCAACCAGTCTAACAGTCCTGTAATTAGACAAACACTGATGATGGCTGCTCTCTCGTGAGTCAGGGCTGCTTATTTAAACCAGATATCAGTGGTGCAATGACCTAGCTGGGGAAATCAAGGACCAGATGCAAGAAACATATTTTCTCTCTTTTTTTTTCTGCAAACATAGATATGAAATGATCCTTACAAACTCAGGAGAAAACCAGGGGAGAGAATCACATGAAAAGATGCAAATTTGTTTATTTGCCAAAAGAAACACCAACAAAATGGATAGACTGTTTGATACTAGAATTAGAAGACAAAATTTCAATTCAGAGAGTGCAATTGGAATCAAACTAAATGAGAGAAACATTAACTATTTGGATTTAACAATTTTTCTAGACCAGTACATTCATTTATGCTGTAGGAATAAATCAATTTTTCTGGTTTAAAACACCCTTATTCCTAACAATTCTGAAGAAAAAAATATTTCCCAAGCATTTCCATAGTAATTTTTTCCTTGTATGTAGTATTTCTGTTAATATGTATTATCCATATGGTAGAAAAAAATTATATATATATATAAATGAATAACATGTATAGAAATAAACAATGTTTTGTAGATGGTATTTACTGTCATTGGACTATGCCAAGGATGTCTCAAATATTGTTTTATCTTCACAGAAACTAAATTAGAGGTAGAATTAGGTTCTTATTTTATTGATAAGGATGCTAAGAATATTTGCAAGCCTCAATTTACTCTGTACTAAATATTCATTTTTCTGTTATATTGAAAAATGACTTTGTCACTAAAGCAAACCAACATACAAAAACATTGTTTTGCTAAATAGCCACATAATTTAAATTAGGATTCACATTCTTAAAATATCATGGAGGTAAATACAGTCAATTAGACTGTAGTATTTTCTAAAATGAATTACAGAAAGCTGATCTTAATGGTCATTTTAACTGGGACACAGTATGTAATATGGTCTTTATAGGTTACAAAGATAATTCTGGGAATAACATGCAGTTCAGTTCCTTGCTGCTTTTAATATGGTCTGATTTTGATATATTACTATGCTAATATAAAGATTAGGCTACCATTACTCTGCATCTGGCCATATTTCTGAAGGGTCACGATGAGATAACGTGAACTTTTGTTTTGCTTTAAATTAGTTCTCTTATCCCTTTCAGATCTCTGTTCTAACTCGCTTCAGTTCATTGTTAGGAACTTGCTTAAATGTGCCACCATTTAGAATGAACAGACAAAGCACTTTGCAATCTTTAAGGCTCAGGTGGACTCAATAGCATGTGAAAAAAAAAAAAAGTGTGAGAGAGAATTGCAGTGAGATAGTGTTTTACTCTGGGTGACTCAGCATTCGTTAATTAATTTGGAATTAAGCCTCTGTACTCTTGTCCTTTACTATTATCTCTCAGTGTTCTTAGAACAGGCCAATTAGCCTCTCCTGGGGATTTTGCTGCATCTTGCTTTGCTTTTATTATTTGTCTTCCTGAGAGGAAACCAACACAATATTTGTTTACACTAAACAGTGCCCATAGAACAAGATGTGTTACATGTTTTATTCCTCATGGCAATGGTGTGTTTTTCTTTTTACTTTTTCTTTTTAAAATATATTTTGCTACTGTAACAATTTCAAGGGAAAAGGATTTATTTATTTGATTTCATAGGTTTCAATCCAGCTTGGCCTATAACAAGACAAAATACCATGGTAGGAGGGAATGACTTTGCTAATTGAACTAAATTCTAGGGATGTAATATCTATTTGCCATAACTGTCAGTAGAGAACCTTTGTCCACACATTTGTCTATATACTTAAATACTTGTGTTATTCTTTTCTACTGAATGATATTATGGACTGTACAAGACTAGTAGCTATTTCATTACCTAGGCATTGTTTATGTCTGATAAAAGTAACACTGTACTTTTAGTAAGATAGTTGAGACCTGATGTCATTGATAGCTAGCAAACAGAAATGTTAATGCAATTGCATGTTTAAATCTATGACTTTATGCAGAAGGAAGACAAATCCATCTGAGGAGAAAGTACTGCAAAAGTACAACTCCTCCAGGTCTCAGGAACACAGGTCCCTGGCTTTGTAATCATAGGAGACCAACTTTAGCATGGTGGCTTTTGCAATAAGACAGCTTACTTCACACCTTAGTCAATAATATGGTTTGGCTTACTGAATAAGATAGACTGTCCCTCACTTTTATGCTTTAGATGGCCTTAAAGTACAACTTTTCTGAAGTCTATTGCTCATGGAGCTTTAATTATTGGAGTGAAACACCATACTTGTTTTACTTATTTATTTGATTATTTATTTAAATTTGAACAGGTTAACTCTAAGGTGGAAGTGAATTTCTTAGTCTTCTGAGAATTAATTCATCAACCTTTCCTCTGTGATACAGAAGCAAATCCTTTTTTGTATTTTTTTCTTAAAATATGAGCTAAACAAATGTGTGTTCAAAGTATCAGTGTTCTGAAATGAACAGAAACAACTTCAGGGAGAATGAGTCATATAGACAGATGAATGAAGTATTGATAGATCTGGACAGAAAAGCAACAATGCTAGTTTATCTGTGACTTGATCTCACTATTTGCTTTTTTTTTTTAATTAGATGCTGCTTTTTAGGCAGTTTTTCTATAATTTGTTTTTTTATTGGTAAAGACTAAAAATGCCATGACATGTTTCATGGCTTACTTGCTTTTGTCCCTTTCACTTCTGCAATCAATAATTGTATAAATATTTCCAAGTTGGAAAACCCCTTTGAAAAGTCCCTTTCATGGAATTTATTTGCCTTTCTCAAAAGATGACATTAAAATTTCCAAGTATTTTAGGAAAATGAATTACCAGGATTTTAATTTATTATAAGCATCTCCAATGAGTATTCATTGGATTATTTTCGATAAAAACATGTCTTGAACAACTACAAATAACAGGCATGTTGGAATTTTGCAAAAATATTTTTAGAAACTTTCTGTTCTTTTGGTAAATTCTGCTGAAAAAATTTATTTTCAGTGATTACTTAAACCCTTATATGTTTGATGATTAAACTCACTTATGGTAGTAATAATATAAAGCTTCCTCTCCCAGAGGAGGAGAAATTAGCTTCTACTTTTGCTTTTTCAAAGTCATTGTAGCAGATATAATAAATTTGCAAAGTTTAGAATGGGATATACCTATTGACAAGCACACATTGATAGCAAATCTATGATTATAATGGAAACTCAAGTGAAAACACAGGAAGATTTTAACAGCATTGTGTCAGTTAGGAAATAAAAGACAGACAAATTTCATCAATGTCCTAATGTGAAAATCTTAACTATGCATGGTATATTTTTGACCAATGCCTGAACATTTTTACCTTTTTATCACAAAAATGAAAACTACACAGCAAACAATTAACTTTATGTAAATTTATTAAAATCCAGGTTATATACTCACACATGATTGGTGGAGTTTAAATATGTACATTCATTTCAGAAATCCAATGACATTTTAAGCACAAAAGTCTTTCTCCTGTTTAATATAAAATATACTTGACTGTATTTAGTTATAGAATGCTGTATGTTAAAAATATCCCTTAAAACATTTAGTGAATAGGGAGGAAATAACCTAAAAAGCCATTAATAGGATAATAATTTAATATTTATCATTGTTTAATTATTTTGTTACCTTCATGTCTGTGTTTCTTCAAATCACCATCAAAAGTATCTCAGAAACACAGCAAGAAGTCCTCATGTAAACCAAGAAATAGAAACAACATTAATCATACTTAAGAATTTGGAGAGGAAATTATTCTGGTAACTTAAGTGTTTTCTAAAGTAGATGAATCTTAAGGTCATTATATGGGAATAAATTTATGAGCAGACATTAAGCCCATTGGCAGAAAATTTTGAACAGAAGCCCAGAGAAGGTCATTTCTACAACAGGTTCATGTGGTGAGTCAGCCCAAATCTATAAGCTCAAGATGAGTGGTTTCCAGCTCTGATGCTGTGGTGCCCTGCTATCTGGGAACGAATCAATTCACTTAAGTGCATTTCTTTCCAACAGTCATTGTAATATAAGTAAAGAGACATATGAACATTAACCATTTTGAGTTGTTATTGGAGAAATACCTACTCAGATCATGTGCCTTTTGTGAAATTTTGTTATTTGTTGATTCTAATGGGCCTGTATGAATTCTTCATAAGGTTGGTCATGGATCCCTTAGCACATGTATGGTTTGAGTCTTTTTTTTCTGACGAGCAAGCTGAACTTCCTTTTTGTTATTTGCTTCCATTACTGTGTTATAGCTTCTTGGATGTTTGTTTTTTAGTTTATTTATTTATTAGTTTATTTCTGCTCTTGTTGGCTGAACTTCTTATACGATAGCCAAAAGATCATTGTCACAGCCCCTTATGTTCTCTTTTGTGGCTTTTGTAATTTCTGTTTCTATTTAGATCTGTTATCCATATTGAGTTCATTTTTGTGTGCAGTATAAAGTAAAACAACAGGCAAAATTCTGGTTTATACAAACAAATTTCATTCATTTATCTGTGGAAATTCAATGTTCCTATCACCATTTGTTAAAGACATAATCCTTTTCTGATTCACAGAACATCACTAATCATCAGGGAATTGTGACTCAACTCCCTTGTGAGATACACTTTTTTTTGATTGGCTATCAGTGAAAAGACTGAAGAAATGAATGTTGGTGGTGATGTGGGGAAAAGTAAGCTCTCCTGGACTGATAGTGGGAATGCAGATCGGTATAGTATTATGGAAAATGGTGAGGAAGTTTCTGGAGAATTTAAAAATAAAACTCCCATACAACCCAGTATTTTTCTTCTGTACATTTACCTGAATAGCCAATTCAGGAAATAAAGCAACCACTTCACAGAGACATGAACATCTGTCTGTCCAGTGGTCATCACAGGATTAATTCACAACAGTCAAGATTTGCATTTTTTGCAAATGAGATTTCATTTATTTTCAAAGTTAGTACAGAATTGCTGTTTTTTTCCCAATGTTTTTTGTAAATATTTCCTCGATGTTCTTTCTGCTTATTTAAGTACTGATGTCTCTATTCGTAAAGCTTCCCCTTCTGGCCCTTCTATAATTGCCTAGAAATATCTAGTTATTCCATTTTAAAGCTATAAATTCAGTTAAATCTTTTGCTTAAGTCTTTTTAAAAGATGCAGCAAACAATTTGAAGTCAGTTTGGCAGGAAGGCCGTTTTCTATTATTGCATTCTTTTAAAACTATACCCCAATTTGTATTTGAGCAAAAAGGAGCTAAGGTTTAATTTCTTTCAAGGTTTAATCCTGAATATTTGATAAATGGTATTAACAATCTCATTCCTACAGTTTCCAATGCATCACCTTTCTTATTTGAATTGTGTAGAACTGGATGAAAGTCTAATCAGTTTATACAAGGAATCCTTTGGGAGTAGATCCCAACCTATTTTCCCTATGTATAGCTTTCTTTTAAATTTGAATGACAAATGGTTGTTGTGATATCTAATACTGACATCAGATAAGAAAGGTTGGTCACTAAGGAAATAAAAATATATACTATTCGACATGACACACTCCCACAATGGCTCCTAAGATAAGGAAGTCTATCTCAGATGCCTCAAGTACAGGTAACAGCATGAAGTTTGTTTTGTGATCAAATAAGTTTTGTTGAATCACTGTCAATTACATAGAATAATATTACATTTCAGTAGGAAGATTAATAGTTTAGTATCATGCTTACATACAAAATGATCAAATGAAAAAATATTGTAGTCCCAGTGAAAGGAAACCTTAAATCAATTTACATGATCTTATGAAGTAATATATTTCTTTTTTTTTGTTACCGTTCTGTTTCGTCTTTTTTTTTTATTGTGAGAATACCTTACAGAGGGGTTACAATTACATGGAAATTACATGGGCAAGATAATGAGCACTTATTCTGGATTCTTACTGCAGTCTGACTTTCCTTTCTTTTTTGTACTTTTTCAAGTAGTTCATTGTTGATGCTCCAACCATAAAAAAGTAAATAAGAATCTTTTTTTTTTTTTTGTCAGTACTGGGCTGAACTCTGAGCCTGGGTGCTGTCCCTCAGCTCTTCAGCTTAAGGCTAGCATCCTACCACTTGAGCCACAGAACTACCTCCAGCTTTTTTTCTGCTTATGTGGTGCTGAGGAATTGAATCCAGGGACTCATACATGCGAGGAAGCAATCTACCACTGAGACAACTTCCCAACCCAAGAATCATTTTTAAAGTACTTACTGAAACAGCCATGGCCTTGAGAACAAACTAACCTGATCAAAGCAGTGATGTAGATCACTAATCATGAATGACATGTGAATGTATTAGGACATAGTTTGTTAGGAAGTCTTTTTCTTTTTATGATGGAATTGGAAGTTTGAATTCTGAGACTCCTAATTGCTGGACAGATGTCTTCTACCAGCTCTAGCAGTTGAGATTCTGTGTTCCAGGGAAAATTTTCTAACCAAATTAATTCTATTGATGATGTCAAATTCAGAAATTACCTGTAAATGCAAATGAGAAAAAAGAAATCACAAAACAACATATTTTATTTTTTACTTAAAAATGCTTACTTTGTTAATTTGCTTTAAGAATGGCCTAAAACTTCAGATGAAAGACTTACTGTCAGATTGATCTTTTAAACATAAACATCAAAGTCCTTTATTTTTGAATGAGGCAGTGCAAATGTAAAACAAGGAGTTCATCTTTTAAGATCCTATTCTTCTGTGTATTTTTCTTAAGACTAAATATTCGCCTATCGACTTGAAGAATGAGGGCAGTCCCTATGAAACTGTTTCTGACACATGTTGAAAATAAAGTTTGTATAGCATGAAATAGTGATAGCATAGATATTCTTTGAAAAAATAAATTCCTTTTCACTAAGTAATTGACTCAATGTACATAACTGTGCATATGTATATGTAAAAGGCAAATTTTTAAGTGAGGAAAACTAGATGATGAGTGATTTTGCGAAGTCATAGTAGTTAAAGATTGCTAAGTGTAGAAGTTTCAGAAAATATCTATTTGTTGATTTTCTGTTTCATGGCTTAGACATCTATCTATCTATCTGTCTGTCTGTCTATCTATCTATCTATCTATTTTTTTTTCAGGAATACGAGTAGGATCAGTAGATGACTATGAACATATGCCTTGTTTTTATCTAAATATCATGATTAAGGCTTTTATTTTATCCTAGTAAATTCACTCTCAGAATGTGTATCTTATTTTACAGTGATGAAGTTGAATTAGATTTCTGCCCATATTGATGAGAGAGAGAGAGAGGCAGAGAGAGAGGGAGAGAGAGACAGACAGAGAGAGGAGAGGGAAAGAGAGGTGACTATATATATTAGAGAGAGAGACGCACATATATAGACTATATATAGTCTGAATATATTTGCATGGGTATATATGCAGAAAACCTAAGCATTCTGTACTATCTTTCCCAAGATCAATGAAAAGAAATGGGAATGACTCACCAAATATATTTGTCAGGAAACAGAACTTTGACAGTGAATATCAGGGAATCTTACACTCTGTGGAGAATAGAAGTAGTTTCTCTGAGAATGTGAGGTCTAAGTGAAACTGTAAAGCAAATTTAAATGAGAAATTGATTTGTCATAAAAATTCCAAATGAGAATGATGTCACATCAACTGGTCTTGGAGTAGCTCAATTATTACAAAATATTTATCAAAAAGGAAACCTGTCTAGAATTTTGGAAGCAAATAGAAGTATGGAAGACAAGATTGGAGAAGAAAGAGAGGGCAGTATTGGGGAGGTTCTGGTCAGAAAAAATACTGGTGTTGTATTAAATTCCTATTATGTAATGTATTCACATGAATATCTTTGGTAGGGTGGGAAGGAAGGACAGAGAACTTGAGGGGAAAAAGAGTAAAAAAAAAATCACAGCAGAGGAGCACACTGGATACTGATTAAAGTGAACTATATAATTCATGAGTGGAGATAGGAGGGAGGGACTGGAGAGAATGCAGGAACAGAAGAGACTATACAAATGGAAATGTATGCATTACCTGATATACCACTGTATATCAGCCCTATAATAACAAAAAAACTAAAGATTTTATTTGTCAAAAGACATCTTGTATATACATTTTTTTTTATTTGGGGAGGGGAAGAGAAATAAATAATGAAATAAGGATACAGGTTGACCCACTGTAACAATGAGATGTGCAAGACACCATGATAAAAACGAACTTTTTTTTTTTTATTGTGAAAATACTGTATAGAGGGGTTACAATTACATGGGCGAGATAATGAGTACATTTCTTATCAAGCATTGTTGCCTCCTCCTTTGTTTCCCCTTCCCATCCCTTGCCAGCCCCGCCTCCGCACCTCACCCCCCCAACCCTCACCCCCCGACCCCCCCCCACCCCCTCCGCCGTGCCAAAGATATATAGTTCATTTTTGACATAGGATCTTGTACATCTCATTGGTGCAATGGGTCCAACTGTATCCCTATTTAAACAATTTGTTTTTGTCCCTTCCCCTCCACAAATTTATACCAACATCAAATACAGTGAAAACAAGGGTTATACTGTGGGGGAGGGACATACAAAGCAACAAAGAAATATCTTATAAATATGTTAGAAAAAAAAACATTTGAGTCCTTAACTTGGGGTTCATTTCGCTTAACATCAACTTATCTGACCATTTCTGCTTGTCTCAGACATATACTAGTTTTGCAAATAAGAGAAAACATGGGACCTATGTTTCTTTGGGCCTGGGTTACTTCACTTAATATAATTTTTTCCAAATCTTTCCATTTCCTAATAAATGGGGCAATGTCATTCTTTCTGATGGAGACATAGAATTCCATTGTGTATATATACCACATTTTCTTGATCCATTCATCTACTGAGGGGCATCTGGGTTGGTTCCATATCTTAGCTATGGTAAATAATGCTGCAATAAACATAGTTGTTCTGGTAGCTTTAGTATGGTCTTGTTTGTGATCATTTGGGTAAATGCCCAAAAGTGGGATTGCTGGGTCATAGGGGAGCTCTATGTGGAGTCTTTTGAGGTACCTCCATACTACTTTCCAAAGTGATTGAACAAGTTTACACTCCCACCAACAATGCAGTAGGGGGTCCCTTCTGTCCACATCCTCTCCAGCATCTGTTGTTATCAGAGTTCTTGATTATAGCCATTCTAACTTTGGTGAGATGGTATCTCAATGTGGTTTTAATTTGCATTTCTTTTATGGATAGAGAGGTTGAGCATTTCTTCTTGTGTCTATTGGCCATACCCCAACAACAAATCTCAAAAAAAAAACTGCCAGATAAATAAGTGGGTTAAAGACTTAAAGACAAACTTCTCTGAAAAGGAAAACAAACTTTACAACTTCAGGGGCCGGGAGGGAGGAGTTGAGGAGATGAGAAAAGGAAGGGATGTTAGGGGAAAAACTAAGGAGGAGGTAACAATGATGGATAGGAAATGTACTCATTACTCATGTAACTGTAACCCCTCTGTACAGTATCTTTACAATAAAAAAAATACAAAAAAGACAACTGCCTAAAATGAGACATTAAATTCAAAACTTGAGGCAAAATTACTTGTAGAAAAAAGTAGAAAACACTGCTTGATGAGGAAAGAGGAAGAATTAATGTGTTGCCACTGGAAATGGAAAACAGTGACTAGTACCTGAGTTTTACTTCAGGGGTTAAGTTGAAACCTTACTGAAGTAATCAATATAGGAAATACTGGAAATAAGTAGGGGCAAAGATGACACAAACATGTTCCATTTTAACATTTGAGAATAGGATTGCAATTTTTTATTGTTTCTTATGCTTGGCCAACAATGAGTGAATGCATTTTCCCACAGCAAAAGCCTGCATTTGTTTTCTAGTTGATCTTCAGAAAGAGCAGAACATCCCAGGTTTAATGTCTTTGAAAACACTCATTAGAGATAGTTCTATTATTTCTTTCTGAGGTTTAAATCTTACCCACTTAACGAGATTATTAAAGAATATATGTCTTGCTGTTAGCTTGATGACAACTCTGCAGACATAAGCCACTTTGTTCATTCAAATGGTGGTATTCATATTCTGCACATGGCAACAAATTGGATATTGGAAACAGGTAGGATCCTAAGAGGCTAGAGATTTTAGGCACGCAAAATAAGGAATTTGTGAAATAACCAGAACAGTCAAGGGTGAAATTAAATAGATTATATTAACCCATATCCAATGTATGTGTGTCAGCAGCTAACCTCTTTCCTAGAGCAGACAGATTATTCATAATCAATAGAGAAGAGGATCACAATCCTTCAAATTGCTTTGTAGTCTTTGCTTTGATCTCAATTAAGGTATTTTACATACATAATATATCTTTTGCTACTCCATCCCAAATTACTTTCTTTGCAAGACAATTTTAAATATGCTTATTATTAAAATACTTTTGCACATTTCAAAACTAATTAATTATACTTTCATGAATTCATTATTTCAAAACAAACACTTTGGCTGTTTTGAGTAATGTTATTAATAGATTATTTTTATATGTCTTGCTAACTTCTCTTCATTAGTATTTTGAGTCTAAAAAATGAAAAAAATAGTTCTCCCATTATACATGGAAATACTTTATTGGGGAATTTGGAGCCTACTAGAAGAGTAAGGATGTAGTCAGCTAAGGGTAAGGTCTGTGTGTGTGACTGAAGCTTTAACTCTTTCTGCTCCTAAAGGAGCTACAGAAATTTCTGGGCTATTCTCAAGGAATATATTTGATGGACATTTGTAGCTACATACAACAAAATTCAAAAATTATTCTGTTAGGAGCAGTTTTTCTTATTTTGCCAATGGGGTTTATTAATCCAAAGGAATACAGTGTATCTTTAGGAACACAGCAAGAGGTTTTCAATCTAGAACGACAACATTAAAGGTTCCTACCAGAAGTGACTACTTGGCAGAAGTAGGAGGAGAAGAATCAACTAGAAGAAGAAGGGAAAATGGACTTCAAGTAGATGTTCTAGCAAATATAAATTCAGTTTGATATGATTAGAGAAAAAATAAACAAGTACAATGGGAATAGTAGGGGACTAGGCAAGGCTAGGGCTGCTCTTTCATCAGAGCGTTGTTTGGTTTAGTTCTGTAAAGTTTATTCTAAAAATTATTAGTAAATAACTGGAAAAAATGTTACAAGATTTGCACAGCCACAGTCTCACAGCAATGAGGCTAAGAAAAATGTCTACAATATTTATATTCGACATCCTCCTTTACTTGTTTCACTTTTCTCCTGCCTGTGCACAAAGCCACCAGTTTATTATCTAGTCTAATAATATTCATTCTAATGTTCATTTTGTCTACTACACCAAATGATGATATGGTCTTAATTATGGTAATAGATATGTGTAATATGAATAGAACAGTCTTGGAAACTAAGAGTTCTATGCAATACAACAAAAGTATGAGTGAGTAATGAGTTTAAGAACTGACCATGATTCTTTTTTGCTCTTTTTCATAAGTTACTACCTTCTTGACACGTATTTATACTCTTCACATACATACATTGTCTTTGTCTTCTTTTAGTCATCTGTGTTATTAAATTTATTCAGTAATTGACAACATATACAAGGTTGTACTATACATGTAGCATGGCTGTGTGTATCTTTGTTTTCCTGTGTTCTATTCTTTTACTAAGATCCTTGAAGAAAAAGGTTGCATCTTTGTATTCTCATGAAGTATGTAAAAGTAATCTACATGCTACTATACTGATTAGATTAAATGCAGAAAAGTTACTTTTGAATAAGCAAGTGAAGAAAAAAACAATAATATATTTTTTAAGATAACAGGGGAAAAGATCAATTTTAACAGGTTACATAGAATAGAATAGGTGAAATATCTAAAACTAAAAATAGAGCAATTTGTCTACAATAATGAATCTAGGAAAGAAATCTTTCTTAAAACTGCAAATTATATTCCAAGAAAAGTAAGTGGTGCGATAGAACTGAAGATATTTTTATTGTTATCTTTAAATAGTTACATAAGAGAGTTTCAGGTGAGTATTTCAATATATTTGTACATTTATGTGTATTTGTGATATATATAGTCAAATATAGATACATATATATCATACAGGTATGTATGATATTTCTCTCTATATATTCATGACCCAGGCCTATTAATTTCATTTTGTATATCCTCAGAGAGTGCTTTATGTCTCAGAAATCTATATTTCAATAGTTTTCAGGCAAAGCCAGTACATTTTAATCAAATTATCTTTTAACTATCATTATCATTGTACCTTTTGATAACTATTTTTATGTCTATAGCTATGTTACTCTTAGTAAAGTGATATCAATATTTGAAAAAGCCTGTCACTTCTGATTGACAGGCGCTATTTCTTCTGATCTTATGAACATAAATATAATAGTCTCTTTATACATAATTTATATTCATATTTTTGTAGGAAAGGTCTTTTATATTATTTCCTACTGATTTAAAATAGTTTCTGAAATGCTTATCATGTACATTATAAAGTTATTTTGCTAACATACAAGAATTACACAATCTGATTGAAAAAATTTATATATTGTTTCTCTGAAAATCATCAGGCAATGTTTATTTGTATATAATGCTTTTAATAAATCTTTATACCCCTTGCTAAATATATGCCTATATTCTTTCTTCCTTCCTTTCTTCCATTTTTCTGATCTGCTTCCATTGATGCCTCTATACTTTTGACTCCAGACTGGCAATATGAGGGTAAGATGACAAAACAAAACTCCCAAGCAACCTCATGAGCATTGCTTGTCTGTTTTTGTTTTATTCTTTTCAGAGCATTATTAAAATTCTCTTCACTCTCTTTAACTAGACCCTTTATCACAATTAAAGTCCAATTATGTTGTTTCTATTGTGAGGCTTTAATTACAATTTATCTTTGTTAATCATTCCTTTATGTTACTTCTTTGGGTTAAATTACCATCCCATTATCTGTGTCCTGAAGAACTTCTCTCCAGTGTTCTCTGCTGGTGTTTCTTCAGAACAATTTGAGTTTGTTTGTCCTTTTTTTTTTTTTTTACTTCATAAAGATATTGTATTTTGCTATGGCAATATTGTAGAGTTTATAGAAAATACGTTTAAAATAGAGTATTAAAATAACGATATATGTTAGTGTGATTGTTCAATTTTTTTGATAAACATCAAAATGTCCATCGCAGTGTATTTAACCTCAGGGTGAGTGTTCCTGCAATTGTCAGTTCTTACTGTGATTCTTTCTGCTTCTAGATTGCAAACTAGCCAGGGGAGGACCACCAGCTACCATCGTTGCTATTGATGAAGAGAGTAGGAATGGTGAGTAAGTTTTGCTTTTTTACCCATGTCTTAACACAGACTTTTTAAAATATATATTTCAGCCTTTGTTTGCCATAGGAATGCTAAAAAGAGAGCTTCAACCCCAACTTCAACCCCAATTTATAACCAGTTCCATTCTGATTTTTCTGTTTTATTGAGAAGGCTTGATTTTGGTAGCATTAGGAAACTCTATGAAATAATGTTTGATTTAGGCGGAATTACTTGATTGTCATTCAGACCAAACATGCATCCCAATATATTCTGGGATATTTCTTTGTTAATAGCTAAAGTTTACAGATGTGTGAAATATTCTGCTTCTCCAGAAGGTAAGTCTAACATTACTTATTTAAATAATCTTGAATCAGGTAAAGATTAAGACTCAAAACTGAGAAGACTTAGTGAATGAGAATGGTTAACAGGAAACATGAATATTCTGAAAAGAAGGAATAAAGCAATACTGAGACTTGAGATTTTCACAATGCTAGACATTAATGTCTAAATAAAATTCTTTAATTTTCTAGCAGGAAAATTGTTCTCGCTTTCATCTCTGTTTCTACTTCAAAGTATTCTGTGTGTGAATGTGGTCTGTGATTAATTTTGTCACTGAGCCCTGTGATGGATCTTCCATTGAATTGGTTTGATTTCCTACTTCTCTTTTTAAACTGCATTCTTTCATATATATATGCATATATATTTATTATATGTTTCATATATATATTAGAATAGGAGTTTTGTCAAATGTTTTTAAGAAAATAGCCTTTTTCCTACATATACTGAAAACCTTATTGACTGCTTCAGTTCATGTCATCATAGATTTATTTTGTCACATGATAGATACCTCCTTTAGTCATTTAACAATTGGCATAAACTTTTCTTTTTGAAATGTTCTTTGTAGTCAACCCCAAATTCCATAAACAGATAGCTTCCATTTATACAAGTTTAAGTGGATATGCTAAAATACTTTAATATTAAATATCATAAAATTTGAGTACCTTGCTCATGTAATTGTAACCCCTCTGTATGGTATTTTCACAATAAAAAAAAGAAAACTAAAAAAAAAAAATTTCAACTTCAAAAACAAACTCAATCCCATTATATACAAATATATATAATATATATAATTATATATGAACATATGTATATATTCAAAAATATAATTATATATGAATATATATAAATTTCTGACATTTAAATAGGTTGGACACAATCCTAAATGGACCTGTATATATATATATATATATATATATATATATATATATATATATATATATATATAATATATACATTTCAACACTGCAATAGGAGCAGATTCTCATATAGATCTATGTTTTGCTTATGGTTAAAGCCTTTTTAATCAAAAAATTCTATTTTTTTAGTCTTCTCTAAGAAAATGTTGAATTATCATCAGAAACCAAAAACCAACGAGCATGCATTTTCTCTTCTCAGTTTTAATCAATTCCTTGAAATTAAAAACTGAGCTGAAATACATTTCGATTTATATTTAAATAACTTTATTTAATATATAAATCTTTAGAGACCTTATATTGGCAGCCATACAGTTAAGCCACAGTCCCCCTTGGTGTGGCTGATATTGTTGGGGAAAAGAAGGAGAATGGTAAAGGAATAGACCGCACTCGTTCCTCAACATTAGACTGTTTATTGAGGAACAGCGAGGAGCGCAGACCTTCCTGCGGGTTTGGAGGTTGTGCAAGGGATTGGATTTTGGGGTGGGCTTATATAGGGCTTAACAAGGAAGCAGAGAATAAAAACTGGGCTATGGTCTCCTTGGGATCAAGAGCAATGTCTTTGGCCAGGCCCACAGTGGAACGCTGTGGGGGAGCGGGGGATGGGGGGAGGCGGTATTGTCAGGGGGTCAAGGGCAGAATGACCTGCCTGCAGACAAACACGTAAACACGTGAGCACATACCTGGTACTTTGCTTGACCCTGGGAAATAAGGCAGGACTCGATCTTTCCTGTTCTATCTTTAGACCCATGAAAAGCTTGAGCCTAGAGGGGAGAAGCAGATCTTTCAGATCTTATCAGTCAAGTGTGAGAACTCTGCAGGGATGTTTCTGTAACTTTACTGTAGAGGAGCATGTGGGAAAAGCTCAGTGTTTTTGTTTTAGAAAAATGTGACATGACAGAACATAATGTTATGCTCCTTGCTTGGCATATTTTGTAGAAACTGCCAACTACTCAGGAAGCTGCCAGTATCTTATTGTCATTACAAGGAGTATAAATAAAGACATACAGAAGGAATGTTTTACATCTTCCTTTTCCTATAAAATTTCTAAAATGTAGTGATCAAATGAACTTCTGCAGATATTAAAATGCAGTAAGTATTCTTGTCTTCAAAGCCTAAACAAAATACTTCATGAAAATGATTTTCTTATTCTTTTTTTAAAACAATCTAAGAATGTGACAATAAGACAGTTATTTCTAGCCCTGTTCTCGAATTCTCATTTCTCCTTCCTGTTTTAATTGCTAGTGAAAATATGTGTGTGTGTGTGATCTATTTTGCTAGTAAGTTGAGCACAAATTTTGAAGGCATTTGGGCCTTCTTAAAAAATAGACAGAAAATTCCATGTTAAAGCAGAGTAGTGAGTCCACAGTCGGGTTTATATCATTGAATCACTTTAGTGACACCTATTGCTAAATAATCTCTGATATTAAATAAATCAATTAAAATGCTCAATTTTGATGTTTCCTACATAGTTTTCTCACATAATTCAGAGTTACATTAATGGAAAGTCTTTTCTAAATCTTTCAAAAAGTGATACCTTGTGGGATTGCAATAGTTATTTTTTTTTCTTGAAAGGGTTACAGGTTTAAAAATCTGGTATATAGATCTACAAACATCTCAACTACATAAAAAAAAAAACTGTGTCACACATGAATAATTACTATTATAGTAAATGATTCTTTTCATGAACAGAATATTTAAATTCCAGATCATTAAGGCAATGCTTCAATCTACTATTCCATTGAATAACAGCAGAGTGGACAAGAATGGACATTGTAACATACATAAAGCTCCTTTTATTTTTAACCTCATAGAAAAAGAGATTCTCCAAGCTTTCTTCTCTAGAGGAAATTGCTCTTATTAAAGAGAAGCCATTTAAATTTAAATATTAACTTCTTTTATCAACAAAACCAAACCAATCGATGTAATTGAGATGGCCACCAGGGTTTTGATGATAATACAGATCATAAAGACAAAAGAAGTAAATTGAAATGATATGTCGTAAAAGGCAAAGATTCATGCTCATAGAGAAAGCCATATCACTGGATGACATGTCATCTAGTGACAAGGGAAAGGTCTGAAGGGAATTCTTTTTTTTTTCTTTCTATATCCACTATGATGTTTATGTTTATATTGTATAATTGCTCTGGTCAATTAGGGTGTCCTTGATAGAAACTGGGATCTAGAGGAAGCATCAAAGCTCACCAACTACTTTTGCAATGCAGCTCCTAGGGGTTGTCTGTGTGTTGTGTGGCTCTGCTCTTCCTCATGCTCATGCTTTGAGATTAGATTTCACAGTTTTCTGTCACTGGGTATTTATTTTACAATTGTTTTAAGCATAAGGAGTTCTAACACAACTTCTATTTCTCATGAGCAAATCTTGGCTGAGAAATTATTGATTTTTGTTTCTCAGGCAATTGGACTGTGAGCTGTCTTCGTTAACACAGAATGCCTGAAATGGGTCACAACACTTACCTTTGGGCAGAGAGTAATAATCAACAGTGTAATGGCTCTCAGCAATCACTGGATGAAAATAGTAATTTCAGAAATAATCTGAAATGTTTTTTGTGGACTTAAAATGCCTCCTACAGTAATTTTCAAAACAGAATTGTAAGTGCCAAATGTTCTGAATTGGAAATATAAGTAATTCCTTTAAATGTAAATACACTTTGTGGATTAAGGAATGTTAAAATACTCATCCACTGATAGCTACTTAATAAAATTCTGCAGTATGCAATGCATCTTGCATTTATTTTAGTGGTAGAGGTGGAACAAATACTACATAGTTAATTTTTATAATAGATACTAAGGTATGTTGTAATAATAAAACAGATTGAGGAACTGCTCCTCAATCTGATGGATATGTACCATCAAACTACCCTAAACTTCAAAATGGGTTTCTTAAATACAATGTTGATTTACAGTTACATTTTAGATTAAAGGCACTTTCCTTTAAATCTATTGAAACTCCTTGTCTTTGGTAGCTATCAACATCTTAAAATCTTCCACTACAACCACCTGGCATTTTGCTTTTGAATTAGAGACAGTCTTAAGAGAGTTTCTCTTTACTGCCCAGCTGTCTTCAGGCTTTCGTGTTCCTGTCTCAGCCTCCTGCGTAGCTACAATTACAGGGGTGAGCCACAGGAGCCTAGCTATCCCCCCTCCCACACACATTCAACATTATGCTGTCTGTTGATTTTTTATTTCTCTGTCTCAGGTGCTGAAATAATAAGTATGAAATTTTCATTCTCCTTTTGTTTTAAACCACTATGTAAAGATTTTTCAAAAGCCAAAAAATTCTCTCTCCTGAAGATGAGAACCTTTAGAAACAAGTCTATTCTATCTTGAGCATGAAAAATATCTTTTTTCCTACTTTTGCCTTTCTTGGCATTTTTCTCATTCTTATTTTCTTAGGAAATATACAAATCCTGACTTGATCTGTAAAATCAGTGTGTACAGGTACTTTGGTAGAATGTAAGTGAAAGAAGAGCAGAGACATCACTTGCTTTTTCCCCTATCCTGCTACAATCTCTGACAACCACAGAACCACGATTTCCATCATCACTCATTCATTTTTTTATTCACTACTCAATCATTTATTTATTACTCTCTTCACATTCTAGTTAATGATACCTCCTGACACCTTACTACGTCAGGCTCTGTTGTAGAACTTCCAATGTATCCGGGAGCCAAAGGAACACAAATAACAAATAAGCAGCCAAAGGCAAATGCAAGGTAGGAAAAGGGATGTGTAATGTAATAGACAGATAAGGAGGCAGTCCTTGTTTTCTATAGACGGTTTTTTTGAAGAGATCACATTTGAACAGAGCTCTGTACAAGATTAAGAATGATCCTTTGAGGTATATTTAGCTTGAAATTTTACACTACAGAAACAAATTCAGAGGTTTGAAGAATGATTATGGTTGGTAATTTTAACAAGTGACATAAGATTTATTGGAGAAGATGTGTCTGAATAAGTAGAGCAAAATAGACATTGATTGAATAGATGTAGATTAGTCACAAACAGATTTGATTTTTCATTGACTTGTCAACAAATCAGTTGATGTTGGGCTCATCTAGGAACCTGTAGTTTACAAAGCAGAATTCTTCCTAATTCTTGTCAGTATTCTACTTTTATACAGTTCAAAATCCAAATACACAACCATGTGTGTATGTTTATAATCTCCTAACATTTTAGCCTTTGGGGAGAATCTGTTCCTCTAAAATCAATAACAAGTCAGAAAATGCATTAAGTCATCTGACTTGACCTGGTGGTATCACATGAAGGAGGGTGATTGCCATTATCCCAAAAGTCATTTTGAACATGGTCATTTTCAGCCATCCATTTGCACTGAATGGATTCAAGTTACATGGTATCATAATTAGTCAGCAACTTTTTTGTGATATTATATTGTCTTCAAAGCACCATGGGAAAGAGGGAAATTCAATACTAGTGGAGCAAATTACTCAGTTCAATTAAATGATCAATTTCTATAGAGACATGTCTTAAGACCATGTTGCTTAATGTACTTGATTCTATCTTAATATTTTAGGATAGTTAAGATAGGTGTTGTGTTCGTAAAGAAGCACCAGTCCATCAAGAATGTCTACAGAGTTCATGCTTACTATGTTTATTAGTGCATATAATTGTCCTTTTTGTTCTTATGGACAACAATCAGATTAAGGTTTCTAAGTTAGTTAAAAACAATTAATTTAAATGGCACTCTAGGAACTATCTTAAATCTTTGAAATGGTTTAAAAATTATTTTGAGATTGATAAGCTACATGACACACAGTTGTAGTAAATGTTCTTTTTATTTTCATATTACTGATGGTCAATCAATAATTGTATTAGACTTTCGATTATGTAATGAGTAACAAATATTCGAATAAAGGGGATTTTTTGGGGGGGATCCAGTCGTGGGGCCTGAACTCTGGGCCTTTGCAATGTCCCTCAGCTCTTCAGCTCAAGGCTAGCGCTCTACCACTAGAGCCACAGCGCCACTTCTGGCTTTTTTCTTTTTGCTTATGTGTTGCTGAGGAATCGAGCCCAGGGCCTCAGGCATGCAAGGCAAGCGCTCTACCACTGAGCCACCTTCCCAGCACCAAAGGGGATTTTTTAAATCACTGTTTTGACACTTTGGATCTTGATGTATTCTAAATAAACTATCAAAAGGAGTAGATTCTAAGCAACCAGTAGTATTTATTTCTGCTGCTATGAATCTCAGGAGGAAAGCCATCACTTGATTAATTTCATCTTGTTTCAAAATTCCCATTAAACTAACAATTATATCCTTTTATTCATGCGAGTTTTTTTTTTATTGTGAAAATACTGTACAGAGGGGTTAAAATTACATGAGCAAGGTAATGAGTACATTTCTTATCAAGCATTGTTGCCTCCTCCTTTATTTCCCCTTCCCATCCCTTACCATCTCCCCTCAAGCCTTCCCCCGACTCCTGCCAACCCCACCCTCAACCCTCACCCCCACCCTCCACCCTCGCGCCAAAATTGTAAAGCTCCGTTTTTCGACATAGCGTCGGTGGTTTTATTCTTTTCTTCAGTAGGCATATGGTCTTTTTGGCTTTCTTCAGTTAAAACTAAAATTCATGACTGTTAGGAGGAGAGTGAAATCCACAATTTGAAACTATTTGTAACTAGTACATTTTCATAATATTAGGCTTCTAACTTTATATACTTCTATGAAGTTATGATTCATAATCAGAGAAGTATATACCATATCTAAATAGTTTTCTGGTTGCTGACCAGTGAACCACTGATAGGAAAGTGGGAATATTTGAATTGCTGTGCCATCTGCCTTGCAGTTTGAATTCAAGGTGCTATACCACTTGAGTCATGCCTCTGCATCTGCCTTGATTTAGAAGTCTGTCCAGTTTCTCTTTGGGACTTCTGTGTTATAAATATATCCTATTTAATATTTCAGGAATATTGGGAGGTATGTTAAATGCTAATATTAGTATATTCTTCTTTTTCATGGTATGTCTATTCTCAAATTAAAGCTTACATTGAAAAGGGGCATTAAAATCAAGGCTACAGACCAAGGTCTTTGATCTACCTAGTTATACTGCCAAGTATCTGAGATTATTGTTGTAAACCACCATACTCAACTTTTTAGCTGGGATCTGTTTTTACTAACTTTCTGCTGGATAGGCTTCAAATCTCAATCCTCACACTTTCTGGATCTCATGGACCTGAGATTACAAGCATGAGCCTGTAATCATTTCCTGGTCCTATTTCTTCAATGAAGTGTTGAAGATAGAATTTAAGACCTCTCAAATATTAAGACCATGCTTTACTGATAAGCTATATCCTTAGCCCAAATACATCAGTCTATCTTAAGTATTTTTTTCAGAATGATTTATTTATTGATGATAAATTTATAGACGTACTTATTATATATAATGTCATGGAATTCAGAGATAAGATAACTCTTTATTTCCAATCCTATATGATCTCTAGTGTATTATGATATGTGTCAGAGAAGGCTGAATAGAAACCCTGAGAAATAGGATAGGAAAAAATTATAACTCAGAATTCCATTTTTAGTCTTATTTTCCAGGTAAGAAGTGCTGTAATTCAAAAATCATATATATATATACAAATATAATTTTTTTTCCGGGCATGGGGCTTGAACTCTGGGCCTAGGCATTGTCTCCAAGCTCTTCAGCACAAGGCAAGTGCTTTACTACTTAATCCTCAGTGTCACTTCTGCTTTTCTGGTGGTTAATTAGAGATATGAGTCTCACAGATTTTCCAGCCTCTTCTGGTTTTGAATGGCAACCCTCAGATCTCAGCCTCCTGATGAGCGAGGATTACAAGCATTAGCCACCAGCACCCAGCTAACAATCATTTATTCTTAATGTTCTATTTTAAAAGTTGTTTCATGCCATTAATACAAAATGCAGCTTGTGAAGAAAACAATAAAGATACAATATGAGATACGCAGTATGCATCTACAAGGGCAGAATTAATGTAGAGAAGGAACTGCATAACTATTGTGTAGTGAGAAGGAAGAAGAAAGGAAAAATTAAGGGATAACTGATCGTGCATGAGCAAATTTTGAACAGGGTTTTGGAAAACCCATAGCAATTTTCTAAGATTAAAAAAGTTGATAGGGGGCTGGGAAGTTAGCTCAGTGGTAGAGCGCTTGCCTTGCATGCCTGAGGCCCTGGGTTCGATTCCTCAGCACCACATAAGCAAAAAGAAAAAAAAGCAAAAAGCCCCCCTCCCCAAAAAAAAGTTGATAGCAGAAGGGAAATATCTTGGTATTTACAGTGATAAGATAGAGACATGTTTAAAGAAAATAAATACCAGAAGGGCAAGTGACAAAGACTTAAGGTGCATTCTTGTTAGTAGAAATGAGAAATATTTGCCAGGTCTTTCAATTTCAAGGATCTCATCAAAAGAAATATGGTGTCTTGTCATTCTACCCATTCACATTCATATTTTTTTAGATGCACCTGCAAGGAGTTAACTTTGATTGTTAAATAAAATAAAATATAAGCCGGGCACTGGTGGCTCAAGCCTGTAATCCTAGCTACCAGGAGGCTGAGATCTGAGGATTGCAGTTCAAAGCCAGCCCAGGCAGGAAAGCTCATGAGACTCTTATCTCCAATAAACCACCAGAAAACCAGAAGTAGTGCTGTGTCTCAAGTGATAGAGGGCTCATCTTGAGCTGAAAAGCTGAGGGACAGCACTCAGGCCTAGAGTTCAAGCCCCATGACAGACAAAAAAAAGAGAAAAAATAAAATAAAATATAAACCATGGTTTTCCAAGGCTGATGGTGTAGTGAAGGTTCTGTATAATTAGGTATACTTCTATGTTCTTTGAAAGAAAAGTTGTAGCAGCATTTTGTTTAGCTCACTGCAGTGCATCTATCAGAGTGGAGCATATTTTGAGGACTAATTTTCTGCAATTAAAATGACATATACATGTATACATGCATATATATTATATTTGTTTCCATCCAAGTAAACTTCCCTTTCCTTGGACTTCATAGCCTGTGATGGTACCTGCCCTAGTTTTTGTTTTTTTTTTCCTAATTCATGAGCTTCAACGGTCTTCTGCTCTAAAATTTCTGCAGTTTTAACCATGTTCCATTTCTGTTGCTTTCTGACTTATATTTCCTTGCTGAAGATTCTCTTTTGATCTGCAATCCCAGCTCAGGTTCAAAAACCATTAATGTCTCCCAAGAGTGTTTTAGACATCTTTGCATCCCTGTTTCATATCAACACCTACATAAACAAGTTAGATTTTATCGTAAGCTAAGAAAAATCATTTTACATGGATTACACAGAAGGCATAGCATAAATCCTGGAAGAACATTTTTAGTGTAAAAGAGATGAATATTGTGTGTTTAGTCGGAGCTAAGAATTACTGTATAAACCAACAGGGAAAAAAAATCATGATTTGAAGAGACTTATAGTCTCACAGAAGATATTGAATGTGAGCATATGAAAAAGACAAGTACCAGTGAAGTAATACTGGATAAAATCACTTGAAACAAATGAAAAAAAAAACTGAATTCTATCATATTCAATTGTTTTTTTGTGGTTTTATTTTTTTATTTTTTATTGTGAAAATACTGTACAGAGGGGTTACAATTACATGGGCAAGATAATGAGTACATTTCTTATCAAGCATTATAGCCTTCTCCTTTGTTTCCCCTTCCCATCCCTTCCCATCCTCCCCCTGCCCCTCATATTCAATTGTTTACCATAACTTCCAAGAAAATGTTTAGCCTGACATTCTTAATAAAATTTATAACACCATAACTATATATATATATATATATATATATATATACATATATATAGGTAAATATCAAATCAAGCTATTCAGTTATTCAACATCAACACCTTACTCCAGAAATTCTAGGCCATATGTAAATTTAAGATATAAACAAAGTGTATCACAAGACAAAACAGATTTGTACTTTTCTTACATTTTAGTGGGAAAAATTGAGAATGAAAGTATAAATAAATTGATAGTAAATCACTAAAGAGTGAAATAACAAGTAAAACACTTCTAAGTCAAAGCCAAGTTCATTGACTCTCACCTATAATGCTAGCTACTCATGGACTGGGAGCTGTGAGGTCATAGTTCTAGCCCAGATCTTGGAAAAAAAATAAAAAAAATTCTCAAGACAATCATCTTAATAAAAGTTGGGTATGTTAGTGCACACCTGTTATCCCAGCAATAAGGGAAGGGTAAAAGAGAAAATGTGAATCTCTGCCTTTGATTCTTATCATAGAAAATATTAAAAATAGAATATTAGTTTAGTAGAGGGAAAATAGAAAGCCCGGTTGCTTTCTCTTTCACCTATCTTTGTTATGTTTGCAAAATATGTTTCTAAAAGAAGAAAGAAACAAAATGATTCTCCACTGTGAGACTTTCTAGGCTGTCTGGTAAACATTGTAGAAAGCAATTATATTATCTAAAATAGTGCATACTTAGTTATGAACGGTTAACAATAGTCTTCATTTGAAAACTGCTTAAGGAAAACTAAGTAAATACTCTAAAACTGTTGTGAATATCATTCATTTTATAATTACCCACTTGTCTTAACTGTTATGTATTCCACATTTTTCAAAACCCAATATGAACTTTCCTCACTATACCTTTTCTTGACTTGATTTCTGTATTAACATCTGGTTATATCATCAGAGAACATAACATTCTAGGATCTTGTTTTGTACTAAGTAAGAGTAGTTTGAGGCTTCATTATTTTAAATCTGTGTTACTAGTATGTTTCTATATATCTTATCCTCTGTTGTTAGAGTAATACAGATTAAGAGAAATTATAGTTAAACAAATGTTTCCATAGGTTGAAAAACCTCAAGTGCTTAAGTTATTTGTGGCCTTAGTCTTCATGATTTCCTTATGGAATCTGTGTCTTCACCTCTCACAGCTTCCTTGAAGACATTAAGCAAAAAAAGAGAACTAGAAAGAAGGAAAGTATTTTGCTTGTATTGGAATGGTGAGAGTTTCTCCTCTGGCCTCTGTATCTAGAACTGTGTCATGTGGAAATGCTTAGCTGCAAGAGAACCTGGGAATTTCAACTTTGAGTTGAAAAAACTGCCATTCCAGCAACTGGAAACGATAGTAGTGGGAAAAAAGCAAGGATATACAGTGGACAGGGAGGCAGGTAACAGAACTTGTTGAAGTCTGCCCTTGACAGGATTAGGTAAAGCTCATCACAGGACTAGAGTATGGTTGTCTCCTTCTGCTTCCCCAGTGAAGCACTTGTTTCTGAAATCAATTCTGGTTTGTGTAAGCCATCCAGCCTCCAGAATTGTACCCTTATCTCTAACACAGTCTTCTTGATAAAATTCCTGAAAGAGTTGTATTAAGAATTTTTGAGTATTTTTCCCTTCCCCAAATCGTTTAAATAGGGATACAGGTGGATCCATTGCAACAATGAGATGTAAAAGTCGTTATGTGGAAAAAACGAACTTTGGTGTGGGGGCGGGGAGGATTGGGTGGGAGATGGGGAGGGAGGATTGGAAGGGATGGGAAGGGGAAACAAAGGAGGCTACAATGCTTGATAAGAAATATACTCATTTATCCTGCCCATGTAATTGTAACCCCTCTGTACAGTATTTTCACAATAAAAAAAAGAAAAAAATAATTAAAAAAGTACTAAAAAAAATA
Organism: Dipodomys spectabilis; assembly: GCF_019054845.1. Classification (NCBI taxonomy): domain Eukaryota; kingdom Metazoa; phylum Chordata; class Mammalia; order Rodentia; family Heteromyidae; genus Dipodomys; species Dipodomys spectabilis. The sequence continues at coordinate 931,530 of NW_024870884.1, read as the reverse complement.
TTTGAGGACCAGGCATAGGTGCCTCACATCACATCTGTTATCTTAGCTATTCAAGAGACTGAGATCAAAGGATTATAATTTGAATCCAGCTCAGGCAGTTTGGAGGCATTAATCTTATTTTTTTTCAACCAGGGTATATACATTTATTTTATTTTATTTATTTTATTGTGAAAATACCATATAGAGGGGTTACAATTACATAAACAATGTAATAAATACATTTCTTATCAAGCATTGTTGCCTCCTCCTTTGTTTCCCCTTCCCATCTGCTCCCTCCCAATGTTGTAAAGTTCGTTTTTCGACATAACGACTTGTACATCTCATTGTTGCAATGGGTCCACCTGTATCCCTATTTGAACTATTGGTTTTTTTCCCTTCCCTCCACAAATTATAGACTTGGAAAAAATTATATTAAGTGAAGTAAGCCAAGCTCAAAGAAACATAGGTCCCATGGTTTTCCCTTATTTGCAACAACTAGTATATGTCTGAGAGAAGCAGAAAAAGTCAGGTAAGTTGATGTTTGGTGAAATGAACCCTAAAGTAAGTATTCAAATGTTTTTTCTTTCATGCAATTGTTTCTAACATATTTATAAGATGATTTCTTAGTTGTTTTGTTTGTCCCTCCCCCAAGGTATAACTGCTGCTTTCACTGTATTTGATGTTGGAGGCATTAATCTTTAACCACCAAAAACCTGGAATTGAAGCTGCAGTTCAAGTGGTAGGGTATTAGTTTAGAGGAAAATTAAGAATGACAGAACAACAACAGTGAGATTACAAGACATTATGTTGAAAACAAACTTTACAATTTCAGGTGGGGGAAGGGAGAAGTTGGGGAGGGGGAAGGAAGGACAAGTTAGGGAGGTAGGAAAGGAAGAGATGTTAGGGGAAAAACAAAGGAGGGTGTAACAATGTTCCATAGGAAATGAACTCTTTACCTTACTCATGTAACTATAACCCCTCTGTACAGTATTTTTACAATAAAAAAAATACATTTACAAAACAAAACAAAAGCCAAACAAACTTCAGGGACATGGCCCAGTCCCTGAATTCAACCTTCCCTCTGCCTCAAAAAAAAAAAAAGATGCTTAAAGCTCTTATATTGAAAGATTATAATCTGTGGCTGTGGAATATACAAAAAAATACTGTCTTACAAAAATGTAGCACGTAGGGGGCTGGGAAGGTGGCTCAGTGGTAGAGCGCATGCCTTGCATGCCAGAGGCCCTGGGTTCGATTCCTCAGCACCACATAAGCAAAAAGAAAAAAGCTGGAAGTGGCGCTGTGGCTCAAGTGGTAGAGCACTAGCCTTGAGCTGAAGAGCTGAGGGCCAGTGCCCAGGCCCAGAGTTCAGGCCCCATGACCAGACCCCCCCCCCCAAAAAAAGTAGCACGTTACTGTAAAATTCAGAGAAGATACATATAGGAATGTGATGCTAAATTAAAAATGATGAGTTAAATAAAAGTGTAGAGCTGCATAGATTCAATTGGTAGAGCAACATAAAGCCCTAAAGTTCAAACTTCAGCAAAAAGTTTAGACTTAGAACTTGGTAGACAATTGAATGGATGGAAAATTAAGTGGCTGGTTCATGAGAGAAAAATAAAATATGATATCAAGGTTTAGTATGTAACAAAGGCAAGAAATTAGCATATTTATGCTTTATATAAGTTTTCTTTAAATTATCTCTCTGCAATGAAACAATATCATCTCTTACATCTGAATGCTTGTCTTCAATTTATAGAGAATGTTAATGATAACAAATATTACACATTGCTTGTGAGTCAGGTTCTATGAGAAAATTTTCATATTATTTAATTTAGTCATTGCAATAATCTAATAACAAAGGAGACACAATTCATTATACAGATGAAGAAATTATTTACATAAGATCACACAGTTTGGATTTATTCCCATTTTTACATCACTACAAAGACAAAAGACATGTTATCATTTTATTCTAATGTCTCTCATCCATTATCCACATCCTGATATATTTGCATTTCCTAGTTGAGTTATTAAACATAAAAGTATCTCTAGCCTTTAATATCAATGCGGACGTTAGATTGAAAGAAATATTCCTCTCTGGGATCTTAGACTGGTATTAACACTTTCCTCCCTAATTCTCAAGACTCCTGTGATAACACAAAGTGTTTCAATCTATGGTATTTAAATGTCACACTTCAAACAAAACATGCTATAAATACTTTAAGCCATAGTCCAGTAGTCAAGAACTAGGAAGTGGCAAGAGGAATCTGTGAAGCAATTGCAGCATGAGCTCTGTTACAGTCAAACACTGTGGTTAACACAATTTTAGGGGTCAAAAATGAGTTCTTCAGAAATTGAACCATGGGTTGAAAGCCACTGCCCCATTCCTATTTTTTTTTCCTTCTTACACATATTTCTTTCCTAAATATGTGTAAAAGTTTGGACTTAGCAAAGAGAATTCAATAGGATATTGGTATACTAGAATTATCATGATACCAAGGTAACTCTGACCAGCAGATCTTTGAGCCTCCTAAGGGTTTTTCCTTTATAGATAGAACTAAGCAAAGTCAGAAGTGACAAAAGGCTGTAGGACAAGGAAAGTTCTAGTTTGATGCCTAGCTCCTCTCAAGAAAAGTTTTGGCTAAAGGTGGTTAACAGTGCAGGGGTATAAGGATATAAGGATACAAAGTTCTTTTTCCCCCCTTATTTTATGTTTCTTTATTGTAAAAATATTGTACAGGGGATTACAGTTACATGAGTAAGGTAATGAGTACATTTCCTATTGAGCATTGTTACCCCCTCCTTTGATTTTCCCCTACCATCTCATCCCTCCCTACCTCCCCAACCCCTCCCTCCCCCTCACCCAAAGTTGTAAAGTTTGTTTTCAACATAATGTCTTATAGATCTCATTGTTATAATTGGTCAAGCTATTTCCTCAAGTGGTTTTATCTTTCTTGCTGTTGTTTTTAATGATGTACCTATAATATACCATGTGATTTGTTTGTTTGTTTGTTTCTTTGGTATGTTCTTCCCCCATGGTATAATAATCACTGTTTCCACTGTATTTGTTTCCAATGCCCTGAATCTTGTATATATATATATTTTTTCTAATTTGGGGAGGGGAAGGGAAATAACAGAATTTATATATATATATATATATATATATATATATATATATATATAATGGTATCAGTTCTGTGATATCAATAGTTAGGTTTTCCTCTGTGTCTACACCATTCAATGTTCATCTATAATTAACAGTATCAGGTGGGTCAGAGGAGGTGGGATACAATCTTAAGGTGTGATAATTTTGTTTCTTTTTTAAGATTGTATATATATTACTTAATCCTCTTTACATCTTGTTATTGAAGGAAACAGTTCACTGACTTTTCTTATAGAAAATATTTTTTTTCATGGATTACTAAGGAATACTAATGAAGGGAGGGAAGGGTCATTAAGAGACTACTCACATTCACATTTCAAAAGAAGCATTTGGCTGTCTAGATTCTAGCTGATTCTAACTTTATGTACTTCTCCTAAATTTCTTTTTTTTAATTTTTTTAATTTTTATTTTTATTGTGAAAATACTGTACAGAGGGGTTACAATTACATGGGCAAGGAAATGAGTACATTTCTTATTAAGCCTTGTTGCCTCCTCCTTTGTTTCCCCTTTCCAACCCTTCCAATCCCATTCCCTACCCCCCTACCCCCCGCCGCCAAAGTTGTAAAGTTCGTTTGTTCAACACAATGTCTTGTACATCTCATTGTTGCAATGGGTCCACCTGTATCCCTATTTAAACGATTTGTTTTTTTCCCTTCCCCTCCCTAAATTATACCGACATCAAATACAGTGAAAACAGGGGTTATACCGTGGGAGAGGGACATACAAAGCAACAAAGAAATCATCTTATTTCTCATCCTCTTCAGGAGTCAAATTTATGAAGGTTATCATCTACCTCTTTGTCTGGTATCTTTCTATTTAATTTCCAATGTTGTCATATTTCATCAACAAAACACACACATAGACACACACACTCCTGTGTTGCTCTCGGCTGAAGAGTGACTTAATTTTGGAAGAAAAAATGGCTAAAACTCTTTGTCTGAAATAAAGCCAAACTCCATCTGTTCTTCCATCTGTTTATTTCTGCCCCTGAATATGTCACAGTTGAAATTTTGCAGGTGGCTAATACCTACTTTCAGAAAAAGTACAGAAAAAAATGCTTACTGTTTTCACTTTTTAAGCATCAGAGAGGGAATTTACCCTACGAGGAGACAAATATGAAATATAGCAAGCAATATGTTATTTTAATTGCTTTATTTTCTTGAATACTAGATAAAACTGGCCTTTATTTTCATTGTTAGGTCCAGCTTTGATTTTCTTCTGACAAAAGCAGTTGCCTCATTTGTCAGAAAAGCTAGAATCCCTCAGTACATATTCTAAAGTCCCTTCCAGGGACCTGTGTTCTTCTGATTTCTTAGGTCCCAGAGAAACTACAAAAACTTAGAAGCAATCTGCTGTTACTCAACAATTCTGACTTATCATGAACATTATTGTCAGGAATCAATTTCCTCTTGTTTGCCCAAATAGATACTTTGGCAAAAGTTGTGAGGAAACAATAAGAAATATGCTCCTGTTGTAGTATGTAATACAACTGAATAATGTGATTATGACTTGAGTTAGAAGTCTCCTGACAGGGAAAAATCCTTATTCTCACTATGGCTTTGATTTTTATTTTTTCAATTTTTGTTTTTTTAAATCTTTAAGTAGTTGTACAAAGGAGTGATCTGTTAACAGAGAAGTTTATGAATGCAATAGATCTTGATCAAGGTCATTTCTTTCTACATGCTCACCCATCCCCCTCCTTCCCACCCCACATTCACACTTCTTACTGTTGTAGGCTATACATTTGTTTTTTTAACTACATTCTCCCTGTCTTCTTTTCATTAGTCTACCACTTTCCCCTTGACCCCTCCCTAAACCTTTTTTATATGTTTTATTTTAAAGATGCTGTACAAGGGGTTTACAGTTACATGAGTAGGGTAATGAGTGCATTTCTTGTTGAACATTGCTACCCTCCTTTATTTTTCTCCTACTATTCCTAAACCTTTTGAATGCCCACTTCCTGGTGCTGCACTTCACTGAACATTTCTTGGCTTAGCTTTTTACCTTAAATATTTGGCTGGAAATTTAGTGTTTACACACTTTTTTAAAAAACTGGAATCAAATACTCTTTGCAGAAACTATGCAGTCCTTGATGCTTGTAGATGTGTTTGTTATAGACACAGTTAGCTCTATCAACTGAGCTTGCGTGGAAATGATTTGCTGCTATAGTAAAGATGTAGCATTCTTTTACTTTTTTCTAAGTTGCTGCATGATTTCCATTATGCATTTATTGTCCACTTTTATTGATTTTGAGTTTATCTCGATATTAAGAGAATCTTTTCTGCCTCTCCTCTGAGAAACTGGGATTGATTTTGTCTTGCAGTTCTTATGTGAATTCGCTTATGTCTTATATTTGATGTATAACGACCATTCATTCTACTTCTGGCACTTGTGCACTTCTCATTTGAAGCATTTTAGCTTTCCTTTGTAGATTTCTCTAATTCCTGTGGAAAGTATTAAAGAAAAAGAAAGAAAGCAAAGTATTTGTAGAGGATGCAGCGGGAGCTGCTAGCCAGGTAGTGAAAATGCTGTAACAGGGGAATTCCATTAAAGGTTGAAAAGCACTATTAGGTGTTTGAGTGAGTCCCTTGAGATTGTGAGAAGGAAAAGCAATCTTCTAGCTTCGTGTGTAAAAAAGGAAACTCTGGTATCCCATGCACATACTGTCAAGCAGCCAATTTGCGAAAATGCCACTTATTAGCCTCTGTTCACATGATAGAGATAGATAGTTTTACTAGTGTTATAAAACTAATCACTGCCTTTCTGTTCAGCTCAGAAGAGTAGCACGATGTTTGTGGCCCCCTTGTGACAGCCAAATTGCAATTTTGGGGTGCTATATGTGTAAGTAGTAAAAACATGCTTCTGATAATTGTGAGGATAGAATAAATAAGACATGTTGTGCAGTAGATGAAATCCTCTATAACTTAATGTGCTTTGTCAGTAATAACTTTTATAGATGGGTTAGATCACAATCCAGGTTGGATACGAGCTTTTCTGTTTATTAACCATATCATTGAACTTGTTCAAACCAACTTACAAATGAACTGACAAATAAGGGAAACCATGGGACCTATGTTTCTTTGGGCCTGGCTCACTTCACTTAATATAATTTTTTCCAAGTCTTTCCATTTCCTAACAAATGGGGCACTGTCATTCTTTCTGATGGAGGCATAGAGTATATGTCTGAGTCAAGCAGAAAAGGTCAGATAAGTTGATGTTAGGAAAATGAACCCTAAGATACGTATTCAAATTTTTTTCTTTCATGTGATTGTTTCTAACATATTTATAAGATTTATATATTTATATGTTATATTTATAACATATTTATTTCTTTGTTGCTTTGTATGTCCCTCCCCCACGGTATAACCCCTGCTTTCACTGTATTTGATGTTGTTATAATTTGTGGAGGGGAAGGGGAAAAACAAATCGTTTAAATAGGGATACAGGTGGACCCATTGCAACAATGAGATGTACAAGTCATTATGTTGAAAACGAACTTTACAACTTTGGTGGGGGGGCGCGTGGGGGGAGGGAGGAGGGTTGAGGGGGGACGAGGGGAGGATGGGAAGGGATGGGAAGGGGAAACAAAGGAGGAGGCTACAATGCTTGATAAGAAATGTACTCATTATCTTGCCCATGTAATTATAACCCCTCTGTACAGTATTTTCACAATAAAAACAAACAAACAAACAAAAATAAATAAATGAACTGACAAATTAGAAATAGGATTTAATTGGGACATAATTCTAAAGGATCTAACCTACAACTAAAAAAAAAAAGTGATATCCTTTCCTACAGATTTAAAAATAGAAAGGTAACTGCTAAGAGAAAAAAAAGTAGATAAAAATGTGACACAGAGAAAACAAGGGAAAAGGTAACACTGTTCTAAAACAAATGTACTCATCGTCTGACTTATGTCACTCCAACCCCTCAGTACATCACCTTTACCAATAAAAAACAGAAAATAAACAAACTGGAGAGATTCCCATGCAGCAGTCATGCCTTTGTTGTTGTTGTTGTTTGTTTTATTTCATTTGTTCACTGGCATCCCCTTTTCTGATATCTCTCCTCTTTCTCTAGCAAAGACTTGAATGTTTCCTTGTGGAAATGTACAATATGACATAATGAGATTCTTCACTGGAATATCATGTGGGATTTTAGAATACACTTACAAATCTATTTCTTCATGTAAAGAACAGTAAAAGCTGGGCTGTGGGCTCTTTGAATTTATTTACTCAGTTGAACATCTAATTCAAAAGCAAAAATTACAGAAGGATGAAAGTGACAAGATGCTGATGTGACTTGTTGGAATGTTCTCCGAATAATGAAGTCCATAAATCCCTGCAAATAGAACACCTTAACTTAGATTCTGTATTTAGTTCTCACCACATACAAAGCTGATGTTTTGCTCATTATCCCATAGCAGTTGTGTTGTCTTCGTCCATAACCACCTGAAACCTGTCCATGTCTCTTATCTGAATTTACTTGACTCTGGACAATCCTGTGGGTAGGGAAAACTCTACACATGCTCTTGCTCATGCTCCTATGTTCCTGCCTGCTACATTTTAGAGACCACAATCATTTTAAACATTAAGTCTGTGGCTAGAAGAAACAGAATTATTTGTTGCTATAGTCTCATGACAAAATGTGATTATTGATGTCTTTTTTTCAACTGCCTGCCTTTGTACCTTGATTATCTACCATGAAACTTGCTGACAGCTGCCCTCAGGACTACCTTTACCATGTTATTTCACCACCATATACTGAACACTGTCTATCGGTAATAATATGTAGGCATGGATGAATCTGAACACCAGTTAAGTCTAAATTAGGAAAGTGGAATTGAATGTCAAAAATCTCACCATGAGGATTGCAGTTAATCAGTCTGTGGATTTCTAATTCTGACATCATGAGTCATGCTAGATACCTGTTGCCTTCTATGCCTTTCTGTGGCTTTTCTGAAATATAGAGGTATAAATACGCTTGCTTTCTGTGACCTCCATTCCTTCCTTATTCTTTCTTTCGGTTAATTGACTATTATCTTTCAGTATTCTTTTTTTATCATCTTTTCACCCAATGAGTTTATTTCAAAATACTTGGAAATACCAATAAATAGTATGAATATGTAAATATTTAACAAAGTTTTTTTATCATGATCAAACTCAAAATATCTCTAATATAAGATAGAGGAGCTTAACAACGCTCAATGTGGTAAGGTTAGGATTTCTTTCCCAAGGAGAAATGTCTTTCCTTCGGAAGAAATCATGTTATTTTTATGTTGTGTACAGTTTCAAGTTAGATATTTTAAGCATCACACCAAATAAGACCTTGTTGGTAAAGTTTCATATTCTTTTCTTTTTACAGAAGACAGGCTAACTCTGAATAAGAATCTTAGGGCAGACACCAATGGGAGTATAAACACTTTGTTCTTGGTGCCTTAGCACTTAAAAGCCTTTGGGTCATGGTGGAGCATGGGTGCTATCTTGACATTCCCAGAATTTTTTTTGGCGGGGGGGGGGGGGGGGGGGGGGGGGGGGGGGGGGGGGTCCAGTCGTGGGGCCTGAACTCTGGGCCTGGGCACTGTCCCTCAACTCTTCAGCTCAAGGTTAGCACTCTACCACTTGAGCCATAGCGCCACATCCGGCTTTTTTTCTTTTTGCTTATGTAGTGCTGAGGAATCAAACCCAGGGCCTCAGGCATGCAAGGCAAGCGCTCTACCACTGAACCACCTCCCCAGCCCTCCCAGAATTTTTATTATAAAGCAAGAATTAGTTTTACTTTTACAGATGTAATAATGTTTGACAAGAAATGTACTCATTACTTTACAAATGTAACCGTAACCCCTCAGTACATCACCTTGACAACCAAATTAAATTTTAAAAAATCCATCTGCTTCACATTTACTCTATAGAAGCATGATATAAAAATCCAAATTATTATCCTAGTATTCTTAATTTTGTTGACATCTCTCAAACTCCTTTTAATAAGTTATTTTAGTCTGATTAACTTAGATTTCTATCATTCCTTTAAATATGATTTCTTTATGGAATTATGAAAATTTCATATCTATACTTTGTATTATCTGGAACTCAAAGAAGATAGTACTTTAATCCTTCTTTAGCTGGAATATTGTAAGTTGCCTCTCTGATTTTGATATGGGTAGAGTTTGATGAATGTGTACTTAAAATTTTGTCACAAACTTATTTATTCCATCAATGACGCATACCCAATGAAAATGTGCTTTGGGAACTCAAGACGAAGTATTAATTTTTCTTTACTTGTTGAAATGATTCTCTTCTATATTTGTATTTTACTTTCAGGAAGTAATTATACATTTGTTTAAAATTATTTTTGTTATATAAACAGAAAGCAGAATAACAAACTGAGATGTGATTTTTTCTCCAAAATTGAGGTAGAATCTTAACGCTGATTACTAGAACTGTGTGGTGTTGACTTTTTTCCTAGTGGGTGGTTTATATTCTTATTACAATTTCCCAAGTAATTGTAAATGTTAAATGTATATTTCTGCGGGGGCACCAGTGGGGTGCATATGAATAAACATATTCTGCTTATCTATACTCCTTAGAAGGGCATCCTTTTTATTGGAAGCTATGCTAATTTTCAGGACAATCATAACTTCATGGAGATCTCATTCTCTAACTCTGGAATATGGTTTCCTACTTTCTAGGACACAATATTGGCATAGCTTCCCTCTATTTTTCCAATTTTATTTTGTTATTGAAGAGAGTATTTTTTGACTTTAGGAATTTTTGCAATAGTTTCCAATAATTCAGTAATCCACAGAGCTACATTTCTAGCCTAGATTTCCAGTGTACACCCATATGATTTATGCTCTGGTAAGAATGTCTTTGGCAAGTTTATCTGATTGGTCTTGAGAAAATACTTCCTTCTGCCATTTTACATTTTGAAGAGAATGTAGTTCAATTTTGGAAGCGTATTCCTCTTAACCATCATCTTTATTTAGGTAATACAAGTTTCCCTTGTATTAATATACCAAAGTCCCATGTGGGAACCTCTTCACCATTTTTAGTCTGTCAGGTTTCCATTCAGTTTCATGTCTCTTGTCATTAAGTCTCTTCTAGGTTTCAGGTTTCTAATTATTTCTTCCATTTTGGTTGATTGACATATACAAACACAACAATGACAATGACAAAAAAAAAAACGAAAAAAATTTGAACTTGATTTATTCAATTAATTTAAAATTTAGTCTTAAACATTTTATTATCTTTTAGAAATTGTACAAAGGAGGTGCCATGAAACAAAGCAGTTTAAGAATACAATGCGTCTTTAAAATTTTTATTGTTATTATAAAGGTGATGTACAGAGATGTACATTTTCATAGTTCAGGTCATAAGTACTCTGACTTGGGCGCTGTCCCTATGCTCTTCAGCTCAAGGCAAGCGCTCTACCGCTTGAGCCACAGTGCCACTTCCGGTTTTCCAGTGGATTATTGGAGATAAGAGTCTCACGGAGTTTCCTGCCAGGGCTGGCTTTGAACTTCGATCCTCAGATCTCAGCCTCCTGAGGAGCTAGGATTACAGGAGTGAGCCACTGTAGCCCAGCTTAGTACATTTCTTTTTGAACAATGTGATCCCTCCCTTTTTCCCAGTTTTTCTCTCCCTGCCTCTGTCCCCATCATTTGTATAGTTCATTTTCAACATAATGTTTAGTGAATTTCACTGCTGCATTTGTTCACCCTTTGTCCCATTATTTCTGTGTTCCTTCTTCTCCTCCCCAAGACAAACTTACATACAAGACAAAAGGTACAGAAATCAAAAACAGAGACAAAGACAAAAACAAAAACTCAAAAACCAAAATAACAAAAAGACCTCTTGTTTCCATTTCTTCGAGTTCATTTTCATAAACATCATTTTATATGATCATATGCACATAGCTATTGAGCTTTACACTTGAACATAATAACTTATACAGGACTCTAAACATTCACACAGTGAGACCAAATGAGGAAATTCTTAGGAGATAATCACAATGTATCTAGATAAATGTCACAACCTCCAATATTCTAACCCCATTTTGACCCATTCCTTCTTGGATATACCCATTTCCTACTGTTGATATTTTAGATTTTATCCAGTCTTTCGAAAATATTATACGATGGGACCTTTCAATTAATTCACTTGCAACCACTTGCATACCAACCAACCAATGTGTTTACTTACAGATTTATAGGTACATTATATCTACTACAAATGAAGGAAACCTTGTAACCTTTGTTTCTCTGGATGTGGCTTACTTTCCATTAGTCTTCTTAGGAAATAAATGAAGTAGTATATCAGCCTCCCTATGACTCATTTTCCATTTTGAAAAACTCTAGAATTTTGCCAAATTTTTAATATCATCCTGTCTAGTTTTGGTTTCCACGCTTTGTACAAAAAAATTCCTCTTATTTATAATTATGGAATATGCCCTTATAATTTACTGATCACTGGCTGATGTCATTTTTTACGTGATCATTGGTTTGTTAACTAGCTAGCAAATTGTATGTGTTTTACAATGGCTCTGTGTATAATAGCACATCTTGCACTCAGCCCTCATTTTTTGAGGGATATTTCTAATCTATTAAATACAAGACTTGACATATATTAAGTGTGTGCCATACAATCGAGTGAAATTCACTGCCTTCAATCCCTGTAACTAATCTTGACACTGACCTATTTTATATTTCACTCTAGTGTTTTAAACCAAAGAATTTTATATTTACCTGAAGTTAGCCAGTCACTCAAGACAGAGACCCAGCTTTGATGGCTGAGAAAGCTAAATGGAGGCAAGAAATGGAATACAATATTGTTTAAACCTATAGCTGTTGGATAATCATTGAATTTCTTAAGATTTATTAGTGCTTTTAATTTTTTTTAATTTTGTGAGAAGTGAAGTCTTTTATCTTGGTCCAAGAAAAGAAGTAAATTAAATTGTAGCGAGATGACTGCGACTTTAAATAGCACATAAATTTAAATTTGCATGTAAAATAAGAGCTACTACCATAGAATTTTCTGGAGATTACAGTTTACATCATTATCAGTAAGCTACTGGATTATATGATGTTTCACATATAAAGTAAAACCTTACCTGTGCTACATTGACCTGTTAACTCAAAACTTATGCATACACATTTAAATTCCAACCCTCCACCATAATGTGTAAAACCAATCAGAGACTCCTTCTCTGAATGAATGGTTTTAGGATAGACATTAATTTGGTTTATGCAAATTAGCAAAATCTTTAAAAGTGAATGTTAAAAAAATCTCATGATTTAGAAAAGCATTTTAGAGACCATATTAATATGGTAGAACTTTCCTGTTGACTGAAATTTTAATAATAAAATCAATTAATGTACAGTTTTTGTTGTTTTTTTTAATTTTTATTTTTTGTGAACATGCTGTACAGAGGTGTTACAATTACATGGGCAAGATAATGAGTACATTTCTTATCAGGCATTGCAGCCTCCTCCTTTGTTTACCCTTCACATCCCTTCCCAGCTTCCACCCCCCACCCAATTCTTGCCCTCCGTCCCTCCCCCCTCCCGCACCAAAGTTGTAAAGTTCATTTTCGACATGACAACTTGTACTTCTCATTGTTGCAACGGGTCCACCTGTATCCTTAAATGACTTATTTTTCCCTATCTCCTCCACAAATTATACCAACATCAAGTATAGTGAAAGAAGGGGTTATACTGTGGGGGAGGGACATACAAAGCAACAAAGAAATAATCTTATAAATGCGTTAGAAACAAACACATGAAAGAAAAAAAACATTTAAATACATATCTAAGGGTTCATTTTCCTAACATCATATTATCTGACCTTTTCTGCTTGACTCATACATATACTAGATATTGCAAATAAGGGAAACCATGGGAACTATGTTTCTTTGGGCTTGGCTTACTTCACTTAATATAATTTTTTCCAAGCCTTTCTATTTCCTAACAAATGGGGCAATGTCATTTTTTCTGATGGAGGCATAGAATTCCATTGTTTATATATACCACATTTTCTTCATCCATTCATCTACTGAGGGGCATCTGGGTTGGTTCCATATCTTAGCTATAGTAAATAATGCTGCAATAAACATAGTTGTGCTGGTAGCTTTAGTGTGGTCTTGTTTGTGATCATTCGGGTAAATGCCCAAAAGTGGGATTGCTGGGTCATAGGGGAGCACTATGTGGAGTCTTTTGAGGAACCTCCATACTGCTTTCCAAAGTGGTTGAACAAGTTTACATTCCCACCAACAATGAAGTTAGGTTCCCTTCTGTTCACATCCCCTCCACCATCTGTTGTGGTTAGAGTTCTTGATTTTTGCCATTCTAACTGGGATGAGGTGGTATCTCAATGTTGTTTTGATTTGCATTTCTTTTATGGCTAGGGAGGTTGAGCATTTCTTCATGTGTCTATTGGCCATCCTTCTTTCCTCTTCAGAGAAGTTTCTCTTTAAGTCTTTAGCCCACTTATTTATTGGGCAGTTGTTTCTTTGAGGATTTGTTGTGGGGGGATTTAATTTTTTGAGTTCCAAGTATATTTTAGATATGAGGCCCTTGTCTGTTGTATGGCTAGTGAAGATCTTCTCCCAATCCGTGGGCTTTCTATTGATCTTGCTAGCTATGTCCTAATCTTGAAAAATGAAATCAAAAGAGAACTTAGAAAATGGCAAAACCTTCCATGCTCCTGGATTGGAAAGATTAACATCGTGAAAATGGCAATACTTCCCAAGGCTATCTACAAATTCAATGCAATACCTATCACAATTCCAACCTCATTCTTCAAGGAAATAGAAGAGGCAATCCAAAAATTCATATGGAACAATAAAAGACCCCGAATAGCAAAAACGCTCCTCAATGGAAAGAACACTGCTGAAGGAATATCAATGCCAAATTTCAAACTCTACTATAAAGCCATAGTAATCAAAACAGCTTGGTACTGGCATAAGAACAGACCTCAGGACCAATGCAATAGAATTGAAAACCCAGAAATGAACCTACAGACCTATTGCCAATTAATCTTCCATAAGGGAGCTAAAAAAATAGAATGGAAGAAAGACAGCCTCTTCAGTAAATGCTGCTGGCAAAATTGGTTAACTACTTGTAGAAAACTAAAGCTAGATCCTTATATATCACCCTGCACCAGAATCAACTCCAAATGGATCAAAGACCTCGGAGTCAAAGCAGACACTCTGAAAACATTACAAGATGGAATAGGAGAAACCCTAGGTCTCCTTGGCTCAGGCTGAAATTTTCTTAATAGAGACCCGGAAACACAACAAATGAAAGAATGGTTGGACAAATGGGATTACAGTTTTTTTTTTTTTTTTATAAAATTTTATACTGAACCAAAATTAAAAGTCTTGTCTCTTTATATTGTTTGCAAAGTACTTCCCCTCTCTCTCTCTTTTCCTTCTCTCTCCTCCTCCTCCTCCCTACTCCCCCTCTTCATGTTTCCTTTTTCTCAGGTAGAAAATATTGTGATCATTTTGAGACTGGATTCCAGTATGACAAAAATGATAACTCCATCTATATTGCATCTGTTATTTCTATTTTGCCTCTAGACTTGACTGTGATCCCAACAACACAATATGTTGCCATTTAATTTCATAATAAGCCAGTTGTACAATGTTTTTTTAACAACAGCTATAAATAATGAAACCGCTAGAATAAGTCTGCAAAAGGCATAGTCAGAAAAGGAAAATTATGCCTCCAACTCAAATTCAATTCTTAAATCATTTAAAAATAGCTTGTTTACTTGGCTTTTAAATGGAAAGATATCGTGTACTGGAAAGAAGGTATGGGATAGAAAATGTTTAATGGACTCTGCTCATTTTATGAAAATACTTTATGTTAAAATGTGTCATTTCACTTTGAATCCCAAATTCCTATTATTTTGGTGAAGGACTTAATCTCAGAACTGGAGATGTAGATGGTGTTCAAAGACATTGTGTAAAAGAGAGGAAAGAAGGAAGGCTTTGTAATCATTTAGATAACTGCCCAAGATTGATATTGCTGCATAGATCCATATTTAGTGTTCTGAGGAGTCTCCAAACTGCCTTCCCTAGTGGGTATAACCATTTGCATTTCCAACAACAGTGTATTCAAGTTCCTTCTCCATCCCCACATCTGCACCAGAATACTTGATGAAAGTCATTCTTACTAAGGCAAGTTGGAATCTTTTTTTTAAACGCAAACATGGGATATTCTTTGTATTGACTTGCTTTTAATGTCTACTCATCAGTTGCCTATACTGAGAATGTTCTCAGTATTCACCCTGCCCTGGAGGAAATGTTGTATGCTTTGTGATTTTGAAAAGCTTACTCATCATATGAACAACTAAATTAAATATTTTATATAGAAGACCAAAGGACCTGAAAACTCTCACCTAGTGCTGCTAGGATATGGCTTGACCTAATCAGCTCCAGTTCTTATTCTGACTCTGAAGTTGCTACCTGAATGGACTTGGGTAAATCACTCAATATCTATAGATCCATCTTATCCTCCCCTAGCTTGAAAAAGGGATTTATCTCCGATTATTTTTTTCTTCATTTATAACTTTCTAAGCTTTAGCCCCGCTTTAAATTGAACATGTATTCCTAAAATTTCTTGAAAAATCAAGCTATTGGTATAAATGATGGCTTTAGTATATATCTTTTGGCCATGATTTATAAATAATATAATTATCATCTTTGTTATTGGCAAATTCATGATGTTGAACATAGAAATAACATGCCTCATTTTTTGTTATTCTTCTCATGTTGAATTTTTTGTAAAAAATGTTCTGCATTTTTATTGTTTAAAATTCTACTATACTAATCTCTTTTCTTACTAGCTCTAAAATTTTTTGACTAATTGTTTGATTAAAACAATGTTACATTTATGGTCATAGACCTTGAAAATAATGTAATATATAATATATTAGATAATCTAATATAATTTGTGATAATTACATACATATACATACATATATATGTACATATTTGCATATATATATGAGTAATTCAAATTATTGTGCTAAAACATCTCCAAATATTCATGGCCATATTTTATACATGCCATAATTTCTAAATTATTTTCTTATTTATTGGGATACAATAAAATAATAATCTAATGACAAAGTATTTGAATATATGCTCTCAATAGGTTATTACATTATTTTCTATTTTATCTTGAGAATCCAAAATGTTTCTAATAAACTGAAGACAGCATGGTATTTTAGTATTGGATGTACAGGGAAATAATTAAAGCACTTATTTTACAAAGCAATTTAGTTAGAACTGAAGTATTAACCATAAAACAGATGTAAAACTTTAAAACTTAAGAAAAAAAGTCCTTGTATCCCAGTAATAACATACCAAAAGAAAGAAAAAGATAAGAGAAATAGAGACAGAGACACTTAAGATAGAGATGATTATACTTGATTATACTTTTCTGCAATTATTCATTGTTTAATGTTTTTCAGACCTAAACAAAGTTCTAAAATATTTCTCTTTTCAACTAGAATTCTTTGTTGTTGTTGTTGGTAGTCATGACACTTGAACTGGGGCCTGAGCACTGTCCCTGAGCTCTTTGCTCAAGGCTAGGTCTACCACTTGAGCCCACAGTGCCACTTTTCATTTTCTGATGGTTAATTTAAGATAAAATTCTCATGGACTTTCCTTCCCAGGCTGGCTTTAAACTGTCATCCTAGATCTCAGTCTCCCAAATAGCTAGGATTACAGATGTGAGCCACCAGCACTCAAGAACCAATATATTTTTAGACATGCTTTGTTGGTGATATTTTACATGGTATGATTCAAATATCCTCCTTAATAATAAATCTTCTCTTTTTTACTGTCAGATAATTTGACCTTTACAAATTTCAAACAGAATTTGCCTTTTACAAAACATCTTTTATTAGCATATATTAGTTTTACAAGGAGACTTGCATTAGGACATTTCCATACATGCATACAATTTCTCCTGATTGAACCACTTCTTATCCCTCTTTTCCTACCCTCCTACTCCCCTTTTTCTTCTTCTTCTTCTTCTTTCTCCTCCTCCTCCTCCTCCTCCTCTTACTCCTCCTCCTCCTCCTCCCCTTCTTCTTGATTCCAACTCCATACCTGACACTACCTACTGAGCCTCACTTCCAACCCCTCTCTACTAAATTCTTAAAACAAATTTGGACTTTCATTCCTCTATTATCATACACATATGAAAAGTATTTTGGCCATATACCTCACTTCATCATCTCTGAAATGAATGTCAAAGGCTTTTGACAACATTGTTTTTATTTGTAATTGTGGCTTTAAAAACAAAAACAAAAAAAAATCATGGTATCAGACTGGAGAGCTCACAAAACACTGCCACTGCTGAGTTGCAACTTCAGGCTTGTTTCTCATTGGTTACTTTTAGGATCCCACTATTGCTGGGATCATAGGTGTCCATTAGTGCATCCAGCTGATCTCTGTGGAGACAGTCTCAAAGACTTTTCTACCAGGCCTGGCATGGAATTGAAGTCCTCCCAGTCTCTGCCTTCCAAGGTGCTTTGGATAACAAGCATCTACCATGTGCCCACCTATGAGTTAAGAATACACCTGGTAATGCATCAGCCAGCCAGCTACAATACTGTCCTTAGCCTCTCCTGTAGTTAGGATGGAAGATGTGGGTGCCAGGCAGCATTTGCTTTAAACCAGTGCTTTCTTTTCTTGTCATTTTCTGACTTGTAATCCCATACACAACCATTACTTAGAACTGGATAAATACAAATTCTGTATAATAAAAACCCCAGGTAAACCTTTTTTTAATATTGTAGATCTGCCACACAATTATGGTGTGTTGTTTTTTCTGTATTTCTTTTTTGAATTTCTTTTTTTAAAATTTTATTATCAAGGTGATGTACAGAGGGGCTACAGTAACACAAGGTGGTGCAAAGTAACACTTCTGTTCCTTCCAAAAGTGGTGCAGGAGAGTTATATCAGAAATAATTTAAAAAATCAATTCTTGTAAACTGTACAGATATTTATATGTGGTGTGCTTTCCGTCTGGTCATTTGCTTTCCTCCCATGCCTCTATCTGTGTGCCCCTCTGCAGGAAAACATGTCTGTTTTCGGCTTCCCACTCATGTTCTAAATCTGTGCTTGGCTACTAACTCCTTCCAGAAGTGTCTCTTGAACTAATGACTTGTATCAACATAACTCACTGTGTCATCAAAGGCATTGACACATCATGTCTTTTTCTTTAGATTTCCTTAATTAGTACTGATCATACTTTTTTCCAGGAAGCATGTGAAGTTTTTGAGAGTACTGAAGCCAAACTCAAGAGGTGATACCTGAGCCATACCTCCAAATAACCAGCAAAAGAGCAGAAATAGAGGTATGGCCCAGGTGGTAGCAGGTCACTTGAGAACTGAAAAACCTTGAGGTCCAGGTACTGGTTTAAGCCTCAATACCACACAAAAAGTCAAACAAAAGGATAAATAAATTTTAAATAACTTTTTAATTGTAAAAATACTGTAGAGAGGGGTTACAGTTACATGAGCAAGGTAACGAGTACATTTCCTATCAAGCATTGTTGCCTCCTTCTTTGTTTTTCCCCCTACCATCCCTTCCCTCCCACTTCCACAACTACACCCTCCCCCCCACCCTGCCCCCGCCTAAATTGTAACATTCGGTTTTCATCATAGTGTCTTGTACATCTCATTGTTATAATGGGTCAACCTGTAGATCAATTAATTTTTAAAGGGCAGTTTCTCATCAATTTGTTAAGTGACTACCACATGCCAAAATGTTAAGCAAAATGGACCCCAAGATAGGGACACAAGTGGTTATTTTTTTCTTGCTTGCCATTGTTTCTAACGTATTTATAATGTACCATGTGAAGTTTTTGTTTCTTTGTATGTTCCTCCCCCATGGTATAAACCCTGTTTTCACAGTATTTGATGTTGGTGCCCTGCATCTTGCATATACATTTCTCTAATTTGGGGAGGGGAAGGGAAAAATCAAAATGTTTAAATAGGGATACAGGTTGACCCATTGTAACAATGAGATGTACAAGACACTATGATGAGAAATGAACTTTACTATTTAGGCAGGGAGGGGTGGGTGGGGAGTATAGTTGTGGAGGTGGGAGAGAAGGGATGGTAGGAGAAAAACAAAGGAGGAGGTAACAATTACCTTGCTCATATATTCATGTAACCCCTCTCTACAGTATTTTTACAATAAAAATGTATTAAAAAATAAAAGTACATATGAATAGCTGTTTACATAAAGCATTACGTAATTGCTTAATGTGTGTATGGGAAATATTTGCAAAAGCAATTAAAAGGAGGAAGTATTCATTGAATTGTCAATAGCCTGGGAAGTGTCTTATGATAAATGGAATGTATGAAGGATGTATGATGATGTATGAGATGTATGAAGGAAGGAAGCATATTGCCAAGAAATTCAGCAGTAAAAAGGGAAGCAGGACAGTTAAAAATTGGCAAAAGCAGACTTTATGGCCTAAATTGGAACAGGATTCTCTCTAAAACTTGCAAGTTAATCTTGATCCTCAACAGTGAAAGAGTTGACAGAGTTTTCTGATATCATATCAGTAGCTGTGCAGCAATTATTGAATATAACGCATGATGTACTTGTGTTTGACTTTCCATTTACTGTTTGATTAGAACCTCAACCATGTAATTGTATGTGTTTACTTATAAATTTAAACCCAATTGAAACAATTCTCCTAAAGGTTTGGACTGTCTGCAAGCTATTAGATTACTATATTCAACACAGGAATCTTACTTAACATATTTCATTCAAAATTAAACATAAAGATCCTCATCTTCTAAATGCTTTTAAACTCAGGTAACTAGACTGAACACCGCCTTCCTAGTTCTGTTCTTAATAAATTAATAAATCAGCTACAGAGATTATATTTATATACACATTTGTTTTGAAATCTTGTTGAAATTTTCCAATATTAACATCTCTCTTTGGTCATCATCACTTCTAATTTCTCCTCAATTTCCCACTAATTATAGTTTATTCCAGTGTATAAAGCTCTTGTGTGATTTCATTTCATTTGAGAAAGATCTAGAGCTGGGCTCAATTTTTATATAAAACAGTCCAATTTTTTCCAGTGGGCATCTTGTCATAGGGCTGTTGAGCTGTACTATGAAGGCAAAGCCCTTCTCCTGGAATAAAGGTTCTCCTTTCGCAGTTGCCACATCTCCCTCCCTCTCCCAAACTCCCCCCACATTATTTGCAGCTTCCCCCACATTGTGATGTCACTACTTACACAAACAGCCGCTTTTCCATTTCAAGCTTTTGTTCATAGTAGTCGTTTATTTTTGCCCTTCTCAAATGTCTTCTCACCTCATCTGTTCTCTGAGCCACTGAATATCTACAACACAGTTCAAATGTCTCTAAACATAAAGCCTCCTTTCATCAGCTCTGCTAGTGCTTTGCCCACCTTTTGCCATCAAACAACAATTTACATTAAATAAAAAGATAATTGTGAGAACACCGGAAATAGTGAAATAAAATATAGTGCCAGCCTTGACCCTGAAGCTCCTCTGTATGCTGAGAAGCTTATTGTCTGGTAGGTGTATTTATGTGTACCTTACAATTCTGTTTTGCTAAATGTGAGCATTGACTTGGCCTTTTCTCTAGAAGACAGTGAACCTTTCCCTCTGGCAAGGATTTGGCATATTATTATAAATTAAGTAGAATTTTATTTCTTTTTTTTGTGTGTGTGTGGGTTGTGGGGCCTGAACTTTGGGCCTGGGCGCTATCCTTCAGCTCTTCAGCTCAAGGTTAGAACTCTTACCACTTGAGCCACAGCACCACTTCCAACTTTTTCTTCTTATGTGGTGTTGAGAAATCGAACCCAGGGCTTCATGCATGCAACGCAAGCACTCTACCACTGAGCCACTTTCCCAGCCTAGGTAGAATTTTAGAGTGATTCTATAATCAAACCAGCAAGTTCTAGCCTCTCCTTTATAAATGGCCAACTCTGGGGATCTGACTATTACCCATCCTTACAACCTCTGTTTTCCCTTTGATACCATAGTTAATCATAGTAAGAGCTTGCTATTATTATAAATGGTACATGATTATTTTAATGATTTTGGGTTATAAATAACATTTAGTGATGGATTCTATAGTTAGAAATTTACCCTAGTAGCGAATTGAGTTATTCCAAAATAGATAGTGGCATTAGCAACATCAAGGGAATAGTTAAGACCTTTCCTCCAACATTAGTATTTGTGATTATGTATTTAATTTATTGTATACATATTCAATTTCTTCCAGTTTAATATAGCAAGTATATCTTTACTCTGCATATGTTTATAGAGGTATCTTTATTGGGGAAACAGAATTGAAGGTGTCTCTCTCTCCTTTATTAACCATATACATCTACATTACAGTTTCAGTTTTGGTAAGGAAGCCTCTCATTTTGTATGGCTTTTTAATTGACTTGCTTTTTTGTTAATAAACATTGTATATAAAACCCACTAAAATGTTTAAGGTAGGTTTTAAATGTTCTAAAATATGTTGGCAACTTATTTTTAAAAAATTTAAAATGAACACATGCTAGGAGTCAAGGTACCAAGACATAAACACAGGTAGGAGTCAAGGTACCGAGACATAAAGCTTTATATTTAGATGGACAATTGATATTAACAAAGAAAAATAGACAAATTCCAAATAATATCCACCATGTGTACTTTCACTTTGAATTAGATAAAAGTCCATTATCTGTGTGCTTGTGGGTTCTTTTTTCCTAGAAATAAGGTTATAAATGATATATACAATAGCTCACCAAAAACCAACTTGATAGAGCCAAGCATGGTGGCTCAAACCTGTTCTCCCAGCTTTGTGAGTTCAAGGCTAGACAGGGCAGAAAGGCAGCAAGCAGAAACGGTCAGATGAGTTAATGTTAGGCGAAATGAACCCCAAGATAAGGACTCAAATGGTTTTTCTTGCTATTGCTTCTAACATATTTATAAGATGATTTCTTTGTTGCTTTGTATGTCTCTCCCCCACGGTATAACCCCTGTTTTCACTGCATTTATTTGATGTTGGTATAGTTTGGGGAGGGGAAGGGAAAAAAACACAATTGTTTAAATAGGGATACAGGTGGACCCATTGCAACAATGAGATGTACAAGACGTTATGTCAAGAAGCGAACTTCAGAAGTTTTGGCGAGCGCGGGGAATGGAAGGGCAGGGATGGTAAGGGGAAACAGATGAGGCAACAAGGATTGATAAGAAATGTACTCAGAGCCGGGTGCTGGTGGCTCACGCCTGTAATCCTAGCTACTCAGGAAGCTGAGATTTGAGGATTGCAGTTCAAAGCCAGCCCGGACAGGAAAGTCCTTGAGACTTTTATCTCCAATAAACCACTAGAAAACCGGGAGTGGTGCTGTGGCTCAAGTAGTAAGAGTACTGGCCTTGAGCTGAAGAGCTGAAAGACAGCGCCCAAGCCCAGAGTTCAAGCCCCAAGACTGACCAAAAAAAAAAAAAAAGCAATGTACTTAGTACCTTGCTCATGTAATTGTAACCCCTCTGTACAGCATTTTCACAATAAAAACTTATTAAAAATAATAATAATTTTTTTAAAAAGGTAGCAAGATCCTTTCAAAATGAACAATCTAGGCAACGGGGAAATAGTGCTGTAATTCGAGCTACATGGTAGAAGGTTTGGTAAAACATTGAGTCATTATCTGAAAAATGACCAAAACATATAGGTCTACAAGAATTATTCAAGTAGTATAGTTCTTATTTAGAAAACATGAAGTCTGAAGTTCAAATCCCAGTTCCACCACACAGAAAGTTTTAAATGTTGCCAGTATTTCCAACTACCATAACACATAACTTGAGATTCTTTACATCAGATACTCCTAGCTACATTTAATTTGAGTGAGTATGAAAACTTGAAAGTCAAGTCCTATTATTGCAGCCTTATTTACCATAGATAAGATATGGAATCAACCCAGATGCCCCTCAGTAGATGAATGGATCAAGAAAATGTGGTATATATACACAATGGAATTCTATGCCTCCATCAGAAAGAATGACATTGCCCCATTTGTTAGGAAATGGAAAGACTTGGAAAAAATTATATTAAGTGAAGTAAGCCAGGCCCAAAGAAACATAGGTCCCATGGTTTCCGTTATTTGCAATAACTAGTATATGTCTGAGTCAAGCAGAAAAGGTCAGATAAGTTGATGTTAGGGAAATGAACCCTAAGATATGTATTCAAATGTATTTTTTTCTTTCATGTGATTGTTTCTAACACATTTATTATAAGATTATTTCTTTTTTCCTTTGTATGTCCCTCCCCCACGGTATAACCCCTGCTTTCACTGTATTTGATGTTGTTATAATTTGTGGAGGGGAAGGGAAAAAACAAATCGTTTAAATAGGGATACAGGTGGACCCATTGAAACAATGAGATGTACAAGTCTCTATGTTGAAAATGAACTTTACACCTTTGGTAAGTGGGGGAGGAGGGTTGGTTGGGGGGTGGGGGTAGGATGAGATGGGAAAGGGAAACAAAGGAGGAGGCTACAATGCTTGATAAGAAATGTACTCATTATCTTGCCCATGTAATTGTAACCCCTCTGTACAGTATTTTCACAATAAAAAAAATAAGAAGGTAATATTATTTTTATTTGCAATGATAAATTTCCCAACATGGGCCAATATTATATGTTAAGAATTCTGCAGTATAATATAAATAAAGTTATTATTACATCCCAGAAACTATTCTCAGACCATCTCATTTACAATGTTACTTATTTATCATTTAGTTTTCTGTGTGATGTCAGTTATTCTCGGTTTTGTTTACCATGAGGAAACAAATGCATAGACAGTGGCAAAATCATGTTCAAAGTCTAAACTAGAGATTTCCACACAGGTTGTAACTGTGGATAATATTCTATTTATTCAACAGGTAATGGATAATTGCTTTGGATTTGTGTTTTCAAGTGTAATGTAAAGATCCCTGGTAGTTTGAATATCCCAGGCATAAGTCATCAACTCAAGAGGTTGCCTAATCTCAAAGGGGTTAAGAATTGGCAGCTAAACTTCACAAGGAAAAAAATCACATGGAAAAATCTGAGATCGATGATGGTACTAACACCCCTTTTATCCTTTGTATAAAGCCTGTAAAGAATAAAGAAAATAGATGCTATCCCTGTACATGAAACATATACTAACTCTCACAAATTCTTCCCAGAGCTAATTAGTTGCATCTACTGCTAAAATATATGAAAATGTTTTTTAGATTTTTTTTGGTAGAAGATGCTGCCAGACATTGCATGCTATCTTTTTATTTATTCATTTGGGAAAGAGTTTATGAGGACAGTGAACAAAACTGTCTGAAATGCTTCTTGAAATGAATAGCTTATCGTGACTGCCACTGGCTGCTTTGCTGCCATTCTTTGGACAGGTGATGTTAAGTAGCAATTTCATATTATAACATCATTTAACTAATGAATTAATAATTTATAAAGAAGAATCATTTGGGTACTTTGCATCTGTTATATGGGCACTGCTGCAAATTGTATTGATTCACAACGTGTTCCCTTATGATTGAATTTCCTTTTCTCTTAGAAACGTTACTAATTTCATCTGGCTAGGAATGTGTGTAGAACCTAATTAGCAGTGCTGTTGCCTTTCTTCAAGTGCACTTCAAATCCATTTATTCAAAATTCACATCACCCTTCAAACCCCATCCTTTAAAACAGCAATTCATCCGATTTTCTTATCTTACTAAATGTCACTAGCCTCTACCTTGTTCCTGAAACCAGACAGGTGGAAGTCATTTCTGATGTCCCATTTTTCTCAAACCCCATAATATAGAAGGGAAACTTATTATTCCAAGAAAACATTACTTTGTGTTTCTTCATTTATCTAGCTGCTGCAGCCAGGACAAAAGACCCCAATTATCTGGCCTCCTTTCTTGGTGTTTTGTGCTTTGATGCTTTAACATTTCCCCTGCTAGCATAGTTGACCTCTTATCTAAAGGTCCTGCACCTGTACCTTAAATCAACCAGGAACTGAAAATTTTTCTTAAGAAATGGCATCTACACTGAGCAATACACTTTTTTTTCTTATTCCCTAAATAATAGAGTATAATATTATTTAATACTACTTGCATTACATTTGTTTATTTAAATAATCTAGAGATGATTTAAAGTAAGCTGGATCACATGCATAGATTAATGCAAATACCATATCATTTTGAGGATCTGAAAATTTGCTATCAATGACAATCTATAAATGATTTTCTTCCTTCCCCCTATTCCTCTCTCCCTTACTCCTCCCCCTCTCACCAGCTTGATTACTCTCTGTCACTCTGTTTCCATCTCAGTCTCTTTCTTTTTCTGACATAGTCAATGTCAACCAACCTGAAAGACACTATTTTTTTTATTATTTATAATAGTAGAGGAGATGTATCAAGGGGTTTTAGTTACAAAAGTCAGATAATAAATACATTTCTTTTAAATAGTGTCATATCTCTCCACATTTTCTTCCAGGTTTTCCTTCCGTACCCCCCACAACAAGTTGTAGTGTTCATTTTCAACATATTGAGCATCATTGTTGTGTTTGTTCACCCTTTGTCCCACCATTTCTATGCTTCCCTCTAATTCTCCCCTAAACAGATAAACTTATAAACAAGACAAAAGGTACAAAAAAACAAACACAGCAGCAAAGGAGAAATAAAAACAAAAACAGAAAACAAAATAATAAAAATACCTCTTATTTCCATTTCTTTGAGTTCATTTTGATCAATATAATTATGTGTGTGTGTATGCCTTTGTGATCCTCTCCTAAGAATATTCTCCTTCAGTCTCACTGTGTAAATGTCTGGAATCCTATATAATTAATTATGTCCAAGTGCATTTTTTTGTTTATTTTACTATTCAATATGTTTACATGTCAGTGTATAGGCCCATTGTTGGAACAGCTGAGGAAAAACCATGCTATTCCTATGTTTCTCTGGCTTACTTCATTTAAAATAAATTTTTCCATGTCTTTCAATTTTCTTATGAATATTACAATATCATTCTTTCAGATGCAAGTATATAATCTCCATTGTATATATGTGCCATGTTTTCTTGACCAACTTATCCATTAAGGGTATCTGGGTTGATTCTATATCTTGGCTATGGTAAACAATGCTTCAGTGAACATGGTTGTGCTGGTAGCTTGATGGCCTTGTTTGTGATCTGTTGAATAAATGTCCAGCAGTAGAATTATTGGGTCATAGGGAAGCCCTATGTTTAGTCTTTTGAGGACCTTCCTTCTGCTTTCCAGGGTGGTTGAGCATGTTTACATTCCCACCATCAATGTAGGAGAGTTCCTTTTTGGCCACATCACTGCCCCCAATTGTTATTGTTCATTTTCTTGAAAATCACTATTCTAACTGGGGTGAGGTAGAATCTCAATGTTGTTTTGATTTGCATTTCTTTTATGGCCAGAGATGTTAAACATTTATTCATGTGTCCATTGGAGATTCAGAATCATTCTCTATCCCAGGCTGAAGTCAAAGTTTTTATCTTTCTGCTGCAGCCATTTAGGATACTAGAATTACAGCTTTTTGTTACCATTCCCAGATCCTGCTTCCTTAAAACTGTGTTTGAGTAATACTTTAGAAACTTGAAAGAGGTTCATATCATTCCACTTTTACAAAGTCAATCAAAATGTAGGGGCTAAGAAGATCTCATGCCTGTAATCATGAGAGCATACTGATACTTGAGATCATAAGGATCCTGGTTTAAGGCTAGTTCAGGCAGAAATGTTTGACTGTATCTCAAAAATAACCAGGGCTTGAGAAATATTTCAAATGGCAAAGTGTCAGTCTAGTATAGTTCCTAAGTGTAAACTCCAGGTCTATAAACAAATGACAAAACGAACATAAAGCAAACAAGCAAAAAACAAACCTAAAACATAAAAAACATAAAACATAAGAACTTGGAACATAAAATGAAACATAATAATGGCTGTCTATTGTCCTAAACTTTTTTATTTTTTTCATCAATTCTCTATCACAATGAAAGCTACATGTATGTGAACATCACATCTATTTGGCTACTCAACAGCAAATAGTCATTTTAGAGGTGTTCAGTAAACATTTATTAATTAATGAATGAATGCAACCAAGATTCAAAATCTTAAATGGCTTAGTATAGGGTTGTGAAAGAGAATTCAACTGTCACATACCCTACTTTATCGCACCATTTTAGATTATCTGATTTGTGCCTCAGTACTGATATTAGACATTATTTCTACTTTGTTATTCATCATGGAAATTGTACAGCACTTGAATATATACATATAACTTGAATAAATAATAGACTCCATTTCCAAAATAAGTAATACAAATCATGGGTAGAGGGGTGCCTCAAGTTAGAGATTATAGTCCCAGCACAAAAAGCTGAGCAAGTGAAACTGAGTTCAAATCCCAGGAAATCCCCCCATAATGAAACTAAAGGTGAACAGAACATACAAGACTCACAATACAATATAGGAAAACCCCTCCTTTAATCAACAGAAAATATAAACACACATGACAAAGAGGTGCACGTGCTACTGCCAACATAAACTCTAATCTGCCAGTACATATTCCAAATATGCCGATATGAAAGCTGAATATGAGCTGTTAATCAGTGCCTACTGACACAGTAATAATATCCATATATGCCTCAGCTACTTGTCTTGAGACAAGAAGATTGCATGATGCTGGAGCTGAATGTATAATAGAAACTCACTGCATAGATTTTATTGACTTTGCTGAGTGGTTAAAACTTTTTTCACATTTTTCCCTGCAGCACCACTATTTTGTTTGTAATTATCATTCTGATAATACTTCATGTGCTCACAATGATGATTTATCATTAACTTTTAAGTATATTTTTAAATGTTGTTTAGAAGTTTTAGATGTGGCTGGATAAATTTTATGCCTAGTATTTTTCATAGGAACACATTGCAAATTAGTTTTCATCTACCAGATGAAAAAAGATAAAATTGTAGTTAAACCATTTTCTTCTAAACAGTCTGAGAGCAATAGCAGGTGGTCCACACCCTAGGGAATATCTGATATCATTCCAACTTCAAGGCAGGAAATTTAGAAATGGTGCAATATAGGAAAGGGAAGTGAAAGAATAGGAAATCTGTGTTTTCTGTTTACATGATACACAAGCTCATCTGCTTTTGAAAAGAAGAGAAGATTCAAAGCCAGCTGAAAAGTTAAGTATTATGAGGCACCAAAGGAGAAGATACATTATGTTCTCAACTCTCATCAATAACCTTGCATTATGTATGGGTTAAATTTTTCCTACTATTGCTCACTGTTTAGTTGTTACTATTTGTAAACGAATGCATGCACTTGTGAGGAAGCTTGACTTGAAGAGTGCCTTTGCTTGTCATATGGACAGTTGGAGTTGTAATTATTCATCTGCAACAATATTGTTAACTAGATGGTAAAATCAAGGTTTATATGTTGTTACCAGGCTGATTAAATGTTATACATTTAATATATTATATTATTCTTACCTGGACTCAAATTGCATCCCTATGAAATAAAAATGAAAACGATATGAACAAAGATTGTCAAAAATTTTTAGAACTAATGTGATGTAGCTTACATAACTTTGCCTGGTGATAATTGAAAGAATCAGAAGAAAGATGAAAGTACAAATGGTAAATATGACTCTCTGCACTCAGAATTACATTTGAGGTGTCTTTTAGAAAACAATAGTGTATATTTTCCCATAAATTTGTGTATATTAACTGCACACTAAACACCACATTGGATCATATATGTACATGTACATATATGTACATGGACACAGTTGAAAATTGCCGTCAAGGAATAATTAACTGAAAAGTGTTTTACACTTCAGTTTATAATATTTACAATATATTAAATAAGATGCTTTTTATATTAAATGTGCTAAAATATTATCATATACTATTTTTCCACTTTATTGCATGCTTTTGAGTTTCCAAATCCTTAATATAATTTTTATTTACATAGATAGTTAAAATATTTATTAAAATAAAATAATAGGTTTCAACAATGTTCAATAAAGAAGCTGTGAATATCTTCAAGTGCCACATTTATCCTACATTTTGTAAATTAATAATATGATGCATAAATTAAAACAAAAGTCATGATAATATTTGAATACCAGGTATTTTGTTCTAAACTCCTGATTTTTAAATTTCATATTTAATTAATGGCAGTGCTTTCTTACGTAAATCAAAAGCAGTATTATTATTTTATGACAGTAATGATTATTACATATCCATGAATGAATAATCATTAGTCATGCTTTAGACCTCTTACTTTGTGTCAATGTGTATTCTGTATCTCTTGTCTGAAATTCTATTTCATCTGTTATAAAACACCTGTCATTAGCTGCTACCTGATGTACAGTATGAAATGCCTAAATAAGCTCACAGACAAAAATTGCAAACATGTTCATGTGGTCAATTTTGTCATTAAATCATCAAGGCTGAAAATAAATTTTTGTTTTACTTTTCAATTATGCCTACATCTTTAGTTAAATTTTAAATTCTAAGGAAAGTATAGAACTTTTGAAAAGTTGCAGGCCACCCTCATATTTTTAGTGTTATTTTAAGTAGGAAATCTTTTAGAAATTCAAGAACTATCTGTCCTAGTTTTATGTATCAATCCTAGAACAAAGCATAAAAGACAAAGGGAAGGATATGAAATGAAAAAATTGGGAGCCAACTACTTAATTCTAGATTCTCTTAAATTTTATTATTTTCATTATTATATATCTTAATTGCACAATGAAAATAGTTTTAATAATATTTCCATGCATAACATTATTTACTTTGATTATTTTCATTCCTCATTTTATCATGTGTACCTAGAAAAAATGCATATACACTTATGCACACATATAAAAACATCTTCAAAGACATTATATGTGTGGAAATATGCAAATAAATTCTTTAAATATTACTAGTCAATTCGTTTATCAAAATACACAAATTAATCCTCACTAGACTTTTAATTTTTTCTAATATAAATAAGAAGGCAAATGTAAAATAAGCATATATACACAAAAATTGAAAATAAATAAATATAGGGCCGTTAAGAAGTATTTTGTAGGCTTACATATAAAAAATCACATCTGTTTTTTGGGTTTCTTTTGACAGAAAGATAATCACAAGGTCATCATATGAAGCCTAGATACCCTCTTTCCCCCTACTAGCTGTGGTAGTTTGGTTATTTTAATGCAAGGAGTGTGTTCAACCTGAATTCTCTCTCTGCTTATTTAGAATATATTACAAAGCTGTCTGTCAAATATATTCAACTGTGAGAGTTGGAGGAAACATGTTGTTTCTACACATTCAATATTATGGTTATTATGAGTAAGAAGATTGCTACATAATATTGAGTGCCTGATATCTTGCAATCTGACAGAAAAGTATTAAAAGAATATTTGGCAGTTATATTTAAATATCAGATTAACTATCAACAGATTGCATGATTAGACATTTCTATGGACCTCTAAATAAGTTGAAAAATCACATTTTAGTTGGGGTGGGTTTTGTTATTGAAATGCCTTCCAAAGTTCACTTGACATTGTTAAACTATATAAAAATAAATAGCATCTAAAAAATAGCATCTAAATGATTTATTTGTATCAAACAATGTCAGGATTGGTATAGCTTTATAATTTCTATTAATTCTTCATCACTATTAGATGTTGATGAGAAAAGGCTAAAAGTTTACTTGTAAGACAATGATGTAATCATATTTTGAACACTACTTTTATCAATTCTATTTACCTATGATTTCTATTTGCCTATGTACTAGTGATATACCTCGTTCCCAAGCTATTGTGATAAATGACAAAATAATTTCAGTTTTACTTTCAAAATCACAGATGTTATTTGTAGAAATAAAACTTTCCAAATATTTTTTATCTGAATCCATAAAACAGAAACGTCTGTTGTTCATATTCATCCAAGCTCTCCTTATTCTGTATTCTGTGTCTAAACCACAAAAGATAATGCACACTAGCTTTTAAAGTGTATAGAATTTCATGCATTATTTATAAACAGTCAGTAAAAATTTCCACTATTTGCATAATAATTAATGTGAGCAGTAAGAATATGTGGTTATAAATAGTTTTCAAGTGTCAATAAATGCCAGTGATGGAAATAAAAAGAAAAATATAATATTTATTCCACTTGATTTAAGACTTTTTCTTTTATATTTCTAAAAAGCAGTAGGTTCTTGGCAACAAAAAGATAGAAGTACATTTTACTTCAATAACAGTAGATTTAACTTACATTTTTTTGTATGAGATTATTTAGTGATAATGAGGGAAAGCATTTGAAGGTTATTAGCTGAATTTGGGTATGTATTTAATGCAAAACTAACTGTTTTGTCTTATGTACACAGAATGAAAACTTCACATTGAATGAGTCATTATTTATGGCTAATAAGTGAATCCAAGTGAGAAAACTGGAATGTTTCCTTTGCATACTTGCGCTGTCACTTTAATTGCATTCCATTGAAGAGATATGGGAAATATTTTAATTTCACAGAACCATTAAATATAATGATTAAATATATGACTGATTTCAGTTTATTTACTTTTCCTTGGAAGTGGAGAGTTTGGAAATAAATATACACTATACAAGATTATTTTACAGAACCCAATTGGATTTCTCGGTTGACGGCTATATCTATGGATCTGAACAAACTCATTCTTCATTAACCTTATTCATAACTTTTAGATTTACCACACTTACCTTGGTAATTGTGATGTAGAAACAAGCAGTTTTAGGATAGATTAAGAGCAGTTTTCTGCTATTCTCTTCTTAAATTGAAGAAGTGGTAGAATTTATGTAATCTCTAGAAACATTAAGAATTTCACTTTGTATCAAAATAAGCATCCATTCATTTAGAACTTACAAAGAAGAATGAAATTATGTTTGTTAGTAAAATATTCATGGTTTGATACTGATAACTCTAGCTATATGGTTTCCTAAAATCAGGAGGATAGTGGTTGGACACCACTATCAAATAGGCAGAAAACTTTTCAGAAAGAAAAACTCACGTGGCCCTTTAGTAATTAATAGTTGGTGCAGGTGTGTGGACTGTCATAAACTTCACCAAAGCCTGGAATTGGGAGGATTGCAGTTCTTGATCAACCGCAGGCACAAAATTCTGTCTAAATAGGAGACATCTGGACACAGGTGGTACATGTTTATAATTCTAGCTACACCAACAGTAAACTTAAAATAGATGAAATATAGTCTTGGCTTGTGTTTGGGGAAGCAGACAGATTCTTTCTCAAATGTTCTGGCAGCAAAAATAAGGACTCTAAGAGTTACTCAGTGGTACAACAACTCCCTAGAGAACACAGACCCCATAACACCAAATTAAAAACAGAAAGAAATATTTTTTAAATAACAGTAAGATTGCTGCCTATTAGATATTATTTAACCATTCAGGGAGGAAAATTTAGAGTATATATAAAAGATCATTCCTCTCCCTGTTCACCTGTAAAGATTACTAAGGATTATGATCAGCATGAGATAGTATTCATTTAATTTACTGATATAACAATAAATTCTAGTACTACTGTTTCCTTTTCGTTTCTTTTTGTTTCAGGATTCATTAAAGAGATTTTGATTATTGTTCCTCGGAAGAAGTTTATAATCTTATGTTTACTATTAGATTCTTAATTATACATAGTGAGAGGGGAGAAGGTTATCTCATTAATCTGTTCTTTCAAATTTACCACTCCTGGACCAAAGACAAAAATTTTAATGATCGAATACAAGCAAGTAAATGATTCTTTGGTACCAATAACCAGTAATTTCACAAAAAATTAATGAAATGATCAATGATCATGGTTAGAAGATTCAAATACTGGCTTTATCTATTTCTGATTATCTTCTTCTGGGTATGCGAACACTCATAATCAACTTAGGCTATGAGTAAGATAATTAATGACAATATTATTTTGATTTATTTAAGTGTTTCAATTCATCATTTAATGTTAATGTGTGGAGGAAGATGCCATTTCATGAGGACAAATAATGTGTTATATTTCAATTATATATGCTTCCTTTGTGATTTAATAGCTTGAGTAATTGAAAAGGCAATAGTCTTTTAAAATTATATCAATTCTGTGTTAGGAAAATGAACCCTTAGATATGTATTCAAATGTATTTTTTTCTTTCATGCATTTGTTTCTAACACATTTATAAGATTATTTCTTTGTTTCTTT
Organism: Dipodomys spectabilis; assembly: GCF_019054845.1. Taxonomy (NCBI): domain Eukaryota; kingdom Metazoa; phylum Chordata; class Mammalia; order Rodentia; family Heteromyidae; genus Dipodomys; species Dipodomys spectabilis. The sequence continues at coordinate 898,105 of NW_024870884.1, read as the reverse complement.
GTATGTCCCTCCCCCACAGTATAACCTCTGCTTTCACTATATTTGATGTCAGTATAATGTGTAGAGGAGATGGGGAATAACAAGTCATTTAAGGATACAGGTGGACCCGTTGCAACAATGAAAAGTACAAGTTGACATGTCGAAAACGAACTTTACAACTTTGGTGGGGGGGGAGAATTTGGTAGGGGGGGGAAGGGAAGACTGGGAAGGGATGTGAAGGGTAAACAAAGGAGGAGGCTGCAATGCTTGATAAGAAATGTACTCATTATCTTGCCCATGTAATTGTAACCCCTTTGTACAGTATGTTCACAAAAAATAAAAAATATATTGTTTATATTAGAAAAAAGATATTTTATACAATTAAATACTATTTACTCAAGAAAATCTTACCTTCATACAGGTGGACCTGTTGCAACAATGAGAAGTTGTCATGACGAAAATGAACTTTACAACTTGGGGGGGGGGCGGATTGGGGGGGGGAGGGAGGATGGGAAGGGATGGGAAGGGTAAACAAAGGAGGAGGCTACAATGCTTGATAAGAAATGTACTCACTATCTTGCCCATGAAATTGTAATCCCTCTGTACAGTGTTTTCACAATTAAAAAAAATTTTAAAAAAAGAAAATCTTACCTTCAAGTCAATATTATAATTAGTTACTATGTATGAGATATGCGTAGGAAACCAAAAATAGATAATGTTTTAGACAGGTTTTATTTGAGGACATATCTTTCTGCACTATACTGGTTTTCTTCTTCATAGTATTGTTAAAACAAGGGGTTTAAACAAACGTATGAAATATTTATTGAGGGGCTGGGAAGGTGGCTCAGTGGTAGAGCTCTTGCCTTGCATGCCTGAGGCCCTGGGTTCGATTCCTCAGCACCACATAAGCAAAAAGAAAAAAGCTGGAAGTGGCACTCTGGCTTAAGTGGTAGAGAGCTAGCCTTGAGCTGAAGAGCTGAGGGACAGCACCCAGGCCCAGAGTTCAGGCCCCACGACCGGACACCCCCCCCCAAAAAAAGAAATATTTATTGAATATCCTTACCCAAATTACTTGATGAAATAATCAAGGACATATACATGGAAAACTCTGACCAACACTACCTTTATTCTTAATACTAAAAATGGCATTTATAAACTTTGACTTGATCTGTCACATATTACCACTTAACCGATTTAATGTATTCAAAGACTATAAGTTTATCCAATGAGTTTGAGTTTCTTTCAGAGACTCACTTGCATCATCTATAAAATACAGAAACATAGAAATCTTCTCACATATGACAGCACCCAGAACCTGGAAAACATTACGTCAAGTGACAGAAACCAGGCACAGGATAACAACCACTCATTCCCACTTACTGGTGGACTTTAAAAATCAGTCTCTTAGACATTAAGAGCAATATGCTAATTAGCAAGGGCTGAACTGGAGCTTGGGTTAGGAAATGTCCATCAATTGGTACAAAATTCCACATAGAAAAATAGGCTAAAAATCTCATGAACATCATGGTGACCACAGTTAATATATCACATATGCAAAAATTACTGAGGGGAAACATCTCATCAAAAATAAGAATCACACTAATAAGGGATAAGTAAGTGAGAGAATACATGTGTTTAATTAGCTCAATTTAACCATTGCATAATATTAATGTGTTTCAAAATAGCATTCTATATAGCACTAAGGTACAGAATTTTTTAGTTAAACATCAACTAAGCTAAACATTATCTAAATATTAACTAATTAATTTAAAGGTGAAACAACAGAATTTAAAAGTAAAACATTAACAACAGAATAGTGAGACAAAGGACAAGGGAGGAACCAATGCAATGCAATATACACAAGGCAATATGTTGGCAGTGATCTGTACAACTTGTAGGGGTGGGAGTTGAGGGGGATTGAGAGGGAGGGAAAGTAGGAGAAAAATGAGGGAAGGAGTATCAAGTTTGACAAGAAATGTGCTTATGAACTTGCTTATGTAACTGTAACCCTTCTGTACATTTACTTCACAATTAAAAACAGTAGAAACATTAATGAGATTAATTATGTATGAAATTAAGATTACAAGAAGAAGTGAAAGAAGGATAGAGGTTAATATTGTTTAAAATAATTATTGAATAAACTCGTTTTAGATAGAATCTTAAAAAGTTGGAAAGCAATTAATAAGTGGGATAAAGACAAAGAGAAACTTCTCTGAAGAAGAAATGAGTGGCCAATAGACACAGGAAGAAATTCTCAACTTCATTTTATTTTATTGTGAAAATACCATACAGAGGGGTTAAAACTACATAGGCAAGGTAATGAGTACATTTCTTATCAAGCATTGTTGCCTCCTCCTTTGTTTCCCCTTCCCACCCTTTTCCATCTCCCCTCCCAACCCCTCCATCCCCCCCCCACGCGACAAAGTTGTACAGTTCGTTTTTCGACATAACGTCTTGTACATCTCATTGTTGCAATGGGTCCACCTGTATCCCTATTTAAACAATGATTTTCTCTTCCCTTCCACAAATTGTACCAACACCAAATACAGTGAAAACAGGGATTATACCATGACAAGAGACATACAAAGCAACAAAGAAATCATCTAATAAATATGTTAGAAACAATAGCAACAAAGAAAAAAATATTTGAGTCCTTATCTTGGGGTTCATTTCACCCAACACCAACTTCTTTAACCATAAAAGAAATGCAAATCAAAACAACATTGAGATTCCACCTCACCCTAATTAGGATGGCTATAATCAAGAAATCTTATAACAAGAGATGCTAGAGGAAATGTGGCAAAAAAGGGAACCCTACTTCATTGTTGGTGGGAGTATAAACTTGTCCAAACACTTTGGAAAGCAGTATGGAGGTTCCTCAAAAGGCTACACATAGAGCTCTCCTATGATCCAGAAATTCCACTTTTAGGTATTTGTCCAAACAATCACAAGCAAGGCTATACCAAAGCTACCAGCACAATTATGTTTATCGCAGCATTATTCACCATAGCTAAGATATAGAACCAACCCAGATGCCCTCAATAGATGATGTGGCATATATATATATATATATATATATATATATATATATATATATATATATATAATAGAAGTGGTATATATACACATATATATATATATATATATATACACACACACACACACACACACAATAGAATTCTATGCCTCTATCAAAAAGAATGACCTCCCCTCATTTGTTAGGAAATGGAAAGACTTGGAAAAAAATGATATTAAGTAAAGCAAGCCAGGCCCAATCCCATGGTTTCCCTTATCTGCAATAACTAGCATATGTCTAGGACAAGCAGAAAAGGTCAAAAGCTATGTACATATGACCTATAACCTGATGCTAAGTGAAATGAACCCCAAGATGGGGACAGAAGAGATTTTATCTTTGTTGCTGTTGTTTTTAATGTACTGATAATGTACTATGTGATTTTTTTTTGTCTCTTTGTATATTCTTCCCCCATAGTAAAACCCCTGTTGTCACTGTATTTGATTCTGGTGTCCTGCCTCTTGTATATATGTTTTTCTAATTTGGGGAGGGGAAGGGAAATAACAAAATGCTGAAATAGGATACAAAATGATCCATTGTAACTATAAGATGTACAAGACAATATGTTGAAAATAAATTTGACAACTTTGCGGAGGGGGGGTGCAGTTGGAGAGGTGGAGAGGAAAGGGAAAAACAAAGGGTGTAACAAAGAAAAACAAAAGTTGGGAAAGGGAAGGGAAATCAATAATCTATTTTATTATGAATATCAACTTAGAGACCTAGTATAAAAATTTGCATGTTATATTTTGAGCAAAATATCATCTTTGAAATTAATTTAGAAAATCATTGACACATAGCAAATAATCCAATCCTTTCCAACTGGAAATTTCTCTTGAAGAAAAATAGAAAATCTGATAGTAGCTCCTTGTGTAGTATCTTCACACTTGATTCTTTAATACAAATTATGTATGAAAATGCTGGGCCAAAAAAGAAGAAACAATAGAAAGTCTTCATTTAAACCAGATGAGCAAACACCATCTTTGGCTTTGGGATGATCCCCTCAGAGTTCTAAAATGTTACCCAATTTGTGATTATCGGTTTATAGAATATATAATTTGAAAACATACATAATGAAAAATATTTACTTTTGCCAAAGTACCAGAGTACTAGAATGTCACCTGCTAGTCAGGATGAACACAGAGAATAGTTAGGGATGGAGTTTGAAAGTGAGAGGATAATAATGATAAAGAAGTTTAGGGGAAGAAAACAATTTAAACAATAGATGCCAACTGTGCAGGTTTAAGATATGGATGCAATGAAAATTACATACAAATCATAATTAGCAATGAAATCCCAGAAAACTAAGAATCTTTGACACAAATATACAATATTTAATGAGTAATTTTTTCTTAGAAAGTAGCAGCGTATACATAATGAAAAAAAATGGAGACAAGCCCAACTATAGTCAAATGTAAGAGTAATATAAAGTTGAATCTTAATTGACTTTATAGTACTTTGGGTTGTAAATAAGATACTTAGGTGACATTTGCAATAATAATATTTGTTATGAAAATCATCTAGTCTTAAGTGTATCACCTAACATTGTCTCTCATGCTTTTTAAGCTCCTGAGCTATTTCTAACAATGAGTTCTTAAGCAGTAGAAACTAGTGGTTTGCCTACAAGACAGTAAGTAGGCATTCAGAATCAAGCTGGTGATATCTGCTGACGACTGGATTCCTATTTCTTGTTTTCATTCTAAACAAAAGTTAATTCATACCCCTCCTAAAAGAGGTTTGATCTTACTCATTTCCTTTTGGTATATTATATGGATGAGATACGAGAAGAAAACAAAAGAAAAAGCTAAACCCAAATCCACAAAAAAAATAACTTGTAAGAGATAGGGGCAAGGTCCTCAAAGCACAAAAGATGAATACTGCAGTTAGAATCCTCATGAGAAATAAAAGGGTGGAACACAGGGTACAGAGAAGGCAATCGACAGTGGAGAAAAGGAGAAGCATTGCCATGGAAACAGCAGAGAAGGTTCTTTCCTTGACCTCAGAAGAAACAAGCTATGTACATTTAGGTAGATCAAGTACAAATTTCTGTGGTTATATGACAATGTACAGTGCAATACAGACAGTATTTCCCTTCTCCCATGGCTACATATGGAAGAATATTAATGGGATATATTAAGAAAATAAATAGAGTGGACCTATTAAATTCCAGATACCATACTAATGCAAGACACTCAGAAGGAGCTCATGGTTATCTCATATAATCAGAGATAGTTGGAGAAAAATAAAGAAGGGGTAACAATGTTTGACAAGAACTGCACTCGTTACCTTACTCCTGTAACTGCAACCCCTCTGGACAGCATCTTTAGAATAAAATAAAAATTTTTAAAAAGAATATACTTTAAAACACATAAAAAAGTACTGAGATGATTTTTAAAAAAAAATAATTGGATATATTTTTATATCACAAGCTTTTGTTCTTGGTTTTAAAGTGCTTTAGCTTACAATGACCAAGTTAGTTTGGTCAGCTCATTCAATGATCTCAAAGTCTATGAATTAAAAGAATCAGATTTCACAAAAGTATATACAATAAGATTTCAGTTACAGAATTCTAGCTGAAGGAATAGAAAATGGATATTTCCAGAAAATGGTTTTGGAAAAAGTTGTTAAGTGATTTCTATGTATTGGTCATTTGATGGTATTTGGTAAGTAGTTAGAGAATACCTGTGAGTATTTACAAACAGAGAAGGCAGCTTGGGTTTCTGAGGACCATGCAAGTATCACACACACCATGGTCAAGGTATTCACTGCAATTACAAAATATTCAACCTACCTTTTGGCAGTGTTGACAGGCAATGGTTTTCATATGAATGAAAAATTTTATTGGCACTGACTTTACTTATATTTAAATTTTTCCAGAAAAAAATTCATTCAGATAAAACTTTTATAATGACATAAAATACTGAGAGAATCACCAGGTAGATTCTCCTACACCTTGTGCTTTTTAAATTTTTTTATTTATTTTTTACAGAGGATATAAACAGCCCAAATTGGCTGTAAAACAATGTGAAGATTTTCTGTTTTATGTTTTCTCAGAATGCTATTATTTCAAGGAGGAAAAACAAGAGGCCCTTGTGTACAGGTTCCATGGGAAGATTTAGACTTGCATACTTATGAAATTCAAGCCACTTTTATTTAGACAGGCTGTAAGAGAGCTCAGAGCTCTGTGAAAGAACCCTTTGTAGCCGGGAACAGTTTCAATGGTGAGCTAATGAAAATCTGAGCAGCCAGGAAAATTAGGGACCTCAATAAATATTTAAACAAAAATAAATGAGAAGTTAATTCAAGGAATTAGCAAACTCTAAGTTAGAAAGTCAGTAACTAGCCATAAACTAAAAACACAGAGGACAAGTTTGGTCAGGAATATTAGAAGGAAGACATTAGTTTCTTAGAGAAAGAGAAAGTACATTGTAGTCAAACCTATGAGTTAGTTTCTATTCCTAGCTGAACTGGCTTCTCCTTCCATAAAGGATACAACTATCAATGTATTGTTTCTTCTGTGTTCTCAATACATTTGAGTGGGATACATGAATTATGTAGTTACATAAATTTATGATGGTTACTCAAGTTTTAGTTTTATGTGTAGTTGTGGAGGTGGGAGGGAAGGGAAGGTAGAGGAAAAACAAAGGAGGAGACAACAATGCCAAATAAGAAATGTACTCATTACCTTGTTCATATAACTGGAACCCTTCTGTACGGTATTTTCACAATAAAAACTTAATTAAAAATAATAAAATAAAAATACCTTACTAGATTAATAAAGCGTAGTTCTGGATTTGTTTATGTGAACATTTCCAGAAAGGATAAACTAAGTGTGTGTGTGTGTGTGTGTGTGTGTGTGTGTGTGTGTGTGTGTGTGTGTGTGTGTTTGTGTTGGGCCCAGGGAAGGGGAACCCAGAATATGGACTATAATACAATAACAGAAGGGAATCATAGAAGGGAAAGAAGGAGGAGGATCATGAGATTTTTTTTTTCTCTGCTCCCTAGCCATTGTGTTTTGAACTTCTCTGCTATCTCTTTCCTTTCATGATGGATTGAAATGTTCTGAAACCATGAAAGAAAATAAATATTTTCTATCTTACATTGTTTTGCTTCCATATTTTGTCATAGCACTAACACAGAACAACTGTGCCAGAGGAGTGGATAATGGCTCTGATGACCTCATCTTGGGCCTACCAAACTGGCTTGTGGGAGGGTTTTGGAGTTGCTTGGGGTTCAAGATAGAGAAGCTTTAGAATGGATTAGGTATAGATTAATGGGTGTTTTTGTGGTAGTCCAGAATGCCAATAAGAATAGAAAAGAACATTCATGAGATTTCTGATTAAAGCTAGGATTGAACTGACCACCTGCTATTTGAATTACATTGTGGCAAATATTTTTTACACATTTTATGTGCCTTCAAACTTTGTGAAAGACTGAATCTAAAGGTGACATACAATTCTGTGGAGGCAACTTCAAGAAAGATCACCATTTATGCTGAAAAATGGTTAGTTTTCTCTGCATTTGGGTAAAAAGCTAAGTAGGAATGTTTGTTTTCAGGTTTTCACAAGCAAGGGAAACATTTCAAGTTGTGAGAAAGGTTTTATTGTTCTTTAAAAAAAAGTCCAGTGCTTTGTTTGGGACAGTAGAAAAGATATCTTGAAGGCATCTCAGGAATTAGCCAGTCACTACTCATTTGCAGGATCAAGGTTATAAGGTTTAAACTCATTTGAATAACTGCTCTGAGAAGAGAGCTCCAGGGCTTTCTGCACTATATATGGTTACCCAAGGTCATTTTCCAGGTTCAACACTCTTGGTACTAAGAGATCATTGCCAATGTGATTAAAGGGGCTTTTGTTCACTATTCTCTTTGTAGACATTGGTTTCATACATGTGATTTACAGGCATGCAGAAGGCAAGATTTGTGAGGTCATGGAAGTTTTTACTAAGTTTAAAGGAAATTCTAGGAGCTCAGATATGTGTGGCAGTACAATTTTACATGTAAGAAGCATATATGTATATTTAGCACATATATATATATATATATATATATATATATATATATATATATATATATATATCATACCTAAAACCTAAAACAATCTAGGCAAAACAAAGTGTGGTTAAATAAGAGTGTTTTGTATTAACTATTTGGTACTATTTAAGAATCTCATTCTCTAAATTAGAAAATATACACACTCACACACACACACACACACACACACACACACACACACACACTTCCATAACACCTTAGAGGTATAGAAGCTAAAGAAATGCATGTAGAATCCTGTAGAATTTTCTTAATTATTCTCCAAGTCATAAAATAAGTGATTTTCACATGAAACGATACCACAACATAACAGAGTAAGTGGTTGATAATGAGTTTTCTTAGGAATTCATGTTATAAATTTTAGGAAGTCTTTCCTGAAGATGTTAAATTTTAAACATGAAAAGAAGCTTGACCCAGTTTTTTAATGATATTTTACCGCCTGTCCAGAAGCCACCTGCGAATTCCTTATTAGCATAGGGATAAACAAATGGGTCTTCATCTTCCTTTTTTCCTATTCCTTACACAACAAACATCTTTTTATGAAGCACAGAATCATTATTGTTTTGAGTACACAATCAGCCATCTTTCTCCCTCCTCTGGCTGCTGGTCTATAAATGTCTACTGCTTTGAATAAACAGTAGACCTTCAAATGCCAGCATGCATTCTTTTATTTTTTAAGGAAATTTATCTCCAGTCTAATTGCAATTTATTAAAATTGCATTTCATTTGTCAGAACAAAGACCTTAAAAAGAGATCAGTTTTTAGAGAGCAAAGTTGAAAGCATAATAAATAGATAACCCAAAGACAAATAAATTAGTAGTGAATATACTAAATCTTCTAATACCCAATTGTTCATAAAAGTTCAAATAATTACTGAAGGCATAAAAATTTCATAATGTCTTCAACCAGCACTTGTATTAAAAAGTGATTTAGATTCCTTTATGGAAACATGTATGGAAAATATAGTAATTTCGTGAAAGAATGTAAAATGAGCTTGAATAAATATCTCAGTGACTTTTCTATTGGACAAAGAAGATAAAGACATTTAAAAGAAGTTGGTACACTATGTGGCATTTAAAAATATTTAATTAAAAACCAGAGGACAAATATAATAACCATAATTTCCAAAGCCTATTATTAACATTTAAGTTACACAGCTTTTAAAAGGAGTACTTCTTCCTTATCCAAAATATATAAAACAATTTCAGATAGTTAAAACTCTTCTAACTACTCTGTCTTATACTGTGTTTATGATATGTGAAATGCACTGGAAATTTATCTGTGACCAGATAGCCATCTTTTTAGGATACTTCACTAATTAGGAACAATTATAAAATACAAAATGACTTATTGTTGTTATAATTCAATTAGTTTTCTTGTGAATAAGACCACATAATATCAATCACATCAAACTGTTGGTCCTCATTGTACTTATAAACAAATAGAGAATCATTACAGTTGTATCTCTAAATTTTTCATACTTGTTCAAGTTTTTTAGAAGACTCGTTTCAGATTTAAATGTTGAATGTGTGTGTGTGTGTGTGTGTGTGTGTGTGTGTGTGTTGTCATCTCTTTTAGTTTTATTTTCTTTAACTAGTTCTACAGAGAGGTTTCAAATCAACATGCCAATTCATGCATTTTGATTAATATCACCCCTTCCATTATTCTCCTTCATCAATCCTGACTTCTTTTATAATTTACTTCTATGTGTAAGTTATAATCTTGTGAAGAAATATACAGAAAATTTTCATATTTCCTAGATTTCTATTTATTTCAAATTCAGTGAAGAATACCCCTAGATTTCAAAGAAGAAGTTAATGTCTGTAGGGTTTCATAAATACAGATATGCATATGACCCTGCATAGGTTTACATATATCCACAGGTATATTAACTAAAGTATGGTATATACATGCCCGGATTTCAATGATGTAACTCCTTTGTTGAACAAAGTGAATATGAGGATGGTGGCTACTATGTGTGGTTAGTGGAAGGGTCCTCACCCAAGTGAAGGGGATGGACAAATGGAGAGAGGAAGAGTGGGCAAATGCAGATACAATAGTCAATGTAGATACATGAAAAGGGATCTCGGTAAATTGAGGGACTAGGCTGAGTTAGAAAGATGGGAGAGAATTATGAAAAACCTGACATTTACCAAGTGGCTTTGTACTCACAAACAGATCTGGCTTTGAGACTCATTTCGACAAGTATTTAAGGACAGAAAAAAACCCATAAATTCAAAAAAAAAATACTTGTAGCAATTATATGGTTTTTAAAACTCCACCAACAAAAATTATACAGAGGCAACTAGATTCTAAGAGAAACCATGAAGGAAGAGTTAGTTTCCTAAGAGGGAATGATTTCACTCATGTGGTGAGAAATAAACTTATTATAGAAAGGGGTTTCAATGAGTTACCAGATACCTCATTTTCTTGCTCTGCAGGTACCTATCACGCAATGGAATTGTGCAAAATAAGACTTCTTTTGGATAGCTTAGTGTATTTATCAAAATTTGAGAATAAATTAAATCTTAACCAGATTAGTCCTGTTACCAGCATCTCTCTAATTTTTCGAGGGCTAAATAAGTATGGAGAGAATTCTTGATGGCAAAATGAGCAGAGGAAAAAAAAAAACTGTCACAATACAATTCCACATTTGGAATGAATATGTTGTTAGCTAACCAATACCCAAGAAAGTTTAAGAAGAAGATATAACTGATGAGAAGTTGCAAGATATCAGCAGAGGACAAATTACTCGGGTCAGAGACTGTGTTGGGCAGAATGAAAGAATCTGCGACTGGTCATATTCATATGTGCTTAACATAAAAAATATTCTTTTTAAAATTATTTTCCTGCTATAATGTTCCTCCTTTCTCTGCTACAATCCTGAGGGAATTATGAACAATAAAAAGGCAGCTACATACAGGAGAAAATGTGGTAAATTTGAAAAATTTATTTATATGACCTAGTATTTCTGAGAACATTATTACCACCTACCTCCTTTACCACTTTACTTTACTTTGCCACTTTCCCTCCCCTCGGACTCTCCTCCCCACCAAGTTGTAAAGTTCATTTCTTACATAGTATCTTGTATCACTGTTGCATTGGTTCACGCTTTGTCCTTTGTCTCACCACTTTATTACTCCCCTTCCTTTCTCCAAATCAGATGCACATACATAAAAGACACAGTGTACTAAAATTTTTAAAAAGTGATAATGGGATATTTAAATGGTTTACAAGAAGTCCCAATGTAATATACTCCAGAAAGATAGACCTTAAAGCTTCATTTATACCTTAAAGCTTTACTTCTACCTTACAGCTCTATTTAGTTTGTTTTCCTTTGCCTCCTTTTTATCAGTGCACGAACCAAGGAGTTTCTTTTATAGGATGGGGGGATAAATAAAGGGAAGTGAAATGAAATTTTAGGTGTATAAAGTAGAAAAACAATAGCTAGAAAATGAACATTGTCATGGGGTGGGATGACGAATCTGTTGAGAAGCAAGAAAGAAAATAGATCCAGATAGGATATTTTATTGAAGGTTACAGTTTCAAGACTAGATTCCCAATAATGAACCTATAGTATTTCAGTAAAACATACAGATAATTTGATCATTTGGCTAAAAATCTTCTCAGATAATAAAATATTAGTTTCATTATTACCAATCATCAAGTCCTATATATTTTGCTTTCAATACTATTAATTGCCTATATATATATGTGACAGTGTTCATCTACTGTCCTAGTGAAAAAGGATCTTGTTGCACATGAAGACTTTACATCTTTGCGATTGCTAGTAAAGGAAAGCAAGTTTGGCAGTTACACCAAATTTGGGATTTGTACTCAATTTGGGATTTGTACTGTCTATCTAGGATGGAGAATGGAAGCCTCATTCAAAGTTCTGACTTAAATCAGATTTAAGGGTAAGGCACAATTTTTTCCTAATCCTTATGTAATAAACATTCTCTGTGAATCCATATGCAACAAGATTGTTTTGTTTCCTTTGAATGTTCTTCCCTCAATATATTGAAATATATTGAAAATAAACAATGACAATATATTGAAAATGAACTTTCCAAGTTCAAGAGAAAGGAGGGAGGTGTGGAGGAAAGGGATGATGGGATGGTGAAAGAACAACAAAGGAGAGAGTAAAAATGTTCTGCTAGCAGCTCCCCTATGACCAGCAATCCCACTCTTGGTCATTTACCCAAATGATCATAAACAAGACCACACTAAAGCTACCAGCACAACTATGTTTATTGCAGCTTTATATACCATAGCTAAGATATGGAACCAACCCAGATGATGAATGGATCAAGAAAATGTGGTATATATACACAATGTAATTCTATGCCTCCATCAGAAAGAATGACATTGCCCCATTTGTTAGGAAATGGAAAGATTTGGAAAAAATTATATTAAGGGAAGTAAGCCAGGCCCAAAGAAACATAGGTCCCATGGTTTCCCTTATTTGCAATAACTAGTATATGTCTGAGACAAGCAGAAATGGTCAGATAAGTTGATGTTAGGTGAAATGACCCCAAGATAAGGATTCAAGTTTTTTTCTTTCTTGCAATTGTTTCTAACATATTTATAAGATGATTTCTTTGTTGCTTTGTATGTCCCTCCCCCATGGTATAACCCCTGCCTTCACTGTATTTCATGTTGGTATAAACTTTGATGAAAGATATGAAATTTTGAATTTGTAAAGAGCTCTCTGTTAAATTATAAAGACATAACTGGAATGGTCCACAAATATGGCTGGACTTTGAATAGTATTCTTCTAATTTGAGAAGCAAAATACATGTAAGTATATTTGAGGTGTAGGTTAAGGAAACTCAGATCTAACATAGAAGCTGGAAATCACACATAAAAATCAATTTATTGAACTACTTTTGATGCTCAAAATCTTAATGAATCTTTTAAGAATTCCCAGAGCTATAATGACCCCTAGGGTAAAAAATCTCAAATTGTTTCTTATTGTTATACATGAGTTAGCTTATTAATATTTCAGAGCACCATGCTGTGAAGCTATAAGCTTTTCTAAATGGTCCTTTTTTTAGACTTTTTATATTGTCCATTATGAAAATATTTTATCTTAGTAGTAAATCAAACACATTGATTACTAAGGTCACTGATATGGATTTAGTTTAAGATCTAACTTTTTGTAAACCAATGTGATTTTATTTTCTTCAAATAAATTTGAAAGAAAAGAAAAACAAATCTAAGACCCTATTAAACTGAGATTTCTCTCTTTTTATTACAGCCCATATTTATCATTTTTTCCATCAATCATCTAATTCTAATCCCCCTTTTTGCTTAATGTCTAATGTTTTGTAGATGCCAGAGCTCAAATGAATACAGTTGGGAGAATGGTGTATCACTCAGAGTTAATGAGGCCCAGGACAGACATCAAAAACAAACCTTTCTTCTTTCAGTGTGTATTTGTTGGGCTTTAGCATTTCAAAACGTTCCTGCAGTCAAGTGAAGACAATAGATGTTATTAAATGATGATTAACCAGAATTATAGAAGTCAGAAAGATGTCTAAGTTACACAGTAAAACTACCTTTAATAACAAATATTTTACTTGAAATATAAATAAAATATAGAAAAAGATCAATTCATTAGAAAAATAACCAAATCAGGAAGAACAAATTTCAGGCAGCCAAAAAGCTGCGATGTAAAGGCTTTGCGGTATGTAACACCTCCAGAAAGGGATGAGGTGACTGGGACTTAGGTGCCCATTGAGATGGGGTTGGAGAGAGAGGCAAAAAGAGAAGTATAATGTTACAAAAGGATGAGCAGTCTATGTTGAAAATTGTGTACTGTAGCCTAACATTATTGAGAAATGTAGATCTCAAAGAGGAGCAAAGTCCTATCTGCTTTAGAAAACAGAGGGAAAACAAATAAATATTTATGGTCTATTTACATGACCTTTTCCTTAGTTCTAATACCCATAGAGCTGGCATTCTGAAGGGATCACATCAATGTTGTCCCTCTAAATATAGATCTTCTCAGATGAGCAGAATAGCTCAATAGCAATGTAATATGACCATTTAAATCATGCTTATCAAAATGAACTCCAAGAAATGGCAGCAAGAGGTTTTGTTGTTGTTGTTGTTGCTGTTTTCAATGTACTACATGATTTTTTTTGTTTCTTTTGTATGTTCTTCCCCCTATGGTATATTTCCTGTTGTCACTGTATTTCATTTTTGGTACTCTGTTTGAGTATACACAATTACTTGAATTAGAGAAGAGAAGGAGAATAACAGAATGGTGAAACCTAGGACAAGGGGAGAACTAGTGTAACAGCAATATACACAAGTTGGAAATGATTTGTACAACTTGAGGGAAGGGAGAGAGAGAAAGTAGGGGGAAAATGAGGGAAGGGGTATTGTTTGACAAGAAATGTATTTATTACCTTACTTATGTATCTGTAACCACTCTATAAATTATTTTGACAATAAAATTATACTCAAAAATAAATATAGATCAACACTCAAGGGTTTAACAGGTGAGAGTCCAAGTAATTCTTACTGATTGATACAGTCAACAAAAGGAAGCACATTTTTTTTTTTTTGGTCGGTGGTGGGGCTTGAACTCTGGGCCTGAGCGCGCTCCCTGCATTCTTCAGCTCAAAGCGAGCACTCTACCACTTGAGCCACAGCACCACTTCTGTTTTTTTGTGGTTTTTTGGAGATAAGAGTGTCACGGACTTTTCTGCCCGGGCTGGCTTTGAACCTCGATCCTCAGATCTCAGCCTCCTCAGTAACTAGGATTATAGGTGTGAGCCACTGGAGCCTGCTAGGAAGTACATTTTCTATCTGTGCAAGGCAATTGTCTTCTGTGAAAAGTTATTTGTTTTGTTTATTTACTCTGACATTTATTTTTATAGGTGAACTTGCCAGAAGGCTGCCCTTCTGACAGTTCGGTTTAATCCACAAGCTTTCATGTATATTCTACAAATTTGTAGAAATGATTTTCAATAGTCTCATTCCTGCTCCAATTTAATATGAAATAAATGGAATAAGCACTGAATTATCAACATATCTGATATATTTTATTATTTTTATTATATTTTTATTGTAATATACTGTACAGAGAGGTTACACTTACATGAGTAAGGTAATGAGTACATTTCCTATGGAGCATTGTTACCTCCTTCTTTGTTTTTCCCCTACCATCCCTTCCCTCCACACTTCCCTGACCTCCTCTCTCCCCTCCCCTCTGCAAAGGTGTAGAGTTTGGTTTCAACA
Organism: Dipodomys spectabilis; assembly: GCF_019054845.1. NCBI lineage: Eukaryota > Metazoa > Chordata > Mammalia > Rodentia > Heteromyidae > Dipodomys > Dipodomys spectabilis. The sequence goes on along the minus strand of NW_024870884.1, from coordinate 882,755 downwards.
TAGTCTCTTGTACATCTCATTGTTACAATGTGTCAATCTGTATCCTTATTTCAGCATTTTGTTACTTCCTTTCTCATCCCCAAATTAGAAATATGCATATAAAAGATGTGGGCACTGGAATCAAATACATTGAAAACAGTGGTTATACCATGGGGGAAGAACATACAAAAGAAACATAAAAGGTGGGACTGTAAACTTGTTCAACCACTTTGGAAAGCAGTATGGAGGTTCCTCAATAGACTACACATAGAGCTCTCTTATGACCCAGCAATCCCACTTTTGGGCATTTACCCAAACAATCACAAACAAGGACATTCTAAAGCTACCATCACAACTATGTTTATTGCAGCTAATATATGGTACCAACCCAGATATTCCCCTCAGTAGATGAATGGATCAAGAAAATGTTTACACACACACACACACACACACACACACACACACACACACACACACATATATGAATTCTATGCCTCCATCAGAAAGAATGACACCACTCCATTTGCTAGGAAATGGAAAGACTTGGAAAAAATGATATTAAGTGAAGTAAGCCAGGCCCAAAGAAACAGGTCCCATGGTTTCCCTAGGACAAGGAGAAAAGGTTAAAAGCTACACACACATGACCATATAAGATGATGCTAAGAGAAATAAACCCCAAGATAAGGACACAAGAGGTTTTATCTTTGTTGCTGTTTTTTTAAATGTATTTATAGTGTACTATGTGATTTTTTGATCTACTTTATTCTTAAGGTAAAATTAAGGCTATCCAAAAGCAAACATAAGAATTGATATTTATTGAATGTACATAAATATGTATAATATCATCGTATGAGCAGTTTTCAAAAGTGTTTTTGTTTTACATTGTATTCCCCTAAAATTAACTTAAATAGGTTTATAGTATACTTTTATAAGAAAATAGGTGAAGCAGGTCTGAGTTGATAGAGATGTTTGCCTATATTTTAGGTACAATTAATGTGAGAATGACAGCTATAGCAAAGAAAATATCGAAGTTGTCAAACTGAATTTGAATTTCAAATGATGAATGATGTTTAATATATGAAATTATCGAATTTTTTCTGGGATAGATTTTTACTAAAATAATTGTACTCAGATGGGAATGTATTTTATCTAGGAGCTACTGTGAGCCCTTCAAAATTTTCTCAAATCAATTCTAATTGAGTGTATCTTTAAAAACTTACAAAACAATCAGGGACCAATGGCTGACTCCTTGCAACAGGAATAAGTCATGGTTAAATATTTTCATTTCCCCTTATTTCTTAGCACAGTACCTACTGAATAGGACCAATGTTATAAACCAAATGATCATTGTTCCCTGTGGATATGGATGGATATGTTTCATAAGGAGGACACTAGTAATTTTTCTTATTATTCTTTTGAGTGGTTTCTACTTAAAATATCTACATCATATTTTTGCTGTGCTTTTGTTGTCATAACATTATCTAACTTTTTTTTGTCGGTCGTGGGGCTTGAACTCTGGGCCTGGGCGCTGCCCCTCAGCGCTTCAGCTCAAGGCGAGCGCTCTACCACTTGAGCTACAGCGCCACTTCCGGTTTTCTGGTGGTTTATTGGAGATAGGAGTCTCACGGTCTCTCCTGCCTGGGCTGGCTTTGAACCGAGATCCTCAGATCTCAGCCTCCTGAGTAGCTAGGATTACAGGCGTGAGCCACCAGCACCCGGCTTATCTAACTTTTTATAATTGTTTATGTCTTAGAGAAAAGATGAGGAATGAAAATATAAATGACTTTTGTAACTTAGAGGGAAGGAAATTCCTGCTGGATTACTTGAATCACTTATGCTCTTTAGCTCTGATTATATAAAAAGAATGTTAAAAATGCATATTTTATATAGTCTGTCTCCTGAGATTTTTGGTGAAGCAAAAGCATTGTAATTATTACCTTTTCATTGTGACAGAGAGACTGATTCAATTTAGTGTTTCTGTATACAGAAACATCTGTTTCAAAGGTAGTTATTTATGTAAACCTAAACTATAATTACAAAAAGACTTATTTGTACATTCCCCTTAGAAATGAGAGAACAAGTCCAAAATGAAAAAGGATGGTAGCTTACATGCAATAAAAAATAAAGCAACCCATCCATAATTGCTATATAATAAGATGTATCAAACTATAAACACTTGTATTTGATGATATTCTGTGTAACAACAATGACCTTTTCATTTTTACCAAAGTTCTAATTTGAAATTGTCAGGATCATTCAACTTTATCCTTATATAGTTACTAAGTTTAATGACTGGATTTGCTTTTGTAAGGGATTGGGAATGAACTCAGGGCCTGACATATCTTGGCCAGGTTGCTACTTGAGTCAGGCTTACAGTCCTTTCTACTTTAGTTCTATTTAGGATAGAGTCTCAAAGTTATTCCCTGGCTGGCCTGGACCAGGATTCTTCTATTTATGATTCACAAATCCTTGAGATGACAGGCATGTACCATATTCCCTGTTAGTGATTGCCCAGCTAATGACAGAGTTTTAAATTTTGTTTTGTTTTGCTTTGTTTCACATTGTGTTTTTTACATGGTGTTGGCCTCCAGCCATAATCTTCCTAAATATCTATTTCCTGAATAGCTGGAATTACAAACATGAGCCACCATTCCTGGCACATGGTTAGCCTAAATCCCCCTCTATACACGGGCTACATGACCTGTATGCCTGTTTTCATATACTGTATGAGATTAGTGGTTATTAGTGATTATATTTATCTTACAGAAGTTACAAGTCTTTCGAATTAATACTTTCATACAACCTACCAGGATTTTAGCACATGCATGTTTCAAATTTAAAATTGTTCAGCCAGGCTTTTGTGGCTCATAGTTCAAATCCAGCCCAGGCAGGAAAGTCTGTGAGATTCTTATTTCCAAATAATCATCAGAAAACTGGAAGTGGCATCGTGGCTCAAGTGGTAGAATGCTAGCCTTAAGCTGAAGAGCTCAGGGACAGAGCCCAAGACCAGTTCAAACCCCACTACCAAGGAGGAAAAAAAAAAAAGTTGAAATATTTTTGACTTAAAATACTGATTTTTACTTAAAACTGAAATTAAAATTACAATATAAACTCTATCAGGACTTCCTATTTTTAATCCCTATTTTAACACCAATTTCAGTTCTGTAGTTCACTGATGTATTTGTAATTCATTTAGGACAAATTGTCTTATTTTCCTTCATTTCCTAGGAACATTTAGTGTCTTTGCACACTTATTCTATTTTATGGACATCAGACTAAGTTTGGCAGATCCAAAATCTCAAAATATTTTAGTGTTCTCATAAAAGTTTATGATGGGTTTCTGTTTTCAAATAAGCTGTGGTGGCCTTCTATAAGAGTTTATTGTTTTCTGTTGTATTCCTCTGTATAACTTGATAGATATAAAATTAATGTACAACTGAGTCTTTTTTACAGTTTTATTTTCAATTAAAAACATAGTAATATAAGAAGATTGCTCATTTGGGGATGATCATTTTTCAATTAGCTACAAAAAAAGCTTTCAACATAAATAAATGACTATACTTTCCCATATGAAGAAGTTCTTCCAGTGTAAATATGCCCAACTGTAATCTTACTTTTAACCTAGTGATACACAAATAGTATTTCTCAACTTAACATTCATTTCACAAATAGATCTGTGGTTTGCCTTGACTGACTTTCCATAATATCTACACACACACACACACACACACACACACACACACACACACACACACACACAATCTTAGACTCTTTACAACCTCCCTTGGTAAGTTTTACTTGTATTAATGTAGAGCAATGCTGCTCCAGCTATTCCTATAATTGAAGCCTGCCGAGTTAACTGTTGAGCTGCAAACTGGAGCTCAGTTTCCACAAGCCAGCTCAGTCAGGCTCATTATCTTCTCTCTTTTGCTCACAGTGGGTCTTTCATTTTTGAAAATGACTCTTCCCTTTGCATTTGAAATAGGATCTTCACTAAAATATTCATTTTAGCTCAGCTTGCAGGAGCCTACTTTCAAAGATTGAAAGAACAGGTGATTTTATTGTGTCTTTAGGGCCCTCCAGTTTTCAGTCTCCCCAGAAAATTTATGTATTGTAAGTTTCATCTAAAAAAAACCCTGAATATTAATTTGGAAATAGATTATAAAAATAGGAACCTGAATAACTTATTCCACAAGAAGTGTTCCTTTTCAATTACTTATAAAAAGTTAATATTTTGAAGACATTTCTATCTACAAGAAATGTTAAGACAACTGGTTTTTATGAGAATAATTCCAGAATAATCTTTCAGTACATGATTGCTTTTGAACTTCTAACTTACAGAACTTTACAGGCAAACAAAAACTAAAAGAAATAAACGTACAGCCATGGCCAAATTCAAAGCCATAATCATTTTACTAAGAAATTATTTTACTAAGAAACGTAGGTCAGTGAGATAGGATGTCTTTTAAATAATTAAAAAGGAAGATCAAGCCATTTTTTTCTCCTTAAATGTATATGTGTATGAATAAAAACTAGAAATTCAAGAAAAAAAAACAAACCTTTTTTAATCAACCTAGAACTTCTTAGAGTCTCGGGGGCATCAACACTAATTCATGACCTCATTATTAATTATTAGTGCAACATTGTTCTCTGTATTGTCTTAATGGCTGAAATTTGTCTCGATTGTATGTTACACACTTTCTATGGAAGGATTACAGCTGTGAGATTCTCATTATGTGTAGGAAAATCTAGGTTTAAAATAGAAAATGGTTTTGTTAATATAGGAAGAAAACACTTGTATTAGTATTTAAAGAAGTTATAATAAAATCTGCTACAATATTTTGGGTAAAGTGTTGAAAATGTATGTGATTTGAGTCATCTTTCCCTCAGAAGGTCAAGAGTGTTGGCCTTGAAAGCCACTGGGAAAATAATCATTACCTCTAGTTTCTCATCTTTACTAGGGCAATTTTACTTAAAGCCTGCAACTTTATTTTATTTTATTTAAATAGATGAATTAGAATTAGAAGTCTCTCTAGCTTCTTTAATCAGTAAAGTCTAAGTAGTCTGAAAAGGTCATATATTCTTGGAAAGACTGAAAACTGATACTCTATTTTGACCTTCAGGATCAATTTGCATATATCTGGCATAGAGAAGTTGCATTAGGAGATGTGTTGAGATTTTCTCATAGGATGGTTTTAGCTGATAATGATGATTATGCTGACTTCTCTGAAAGATATAGCTCTATTCAGATTGCCTGTTTTACCTTGTCTCTGTTGATACAAATTTTTGTCCACCTTAAATATGCTAGTTATACTTGTTCATAACATTTTCCTGTACTAGTTTTAACATTCATGGAATCCCTAGAGGAATGTCCCATCCCTGATGTTTGTGTTTTCTTTTTCTTTGATTTGACTTTGCCCTGATTTGTTAATATCATTATTTATCAATCTAGTAAGAAATCAAATTGTTAAATATTTTCTTTCTATTATTAGTTATTTTAATTTCTTTATTGTTACTGTAAAAGTGATATACAAAGGGACTACATTTAATAAGTCAGATGATGAGTGCATTTCTTTTGGAATAATGTCCCCCCTTGTCTTGCAGTCTCCCGAGGTTTCCCTCCCATCTCCACCCACAACTTGTATACTTAATTTTTAACATAGTGTCTAGTGAGTATCACTGCTTGCTATATTTGTCCACCTTTTTCCAACCAAATAGAGATTTTAATATTTTAAGGTATTTATTAACTTATGAACATAGGCTTTTCTCTCCTCAATTAGCTTTCTTTAAGTTTTCTTATTCATATTTACTTTAGATTGTCTGTTTAGCAGAACTGAACATAAACTGTGGATATGGGATAGACATTTGGTATTTGGTACTATGGGGAAAAGAACATGTTTTAGTATTATACTTTTTATATGATTTTAGAATACTTCTACTTACATTTATTGTCTTAGAGTTTTTATTGAAACATAAAAAACATGCCTATGTACTTAATCTACTCATACCTTTAGTTTGCTCTCTACAAACTCTTTATTTTCAGTATAACGATTTTAAAATATACTGTAACTAAAAATTTTAAATATTTTAAAATATACTATAACTCTATTTTTTCCTGAAGGTTTAGCCCATGCCCTGATTCCAGAGAGAACAGTATATTCACATTGCGTAGAAGTAAAAGGACTATGTCACCTTAATATTTTTTCTGTGTTTAATCATGATTTAAATTATTTGATATCTTGTTTTTAGAAATGTATGTCTTGCGTTGAAAATCACAAACACTTTCTACACTAAATTTTCAATAATGATTCTTCCTTTTGTGTGGCCATATTTCTTTCATTATAGCTATATTAAAAATATATGGTCTATATAAACATAAAGGAATTTAACTTACATAGTCAGAATATTAATTTCTGATGAATTTTTAGAACCAAATACAATTGAATATTGGCTGAAATTTTGACTTGTCATTATAAGTGTATTTTATAATACATCTTACTTACATCAATAAGGAAATGTCTACTTCTTACACCTATTATTGATGATAAGATGAAACTTATGAAATAATCAGAGCTAGTGTACTGAGAAATAAATGCAAAGGTAAAGAAAAATGGCTTTACCCAACTGGTTGTTACTAAAACAAGCAAGTATTGTTCACATTGATAGCTTTATTTTAAATTTATTTCATAGAAAAGCACCACATTCAATTATCAAGTTCAAGCTCATTTGATCTTATGGACTACAGAACAGCTGGTTTTCTTGGGTATTACACACGTCTCATTTTGGTTTCAGCAATAATGTTAATTCAACAAATTCTTTATTGCCTATTGTGAAATATATTAACCATATAGAACTTTTCAAGTGTGGTAGAAATCAACTCTGCTTTCCCCCATGAAAGCTGCATTTGTGTTTTCCCTGGATTATCTTGAATTCTAGGATTCTTCTCTGTCAGTCCCTCCAGCTTATTATAATACAGTTTTTTAGATTCTCCAGATTTGACCATGGGAAAATACAAAGGCAGAGCAGAAACCAAGCTCTAGCAATTAGTCTCTCCTGAGTCAGTTGTGGTTACCACCTGAGACTGTGAAAGTCCTTGGAAACTGCCAATTTAGCATTGCTCTTCTCATCAGTACCTTTGCTGGTGAATAGCTCTCCCTCCCATCCCTTATTCCTCTTATTCCTAAGGGTGTGACTGTAGCATCTCTTTGCTGACATCTCCTCATTCTTTTCAGTGACTATCTTGAGTGAGATATAAGACTTTTCCTTACTTCTGCTCTTGCTTGCCTTGCAACGAGTGCCAAGAAATACTCATTGGAGGTCCATTTCCCCTTGGGAATGCAGTTATTTTCTAACTACAACCATCTAATACCTAATCTCCTTCCAGAGACTTTCATCCAGATTCTTGCCTTTTAAAAGTTTAAAGTATCAGTTAAACACCAGACATTTTTTTTTCTAAATTTCTGTCAACTGGGTTCTCATCCGGAGAACATCTGGAAGAGTTCCTTATTAAATTTATGAAAATATACTAATAATTGGATGCCCCTGCATTGCAGAGCTCTGTTGCCACACACGCATTCATTCTCTCCAAATCCTGTTTCTAAACTTTTAAGTCTCTCCCCAGTTTCCTTTATGATTTTTATCCTGTTACATAACTAAGAGGGTTAATATTAACACACTGAGTTCCAGTTGCTGTTTTCTCTAGGTTCTACAAACTTGTCTGCCAATTTCTTCACTGTAAACGTAGGTGGAACAGTTTCCACTTACTGTGTTTTCAAGGTGTGCTACACAAAACAGAAGATAGATGTGATTATGTATAAATAATGCTTATTTTCAAGAAAATGCTTTCCCTCCGAGAGTTGCTAGGATAATAGGAAAGGGAAAACAAATATGTGCGAAATGAATGCAAAAAAAGTTAACAAATTACAATCAATCACTAACAATTTTTAGAAAGGAAAAAACAGTTTACTGTTGGGAACATGTTGTTTGTCTCAAAATTCTTTAGTTTAAGAAATTCTTTTGAAGCATATATTTAAGGCATTTTAATTTTAAAATCTTTATACTGAAACTAAAATTTTCTACTTATTTTAGCAGTATCTATTTTAACTTTACACAGAGCTCATAATACAACTGATTCTTAAATAATTTGGCTATTAGAAGACTTTTTTTTTTTTTTAGTATCAAACAAACCAACAAATAAAGAAATGAATCTGCAAACAAAATAAAGCAGGTTCCAGCAACGGCAAGATTCTATATTTGCTTTCCCACTCAGTGAATAAGGCTAATCTACTTTGGGTGGAAAAAAAAATTGGCACTTATTTTCCTATTATAATATGTTGCAACAATGTGAATGACTTTCTAAATAACCTGGAATGTATCTTATCACATAGATTATTTTAATAATCTTATTGTAATATTCTATATGATTTTTTATAAATGTATAGTATATACATTTATATATAACTATAAGCATATATAAATTTTAGTATATTGAGTTCTATTGTAACATTGTCAAGAGAAGGCATTGTATAATCTATTGGAATACTTCTTTTGTACAAAAGATTACTATTGAAGGTAATTTCTACCTTTCACAATTAGTACTGATTTATTAAGGTAATTATTAAATAAAGTAATTCTTTAATTCTCTTTCCTCTCTCATCTGAGGACATAATCAAGCTATAGTGTACTCCTGTACTACTCAGGTGATGAAAAGTGTATAATCTCTGCCCATCAAAATATGTTATATAACTTAACAAGGGTATTTACTTGCACAAAAATAGCTACAGGGCTATCTACAGCAGCATTAGGAATCATGCTCGTGGGTTATTTTTGTTTCCTCTCCAAAGAAAGGAAAGAGCTGTTTACAATGAATATATAAGTTAGCACTTGATGAAGAAAGAACATCGTATGAATAGTAAATGATAGATCCAAAGTCTTTTGAAAAGAAAAAGAAAGATTATATTTTAAAGATATCTTGGACAGTTTCACTGTAAAAGTAAAAACTTAAAATTAAGGAAACACACAATGCTTCAAAAAGACATTTGATAAATCTATTTCCTTATAATTTTCTTACAAATCCAGTATTCATGACATTAATCTACTGTTATTACCATATCATTATTTTTGCCTGGTGACCTTTAAGTGTTGAATCCCTATCTTGCAAATGTTTATTTAGGTAAATGCTAAGAACTTCATGGTATTTCCTGGTGCTAAGTCTGGGCTTTACCAGAAATTTCACTGAGCAAGATAAACTTTGCCAGTCAAAATTATACATACAATGACAAGCATTTCAGTTCCTATAAATCCATGTGGTAATGGAAAAATATAAATCACATTGTTACATGTGATATGCTAGATAATTAGTGTGGCTAGAAAAGTCTTCATTGATATTGGATACAAACCAGGAGGCTTGGGGAAGGGGAATACTAAGTATTGGCATTAAGCAAAGAACTTAAGGTAGAAAGTTGTTAGCATTGAGAGATAGCTCTCTGTTGGCACCTAAAAGATTTATGCTTGGCATTTGGGGATATTATAAATGATTTGGCTTTTTTTCTCTGGAAGATTAGAAATCATTAGAGAATTTTAGCTGATTTATATTGTGAGAGGAAAATTAAAACAGAAAGACTATGGATTCACTGCAATGACAAGATATAATGCTGGCACAAACCAAGTTGATAAAAATATTTTAAAAAGTGTTCTAAATCTGGATATATCCCGAATACATTATATTCTCAATATGGTACTTGAGAGAAAGTAAGTCAGAGATGAATAGTAAAATTTCTACTTGAAAAATTGGAAGTATAGTAATTCAATTAACTGATGTGATAAAAATACATGAAAAAAGCATATTGAAGTTTATGGAGAAATCTTAAGCACTTTAAATAAGATCACAGCTTGATTCGCTTGATATATATGTAGAGAAGATAGAATTTGAGATTTCTGTCAAGGAAAAGGGTCTGGATCATAACTTTCAGTTTGGGGATTGTAAATCAAGGGTATATATGAGTCTGAAAAAACAAAGATGATCTAAAACAATAAAGTCATATAATTGTGGATATGCAAACAGAAGAGACCAAAAAGATAGAATGGAGCCAGAAAGTTTGGTATTCTGAAACAAGTTTATTCAAATGTGTGGAGAAAAACACTTATTTTTTTAATTATATAAAATGTGATGATGAACCAAGCAATTATAAAATAGAAAAAAAACCTATGGAATTTTTGAATGGAGATAATTCATATTCTACATGAGGTTATTAGTGACATATTAAAATAAAAGCCTGGTTTATATATGTTTTAAAAAAATTGTGTAGTGAGTTAGGTAAAGATATACATAGTATAGAGACAACTTTTCATTGGCTAGCACCATAATGTTATTTAATAACCGTTCCGTTTTGGATGTTTTCATTAAATGGATGAGATCTTTCATCAGCTTTATAGAGCAAAAGACATTATAACACCCAGTGATGTTGGGTAAGGATGTGTTGAAGGCTTAAATCAAAAATTTCTAGGGGTAAGGATCATTTCACATCTTCACTGTTTTGCCAAAAGTAGTTTATACATAATCCATTCTTCATAAAGATCAGCCTTTAGCCTGTTGAAGCCATTACCATTATGCTGATATTGAAAAACACATTGTTCACAGACAAACATAAAAAAAAAAAAACTCCTTGTATCAGTAACTCATAAGTATTTCCTTAAACTTCAAAACATGGGTAGTAATTCTGTTCTATGGCATATTATTTACTTTTTACTAAAATATTTAACAAAATGGTATGTCAGAACACAATGTGCTAGGATTATATGATGTTACAAATGCCTTCACTGTGATCTAAACATGTAATTCTAACAATTTGTTATCTACAGTATACTCTAAATTTGTTGTTTATAGAAAATAGTAAGGTTAGTCTTAAGTCAAGATTTAAACTAGGAATACAGTTATAATACTGATGATAGGAAAGATCAAAGCAGAGAACCTACGTGACAATTCAAATTAGAAGCTGCTTTAGCACAAATCCATAAACTAAAACTAATTGATAGCAATACTACATTATTATGCATTCCTTATCATTACTTATCATTATGCCCTTATCATACCTTATCATTATGTCCTTCCTTATCATTACTTAGATATGCCTCTATCCTGCTAAACACTTTTTCCAATTCTATTCCAAATTGTTCTTTTCCCATGGGTACCTTTTACATAATTTGTTGCCTTGGGTTCTATTAACAAGACTCAGTAAAAATAACAAACTCATTGAAAGATTTCTTGGTGTTAGGTAGGTCAGGGCACAAATATAATCTGTTTCCCCTCGTGTACAATCTCCATGTATGCAGTTTTATATGAATGAAATAACAGGTCCTTTCTTGAGCTTTCCTTTCTTTATAACTTGTAGCAATAGGCAAAGTAAAAATATAATCCAGGAAGAAAAGGAGAGAAAAGGAATGGGTGAGATGGGTATGTACTGACTTGGATGGGTATGTACTGACTTGGCTCTTGTTCATGGATTCTCTCCAGGTTCTCTGTGAATGTGGCTCTTACTACAGGATATTCTTTTGAATTATGCTTTATTGATGTTTGGTTTATATTTTCTGATGTATTTTCCTTTTATGACTTGTTTTTCTCAGTGTGCCATTAGCCCATCTGGTTTCCCATCATGTAACCACATATCCATTAGGCTTCTCCATATTGGATTAGCCTGATTTGAGGGTGATGTTTTCTTGCTGACACACCAACTAATACCATAATTGGTGCTTGACTTGTTTCCAAAGGGAAAAATAACACCTCATAATGAAAGATTCTTGGACTGTATTGTGCATATATTTGAGAAACCACAGGCGACCTCTTTTTCTGGGAGTGGGTAATCTAAATGTCACATAGCTAATCCATGCCAAACATAGCATTACAATTACTCGAATTAGCACCTGTGGTAGTGTGAGAGGAAGAGCAGGGGTAGAGTATTGGATGATCAAGTGGCTGAAGTAGTTAATCATTATGACAAGAATAGTAATTATGATTACATTGTGATTCCCTTGAGAATCAAGAAAGGGTACATGAGGAACATGTGAAAGTTTAAAAAAAAGATACGAGAAATACAGAGAGAGTTAAGGTTCTCCATGGTAGCTTTGAGGAGCTCCACTTCTTTATGTAATGGTAAACACTTCACAACCACAGGGCTACATGAATTCTGAGATCTTGTAAGCCAGATATGTAGGGGAAAAGAGCACTGGGGAAGAGACATATTTTGGGGAAATGATAAGAATGAGAAGATCAAATCTTAGAATCCTATAAATCTAGCTAGTTATTGCAGGTAGACCTTCCTTCATATGTGCCTCTGCTTCATAGCCTTTCACAAACTATATCTGAGCAATTCTCTTACTAGATGATCATGATTTTTCAGCCTTAACCCTTGCTCCTACTAGATCTATTAAAAATGTTGGTGCTGAGCCAATATATCAGATCTTATTCACAGCATGGTAGCCTATAAGCCAATATTAGTATAGGGCCTCATGGAACTTGATTGGTAATCATCCAGAAAGCATATATGAGATTGGGTTTTAAAACACATAGAACATGAAAACCAAAACTTGCTTAAGGTGAATTCATTTCATTTCATGAAAATTCATTTTCATGGGTTAACACTCTAGATACAAGATGCAATGTATTGCTAGCACACTGTGAAATAACAGTGTTAATAGTCTGCTAGTTTGGAAAGTTGAACTTTGCTCTTGATGGTAGCTTACAGTTAATGAGGGCAAAATATCTGAGCTTTTCAGAATATTATTAAAACAAGGCTTGCTCTCTCTCTAAGCAGCAGAATCACATTAAGATAGATTTCAGAGTCCATCCCTCTTAGTTTCTAATCCAGCAGTATGAGGTAGCTGAAGAAACAAATACAAGTGTCTGACAAGCTCTGATATGAAGCTAATACTTCAGGCTGGAATTGACACTTAGAGACAAGGCTATGAAGCCTACTTGGCTAAAGTGAAGTATGCAGACAGGTAACACCAGGCATCAAGTAGAAGGCCACAACCTATTTTTACTAGATCAGAATTTGTAATTCTAACAAGATCCCTAAGTGATTCATATGTACATTTCTGCCCAGCAGTACTACTTTAAAGGAGTTTAAAGGCTCAGGGTAATGGAAATGTGAAATGAATTTACTTTGTGTGTAACCTGAGAAGCCGGCCATTATCAAACTCTTCAAGGGCTTGCAGAGGATAAAGTTCAACAAATACATTGGAGAATAGCATCCTGCTTCCCTGAAGAGCTCTGTGCACATATTCCATTTTGTGGGGGAGAAGCAGAATAAGAGACTCTGATAAAATGGGATTTCTGATTGTAATAACAATGAAGACAGGCAAATCCCTTTGGACAATTAACATGTACTTTAAACAATGAATGACAAGAATGTAAAACAAGCTCTCTCAGAGGAATGGATTCTAGTACGGGGGAGAGGGTGAATGGAAAGAATGAATGGAAGCAAACATAGTCAAAATACTTTATGTACATGAATGAAACAATAAAGCTTAGGATGATTGGCTTAGAACGCAGTAGAATAAAGAGATTAACAGATGAAGGTGAGTCAGGTCCAGGTACAAGACACATATATGGGCACATCAAAATAAAACCCCATCGAAGAACTAACTGACATTCGTAAAACTCTTCTGAGATGGCTCATAACTTGTTTTTTGTTATTAATTGACTGAGAAATAGTATGTATCTAAGGTATACATCGTGACATTTTGATATATTTATATATTTTAGGATGGCTAATTCAAGCTAATTTATGTTTTCTTTACTTCATGTAGTTCCTCTGAGTGTTTCTACAACATTTATTATCAACTGGGTTAATATTGTCAAATAGGCAATATATTGCTATGAACATTAGTCCCAATAAAGCTCTCGAATATACTTTCTGCTCAATGTTAAAATTTTAACTCATCTCATTTCTTTGGATATTATGAATTATTTTAATATTATTTTAGAGGAATTTTAAATATTTTATAAAATAAGTCTGAAATTTAGCAGAAATCAAAGGATTTCAATAAGTACAATACCGCAACTTACATTTTTAAGTATAATTTTATTTTTATTGTGATATGGTATTGTACAGAAAGGTTATGATTTCATAATTCAGATAATGTGTACATATCTGCTTTAGACAATATCACCCTTGCTTTGCTTTCCTCCAGATTCTCCCTCCCTTCTCTTCCCACAAGTTGCATAGTTCATTTTTCCACATTAAGTTTATTAAATACTATGAATGCATTCATTCACCTTTCCTCTTTTCCATTTTTACCCTCCCTTCCCCCTGCTAAGAAGCAGAAAAAGATAAGAACAAAAAGGCACACAAAAACACCACCACCACCAGAAACATAAATCACCCATTTTTTCACATTCTAGAGTTCATTTAGATAAATCGAGTTCTTTGATTTTTATGGTTTTGGAGTTTGAAATTCAGGACTTTTTGTTTGCTAGGGATGTGCTCTTTCATTCATGCTACATCATTCTTTAAATGATGTTCTCATAGTTCTTTTTTTTTTTTTTAGTTGGTTGTGGGGCCTGAACTCTGGGCCTGGGCATTGTCCCTCAGCAATTCAGCTCAAGACCACTGTTCAACCATTTGGACCACAGCACCACTTTTGGCTTTTTCTGCATATATATTTTTGAGTAATTGAACCCAGGGCCTCATGAATGCAGGCAAGCCCTCTACCAATGAGCCACTTTCCCAGCCCTATAAATGATGTACTGATAGTTCTGATTAGATTCTTTTGGCCTAGAAGTGGTTTCCAAGTGCCATTTTCCACCTAAATTTTCTTTATAGCTGGGATTACAGATGTGAAACCACTATGCCAAGCCTATTTGTAGAATTGTGGGCTTGCTCATCTTTTTACATGTCAGACTTGAACAGCGATCCTCCTGGTGTTTGCCTCTAGAGTACTTGAAATTACAAGCAAGCATCACCAAGTCCAACAGATTTCTTTTTTCAGTTATTCTCTCTACTTGTTGAGTACAGACTTTTGCCATCATTGAATTAGTTTGATTAGAGAGATAAAGGACCACTGTGTCCCACTGCCATGTTCACAGTTGTTTGTCAAGAAGATCATAAACACTGACAGCTTTGCTGTTCCAGGCATTGATCAAACATGATAACCCCAGTTTTGTGGCATGAAAAGTAGGCTTGGTTTATAAAAACTGTGACAAAAAGTATTTAGCTTAAGATTCAGATACTTTCTAAAAAATGAAATGCAGTTCAAAACTGTTAGGTTTTTAAAAGGAGGTAGCCGAGTTAAGAACTGCACCAGCATGCACGTGGTATTCAGGTAAGGGGTAGGTTTATTCAGTAGACCTGATGGGACCAGGCAAGGTTGGCACTCCACATGGCTGGGAAAGGCCTGGGAATGAGAGAGAGCTGGGAAAGAGAGGAAAGAGCTAGAAAAGAGCAGAGAGAGGGGTAAGAACAGTAGCACTCACGTGGTATTCAGGTAAGGGGTAGGTTTATTCAGTAGACCTGCTGGGACCAGGCAAGGTTTGCACTCCACGTGGCTGGGAAAGAGAGGAAAGAGAGAGGAAAGAGCTAGAGCAGAGAGAAAGCAGAGAGAGCTAGAAAAGAAGAGCAAGAGCAAGAGAGTGTCTGGGCCTGGGCTAGGCCTTATGTAGGGTATGGGCAGGGAAAGGTGTGGCCACATCAAATTCAGATGTGACCTCAGCGGATGCAGATGTGACCTCTTCCAGGTGTCCCAGTTGCCTAGGTAACGCAGGTACTGGGTGGAGACTTTGCTGCGAGGAGGGTGAAGTCTGCTAGCCATCCAGGAGCCGACCTTATATTAACATCAACAACAGTAACCATAACTCACATTTTAAACCTTTTCAATATCACAGACTGTAATCAGCCCTGTGCTTGAGTTATCTCATTTATCATCAAAACAACCCCAAAGTCTCTTTTCTGATGTAAATTACCACATGTATGAGTAAGAATGGAAGGAAGTTGGTATAATGAGGAGTTTGTATTGGTTTATACATTATTCTCTAGTAAATTTATGTTTGGATACAATCTGGAATGAAAATGTAACTATGCAAGAACATCTCTGGGGACAAAAAAGAAAATAAAGTAAACTTCAAAGAGAATATTCATTAGATTGTATACACCTACTATAATTAATAGTATTTTAATTTATCTAGGGATTCTGGAAATACAGATGAATGAGTTAGGGATGTATATCTCTGAACCTGAATGGTGGCTTATGCTTGTAATCTCAGAATTTAAGAGGTAGAGACAGAAAGATCTTGGGGTCTTGAGTTCATGATCCAGCTAAGGTTATATAGAAAAAAAACCCATCTCAAAAATAATCTTTTTCTCTATTTCCCTGAATTAAAATACTAGGCTATTAGTTTTCATGATGAAAAGTTCAAATTACTTTTCTTAATTAAAATTTATATTAAGTGATCCATATAAACAGTAAAATTTCTAAATATCAATGGGATTTTACCTAATGTTTATAAGCATTAGGTAATGTTTAAATGAGAAATATATTTGTTTAGATAAAGGTGAACTTCAATGTATATTGCTTTGCAGAAGAAGCACAAAATGAAATATTTACAGGCATGAAAACTTGATGAAAAGCTCACTAAAACTTTTAATTGTACTAGTAATTTTTATTTGGCTTATTTTAGTTTTCATCCTTCTTGTAGATCAGAGGTCATTTTCAGAAATATACATGAGTTTCATTATGGAAATCCCTGTTTAACTGTGGTGCTGATTTCATAGAAGAGAGAAAACAATTGAGAATTAATACTCTCTCCTCTTGAATATAGCTGGAAATCAGCTATATTCAAGGAAATCAAGGATTAGAGTCTAACTCTATCAGGCCCAGGGCCAGATTTCTTAGCATCTAATATAGAATATATTAGATCATCATTTTCATTTATGATGAAAGGAAACCTTTGTGTAAAGGGGTCCATATTGCATGTAATGCATTCTGCATAGCAGGTCTTTTCAGTCAGTGGCTTTTGATGACTATCATTAAGAACATTCACTTTATCACAAGTAGCATTCCTTGTTTTCTCTCTTAGCAACAGAGCCATTCACTTCCCTCTTCCTGGTGTCACAGTATCTCCTTTATTTGTATATCCTATATTTTTATTTTTAGTTCATCTGTTTTAATATTTAAATGAAGCCAAGGATGGGGAATGGATTTTCAGATGTATGGAAGATGTTAAGCACGATTTTTGTGAAAGAAAAGTTTATGAGGCCAGAGGAGACTTAGATGATCTCAATCTTCCCATATGCCCTCTGTTTTCTGGGGTCAGCTATAAAACAGACATCCCTGTTCACCAGCTGCACAAACTCAGGTATCCTGGGACCAAGGGAAGATACTCTCCCTGATAGGGAAAACCAATGAAGGGAGTTTATGGTTTAATTCTTTGGTGCCAACTATTTTTTTCTGATCGGCGACAGCAGAAGTAAAAGTTGTGCAGAAAACCCAAAATGAGCACTTGGGGTATTATTATTTTAAAAATATTTTAGCTTTATTTTTTGCATCTGGAGTGCCAAGTATTTATATTCACCTGTTGTTTCTCAGACTGTTCAATATCAGTTAAAAAGTAATATCTATGCTAGCATGTGAAAGATTAGAATAAATCTCTACCATTCAGATAAAAAGTATATATTTACACATTATTTAGGGTTTCTCTTACTGGAAAAAAAAAGTTTCTTTCAAAATTTCTAGACAGATAAAGCTCATTAGTACTAATATAACAAAAGAATAATAAAAACTGCTATTTTTAAATTGCTGAGAAAATTATAAAACAAGACCTTATTCCTTTCATAACTATGTAATAGTTTAACATTTGGGACATTAGGCCTTAATAAATTGTGAGTGTTATAGTTTGCATTACATTCTTCAAGCCTGATTCATATTTATGGACTAAGTGTAAATTCTCATGTGATATCCCAAAGAAAAGTCATTTTCCACTTCGTTCACTGTGTAGAAGCATGAGTCTATTTATTTATTTATTTTTGTTGGTCATGGGGCTTGAACTCTGGGCCTGGCACTGTCCCTCAGCTCTTTAGCTAAAGGCTGATGCTCTACCACTTGAGGCACAGCACCACTTCCAGTTTTCTGGTTAATTGGAGATAAGAGTCTCATGGACTTTTCCTGCCCAGGCTGGCTTTGAACCTGGATCCCAGATCTCAGCAGCCTGAGTAGCTAGGATTACAGGTGTGAACCACCAGTGCCCGGTACATGACTCTTTAGTTGCATAGCCACACCTCTTCTACATGTCCTGAGCTCAGAGTATGAATATGTGAAAATTATTGCTATAAACCATAGCACATTATTGTTTGGCAAAGGAACTATTGCTATGAAATGGAGAATGAGATTTAAGTTCCATCCAAGCTATGGGTGTTTAACTTGCAAGATACATGGAATTTAAGCAAGGAGAAAGGCTAGGAACCCACTTTGTGAGAGAAGGGGTAACAAGTTTGATAAGAAATGCAACTGTTACCTTATGTAACTGTAATCCCTCTATACATCACTTTGGCAATAAAGAAAAAAAAGTTTAAAAAAATGTACTCATCTTAACTTAAGTGGGGAGGAGGGCAAAATATATCAAAGCACCAAAAAGTTGTATTGAAATAATGTGTTCTTGTCGTCAAGTACCCCAAACATGTCTTAAAGAAGAATGACTTTTATTGTGAGTCTGCACACTAGTTTTGTCTTTTACATTAAGACTTATGTTTTATGGATTTACTCTAAGATTAAAGAAGAAGATGCAGTCCTCACCACGGGAGACTGTACTACTTCTTTATCTCTTCCTTTTTTCTTTTCCTCTGTTATTTTCCAGATATCTCTTTTCATATCAGAAGTCTTACTGAGTGAATTGAAGTACCAGACTGTTATTACCAGCCTATCTTTTGTTCAAGATAAAATTCAATGATCACCTTTGCAAGAAGCCATGGTCAGGGAGGGAGAGAAATCTTTAATGCTAAAGGGAAACAAAAAATAGATAATGAAACTCACCAAGGGTTTGAATCTTTGCCTCCTATGTTTATCTCCCCCAAAACATCAATTGCACATAGAATGATGCATTTAGTTGTGACTTTTTAGGTAATTTTATTTGTATTTATTTATTTACTTACTTATTTTTAGGAATGTTTAGATATACAGTTGAACTGCACTGCTTTAATAATAAAAGTTTGTAAGGTCACTGGGGTTTACAAGCATACTCTTTTGTAGAAGGTTCATTTGATTAAAATACTGTTTCATATGCCTTTCTTTGGTCCGAAGGTACAATTGTGGTGGACAATATGCTGATCAAAGGAACTGCTGGAGGACCAGACCCTACCATTGAGCTCTCTTTGAAGGACAATGTGGATTACTGGGTCTTGTTGGATCCTGTGAAGCAAATGCTTTTCCTGAACAGCACAGGCAGAGTCCTGGATCGAGATGTCAGTGATATTATTTTTTTTTGGTTGTTCCTATGTTATCACTTTATTATAATTTAAATGCCGAATGTATTCATCAATATAATATTAAAATTTTACATATAATTTGCGTTTATTTCCTGGGAAGAAAAGGAAAAAGATAGTATTTCAATCTGAAAAAAAGAATGACAAAGGAAAGGACCATTTGTGTCTAAGAGAAACAGAGTTCCCTTTTAATATAAATGACAGTTGACTATGTAGAATAGAGAGATGGTGACCTTGAAAAAGGAGGACAAACAGAGCTACAATCCATGCATCTCTAACAGTGGCAAAGCATAGTACCACTCAGCTGTTGGCTTGAGGACACAAGTTTGATGTGTATAATCAAAACTGGTTTAGCAATTGTAAGGATGAAGCTGTAGTATTCAGCTTATGTAGCTATCAAACAACAAAGAAAGAAAAAGAAAGAAAGAAAGAAAGAAAGAAAGAAAGAAAGAAAGAAAGAAAGAAAGAAAGAAAGAAAGAAAGGAAGGAAGGAAGGAAAGAGAGAGAGAAAAAGAAAGAAAGAAAGAAAGAAGGAAAGAAAGAAAGAAAGAAAGAAAGAAAGAAAGAAAGAAAGAAAGAAAGAAAGAAAGAAAGAAGGAAGGAAGAAAGGAAAGAAAGAAAGAAAAAAAGGAAAAAGGAAAAAAGATATGCAATACTTTCCCAGGATCACCCTAGTATGGTAGGAACAGGCAAAAGTATGCATCTTGACATAAGTGTTTTGTTAAGAACAGCTAAATTGCCAATGTTAAAAGTCTCACTTCTGATAAAACTTAGGAGATGCATTCATCTGAAGCATCGTTGACCTCATAATTACATTCTTATGTGCCCAACAGTGGAGATGGTTGTTAAAGAGAAGAGAGGCATTCATGACAAGTAATTAATATATAAAGCCCAGGGAAAACTACATGTAAACATGTTCACCCCCATATCCAGATGCATGATCTCCTTACAGTGTGCTGTGGAGTAGATGATCCTTTAATCTTTCATGTCTAAATTTTGGAATCATAAATATATCTCAAGCACTTCAACCTTTAATATGCCTCACCATGTCGTTTACTAACTTGGTCATTTGAATTCTTGTGAATTGCTCTTGGTTCTGCCTGGGTTTCATGGCTTCATTCCTCATTGGCTGGAAGCTTTTACTATAAAAATGTCTAACCCAACATTGGAAACTTAGACTAGTATAGATAGACAATTATTGATAAAATCTGATTCTATTCCAGATCTAATTGCAAGTGGAAGTTATAATTTCATTTTAATTGTAAAATAAGGAAATGGAAAATGTATTATTAGAAAAACAAAACCAAACATATGTCTAAGGGCTGAGAAGGTGGCTCGGTGGTAGAGTGCTTGCCTTGCATGCAAGAGGCCCTGGGTTTAATTCCTCAGTACCACATAAGGAGAAAAAGCCAAAAGTGGTGCTTTGGTCCAAATGGTAGAGCACTAGCTTTGAGCTGAAGAGCTGAGGGACAGCGCCCAAGCCCAGAGTTCAGGCCCCATGACCAACAAAAAACCAACCAAACAACAAACAAAAAAAACCCCACAATATATGTCTAAAAGCAATTTTCCTATCAGGGAAAATAGACTCTAGTACTTAAGCTGGCACAAATTCTTTGAAGGAGATGTGTTCTTTATTAATATATACTATACATTATGCTCTTGATAAGGTTTTATGTGTAATTGGTCATGTACATATGTCCATGTGGAAAATATAATTTCCATATACAATAATTTCAATAACTGCATAATGTTTTAGCATGAGCAAAAGCAAGCTCATGTTTTGGACATTCAGTTTGTTTTCAGATTTTAATGGTTACCAAAATGGTACGGTGAAAATTTTGCATTGGATGCATTCATTTTGGCATACTGCTAACACCTTTCTGAGCATGGTGGAGTCCCTAAACCCTCACTAATCGACTTAGTGGGACAATACTTGACATATTTATGAACTACTTGTATAGCAGAACAGAATGAATTCCAATGCAAAAATTACACTGGGTGTTATATATTGGCTACAGGGAATCCTTGACGTCAGCACAAAGCATTGTGGTTGGAATTTATGGCCTGCTAAGTTCTATCCATGGTACTAATAGTTGCAGAGGGAGCTAAAGTTGAGAACTACAACAGTTCCAAGTGACCTGGTTATGACTAATTTATGCATACTTAGCAGGATTAAGTGGAGACTCAGTGCACACAGCATTTGACTCTCTGTTTGAAAATTTGTGACCTTTCTGTCCCAGTGCTTCTATTCAGTTTAAAACCACAAAATGAGATGCAATAGTTTTTATAGGTTGAAATATTTAGAAGATAAGTAACTCCGGAAGAACACAGTTCATTTGAGTATCTTTAAAGTGACGTGCCAACAGTTAATTGACTAGCCCATTCTATCCGGTGCACTTGGTATTAGGAGAAAGGCCCCATTTACATTAAAACATAGGATTTGTAATATTTCTTTTTTTTTTTGGTTATGCCTCGTACATTGTAATATTTCTTATTCATTTTCTTATTTCTGCCCTCTGAAATTACCATGAACATTAGTTTACAATCTCTCTTCCTCCGAGAATTTATTAATATATTGTTTATCTAAAACCATAAATGTGTTCATAATATTCATCTTTGATTTTTTTTTTAATTTGTAAGAGCATTTTTTCAGCACTTTATATGTCAGTATTTGTATTGTGGTATTTGATTCCCAGTAAAACTCATTAAATCTAACATTATTTGATGCCCTATATATTGACATCTGAGATTAAACAAAAATATGGTTTTACAGTCTTATTTTTATGCTGTTGCAAATTTATCAATATTTTTATCTTATCATAGTTTCCAGGTGAACAGATATTTAAAAAAATCCATTTTGAATATCAACTGTATTAACAATGATGAGGGTCTTTTATCTCAATTGCTTTAATTTTTGAATATATTATTTCTGTATTGCAGCCACCAATGAACATACACTCCATTGTGGTCCAAGTCCAGTGCATCAACAAAAAGGTTGGCACTGTTATCTACCATGAAGTACGAATTGTGGTGAGAGACAGAAATGACAACTCACCCACATTCAAACATGAAAGCTATTATGCCACAGTAAATGAGGTTTGTAGATTATTTTTTCCATCTATGTAACTCTATGCTGTAATTTCTTTTACAAATAATTCCTCTATAATAGTAGGTTAACATATCCAGAATTATTTTTTAAAATTCTTATAAAAAGACTCTTTAGAAGGTACACATTCTGATGACTTCTAATGCCATTCCAGAGCTTTTTTTACTTTGCTATAGGAAAATTCAATTGTTCAGATTTTTCTGTTTAATCATCTTTGATTTAATGCATGAAATTCATAGAAGCAAAAGAGGAATGGGTGAATCTCCTGTAAGATACTGGCATCTTATCATTCTGTCATTGAATGGTTTTAATAGTGAAATGGTAGAAAAACTATGTTCTATATTCTGTTCATTCATTAAAAAGTTATTTTTCAGTTTTAAGATTAATTTTGGGAGGATATCCAGAAAATTAAGCTGTAACCACAACTGGTTATTGTTGTTGCTGCTGGTTGGCATTGTTTGATTTTGTAATCCATCTTGGTTGTTGTTGTTGGTCTTGAGGCCTGGACACTGTTCCTAAACATTTCTGCTCAAGGCTAGTGCCCTACCACTGTAATCCACATCTCCCCTTCCAGTTTTTGAGTGGTTAATTGGAGATCAAAGTCTCAAGGAGATTTTTTGGCCCAGCTGGCATTGAACCATGATCCTCATCTCAGCCTTCTTAGTAGCTAGGATTATAGGCATGAGCCACTGTTGCCATGCTATAGTCCATCATTTTTTTTTCTGATACAAATTTTTTGTTAGTACCTAGAGCTAGTAAATATTTATAACATGCCTCTGATCCTACTTACTATATATACTGAGATGCAAATTGCCTTAATATGGTAGTCTCAATTTTAGCAGATTATTCTTAGTTCCAAGATACTTTTAATTTTAAAAGTATAACCAGGTCTGATTGGCTAACGCCTACAATCCTATACAGTGAGGAAATGAAATCTGTTCACTCACAGTGCAAAGGCAGATTGGAAAGAAACATTCAGGAGACATTATCTCTAAAATAACTAGCCAAAGTCCAGTGGTGTGAGCACAAGAGCAAGGCAACAAACTCAAGTGCCAATAGGACCAAAAAGAGAATGTGCAGAACCACTTCCTAGAAGACATCATTGTGCTTTGGATAGCAAAACATATCCTTAGGTTGTTTATCTCTACATTCTCTCTGATATTAATTCAAACATTTTAAAATGTAAATACACTTAGACTTGTGAACATTTAGAGAAATCAAGTTTCAAATAACCCAGAATTTTGACATTATGTAACTTATAAAATTGCAAGTTGTTTACAGCTTAAGAGTATAGGCTATTGATGTTTTACATCAGTTCCTGGTGATGTATATTAATTCCCATGCCAATAGTTTTAGATCCAGGTAAATGTTTTCGTTTTTAGTTTCTGAAATATAACCTCTGAGTAAGATTTTGTTTTGGTCAAATGTTAACTTCCCTTAAATATAAACTGAGTGATGAATTATTTTAGGCAGCAGATCTAATAGGAAAATCTGGTCTTGACCTGAATTTAATTACTTATAGATCCCTGTCTATCTTTGAGTTTTCTTGAGAAAATCTGTAATGCTTAACACTGAGTTTTAAAGTATCCTGTATGATTTAATTACTTAAAGTTAATTTTGTAATCCTTCCCATGTCTGGTTAAAAAATGATTTTTCTCAAATATCATTTCAATTGTTTCAGGGT
Source organism: Dipodomys spectabilis (assembly GCF_019054845.1). Lineage (NCBI taxonomy): Eukaryota > Metazoa > Chordata > Mammalia > Rodentia > Heteromyidae > Dipodomys > Dipodomys spectabilis. The sequence continues at coordinate 858,517 of NW_024870884.1, read as the reverse complement.
AATGTGCAGAATGTGTGAAATTCCCCCTTATTTTCAGAAAAAAATAGGTCTTTTTGCAGCATTTGTAAGTCTTCCATAATCTCACAATTGTCACTGCATCCTCAATTTAAAATTCTTCCTGACATTCCCAGTTTTGTCCCATCGATTTCTATTGTTCTATGGATTTCTATCATTCTATTTGATTGTTCATACTCTTCTTTGATACCACCCCCACCTTGCAAGTCTTCGGGTTTCTTTCACCTTTTATGGTCTAGCTAAGGATTTATTTTGCAAAAATTAGCCCTCTTTTTTATCCCTATTTAGTCACTTTAAATTCTATGACCACTGAGTTCCTGTAGCATTTAGATAAATGTTAAAGTAATGGAATTTATGAAAATGTTAAGCACTTTACCCTATACCCTGTTTTGTAAGGTTCAGTGTTCTTGACAAATAGTCTGGACTTCAAATACTTGATTATTTAGGATTTGTATACATGATGACCAGGCTTTCCTTTTGATTTTGGCCATATGGCCTCATATCTGTTCTGTAAAAAGTAAATGTAAATTTCTACCTTTAAACAATATCACAAGAAAAAAATATCTTTTTATCCTTACTTTATTTATACTGGGCTTGGGCGTTGTCCTTGTGCTCTTCAGTTCAAGGTGAGCTCTCTACTGCTTGAGCCACACTGTCACTTCTGGTTTTCTGGTGGTTTATTGGAGATAAGAGTCTCATGGACTTTCCTGCTGGGGCTGGCTTTGAACCATGATCCTCAGATCTCAGCCTCCTGAGGTGCTAGGATTACAAGCGTGAGCCACTGGCTCTGCACTATTGTTTTATAGTGTACATACACTACATACACCATAAACACACACACACACATACACACATGCACAGAAGAGAGAAGAGAGAGGGAGGAATGCAATGCAATTTATGATTTTACTTGTACAATAAAATCAAATGGAACAGGTTTTAATATAAGTACACAAGATCAGATATTTTTCATGTTATTTTGCCATTTAGTATGATATTCAGTAATGTAGTTTACAGTATAACTTTAAAAAGCATTCAGAATTTAATAGCTTATTAATACAAAATTATTTCACATTCCTTTAGAAGAGAATATAAATCTGTCACTGAATTATAAAAGAAACTTCCAAACTTAAAATTATGGTTAGTTATTCATTCTCTTCACCATGAGAAAACAGGGGTGCATTAATCTGATCTAAAATTATTGTAGTATATGGCTAACAAAATTAGACCTGTAACCCAAATTATGTTCTGGTATCACTTTCCTACTTATTAGGAAATAGGTTACGGAATATGGTAAATGAGTTTAAGTAAACCACTTTCATAAACCTGATTTTTTTGTGTGCCAGTCCTGGCACTCAATTTCAAGGCCTAAGTATCTGAGCTTCTTTTGCTCAAAGGTAACACCTTACAACTTGAATCACAACACTACTTCCAGCCTTTTTGGTAGAATTAGTGGAGATAAGAGTCTCACAGACTTAACTGCCTGGTTTGGCTTTAAATTGAGATCCTTAGATCTCAGCCTGCTGAGTAGCTTAGCTAGGATTGATTGAGGCTTGACCACCAACTCCCTGGCAAGAACCTGATTTTAGCAGTAAAGATTATGGATCGTATTAATGGAATTATACCACAGTAAAAAATTCACAATAAGTGCTTTTATAAATTAAATTATTGCCTCTTACGCTGTATGTTCTGTAATTATAATGTCAAGAATTCACCAAAACACTACTAATGCCTTTCTAAATGTCAAGTAAGGATTATAACAAGGGTTATAATTTACTATATGCAACACATAAGACACTGAATGAAAGTATTATATCTCTCTGGGTAATTAGAGATGTTCAATTAATGTTGGACAATTGGGTCATTAAGTAATTACACTGGCTCATCTGATGAACAAATTACATAGTAAATCTGCCAATCATTCTTTAGCATGTTTTTGAACATCCTTAATATTGATATTCTTAATGACACACATGTTCAATTCCCTAAAATTCCTTTTAAAATAATAAAAAGCAAACTAGTAAACAAGTTAAAATTGAAGCTGCACTTTTTTGTGAATTAGTAAAGTTAAAAATCTCATTGCTTGAATGAGGAAGTACATTAAAAGTCAGGAAATAGAGGTAGTGGGTATGAGTTCCTTTTGAAAGACAAATAGCTAGGAGCTGATCAAAGGCTCAACCATAACAGTCTAATTTAATGTTAAATTTTACAATTGCTAAAAGTTTTAAGCTATCATGCCATATTTAATAATCACTTAAATAATTTTGTAAAGTGAAGCGTTTTATCATAAAGCTGAGAGTTTCTGAAAATAAAATCCATCACTTCTAGTCTCAGTGTCATCCTTATAATAAGTAATCTGGTGGAATTGGTAAGCAAAATCTAGGCACTGGAAAATTCTTCACCCACCAAACTCACTGAAAACATTAAGGGATGTTTGAGCGGTGTTAGTATATTAAAATAAATTATTGAAATAAGTCTGTAGGTCAAAAGAAAGTCAGATCAGCTGTACAAATTGTTTGTTTATGTTTGCTTCCCCTAACCCAGAGTTAAGAACTAATGCTTAGTTTCTCTACTGTTGACAATGTATGAATTTAAAGAGAGAATTTAGAGCCTTCTTCATGAGCTATAATAGGGGAGCATGCTACTGTACCAGCTGGCATGATGGAAAATTAGAACACTTCAAAATGAAGCCTAAAACTCTATTGTGATAAGAAAACACATCAATGGATCAAACTAGACACTTGAGATGTTTAGCTGTGGGGAGTGCAAATAGTGAATTACAGGATTGAAATGGCCACATTGCTGATATAAATACCTACATTCATACAATCTCCATCAAAATGGAAAAATGCGAGGAAATGGGAAAAAACTAAAACAAAACAAAAATCCTAAATCAAAGGATTCCATATAGCAAAAAATAATCCCAACGAAAAGAATAGTGTTGATGTCATAATAATATCTGAGTTTGAACTAAAGCACAGAGACATTGTCCCAAAAATAGAATGCTTCTGCCACAAAAACAGACATGCATACTAAGGGAGTAGAATATAAGACCCAGAGTATGTCATATTGCTACAGACATCTTATTCTTTTTTTTTCCCAAAAATTTTATTGGGGGAAAACTATAAAACATTTACAGTACAGTGTTTACAGTCACAATTTGTAGTGTCTTATTTTTTTTTAAGGTGCCAAAATATTGATTAAGACAATCTTTAATAGTGCAGAAAACTGGCTATATACTTGTAAAAGATTCAAACAAGAGTCTGTCTCTCATATCAAACTTTTTTCAGAGTAGAGGACCTACATGTAAGACCTGAACCTTTGAAAGTCTTAAACAAAAACACTGAAAGATGTAGGTATACATTTTCTTTAATAGAACTCCAACAGTTTAGCAGAAGCTCAAGGATTATCTATAGAATAGGAGAAAAACTATGCCATTTATTCATTTGAAAAGGAGTTCAAAAAAGCATGCAAACTGAACTAAACTCCAAAGAACTAACCATCTAAATAATAACTGGGCAAATGAACTAAATATATGATTTTCAAAAGAAGGTACTTAAATAGCTATTAAATCCATGAAGAAGTGTTCTCAAGATACCTGACCATAAAGGAAATGAAAATCAAAGCAATTTTGCAGTGTCATCTAATTCCAGGCAGAATGTCCATGGCCAAGAACATAACAAATGACAAATGCCAAGGCAGATATAGGGGAAAATGTACCCTGAAACACTGTTGGAAATATAAACTATTGACACTAACCTGAAAATCATTGTGGAAGTTTCTCCAAAAATTAAAATACTGATATTTCATCCTGTTATAAAATAGATGATCCAGGTATACCATTCAGGGTATATTTCCAGGAAAAAAATGTCATTCAGGATACAGTAGAGACTCCTGCATACATATGTTTATGTGGTGTCATACTTGGAGCCTGTCAACTGATGAATAGAAAAAAGAAAATATGATATAAAATTGAGTATTATTCATCCATAAAGAAGAATGAAATCATGTCATTTAGAGAAAAAATAGATATAATGTGAGATTATTTGAGACTAAATTTTTCTCAAAAACAAATGTCAAATGGTTACTCTTTATGCAGAATCCAGACCTAAAACACACGCGCACACACACACACACACACACACACACACACACATTAGATTTTTGTACTTGTAGAACTCTTTAGAGGAAACAAAGGAGAGGGAGAAGGAAAGAGAATAAAGTAGAGAGAAAGAGAATGTATATGTATGAAAATACATACAGAAAGTGAATGGGGAAGAATGAGCTTTAGAGCCAATTAATTGGATAGAAGTATAATATATGCCCATGAGAAATGCCCTAGTGAAAATCCTGTATACAATGAACATATATTTATGTAATTAATAATATTGATCTATTGATACATATATTTATTTACAAGTTAACTAAGATTGCAATTAGATTAAATATAATTTTTGCTTTTGTGAAGATACTGATTCACAAAAACTTTCCTTACTTGGGGGCTGAATAAAGTAGCCCTATCATTGTGCATGTAGTGTCTAAAAAATGCTGATTGTGCAAATACCCAAGGAGTCAAACATTTTACTGCTTTGTAGCTACCAAAGGAAAGTTAATACATTTGTGCAGCAAAAATATTCATAAAAACATGCATAGAAGACTTCAGTCCAAACTGGACACAATTGAAATGTCCCATGATGTGAAGATCAATTTGTGATTCGTTGGCTACAATTTTTTTCTTTTTTCAAACCATTTTATTTTCTCTATGCTTCAAATTCTTCATTTACAATTTAAGACGCTGATACTGATTTTTTTAAATCAAGTTTAATAACTTTTAAAGTAATAACCCTCAGATTTTATTTTAGCATATTACACCTTATCTACATATTTTATGACTATCTGAACTGCAATTTCAAGGTGCCTTTAAGTCTAATATGTACATCTGATGAGTGTTTTCCTTTTCTTTTTTAATATACAACTACCTCAGAGCTTGAACATTTTATTTTCATTGAGTAAAATAGCGCATACTACAACTGTTGAAGTTCTTTAAATAGAAGTGCCAATTTGTATAAATGGAAAAATTCAATAGAAAAATATTAACATCACATTCACTTTGATATTGAGTGAGATATAGGGAAAACACAAGTTATGAGTTTGGGCTAAATTTCCATGGTGGAAATTTTCATAAAACATACCAAATCTATCTGGATTATTGTTGTGCATTGCATACCTGTAACAACAAAGGAATACATTTTTTATGTTTTGTAGATAAGAACTATGAATTAAGTTCCTTTTCACAAAAATCTAGGGAAAATATGTGTTTATTTGTGATGGGACTTTAACTTTTAACTTAATTATCATGTCCTGAGGAAACAAGGATCACATTGATTAAAGAGAATCAATATGCTTCCCTTTTGATCATATTATATTATGTTATATCTGCAAGATTTTCCTACATGTACAGCCCTCTAAGGCTCAGTGCAATATGTCCCAAGACATTTATACTCAGCTTAATAAATTACATTTGATCAAATTCTATTTCCTTCAGTTTTTAATAGGATGCAAGTCAAAAAGATGCTTCATAAATCTAAATTTAAAATGTCATTGCCAATTTGGGAAGGTGAATAATAGCAGTTAACATAACCTTAAGTTTCAGAAACAATTGTTTTATAAATATTGACATTATTAATGTATACTACAAACTTGTCCTGATTAACAGTTTAAATGTCTATAAACTTTAGATTATAATCACTTATTTTTCTTCTTTTATAATTTAGATATATTTGTTAGAAACTTATTTTTGACAGACCAATTTTTATTTCTTTCCTTATCAAAATTTGTTTAGAGTCAGGTGTGTTGGCTAAGGCTTGGATTCCTACTTACATGGAGGCAGAGATAAGAATCTACTCAGGCCAGCCTGGGCACATGTTCATGAGCCTCACATTACAATCTATGATAGCTAATCATAGTAGCACAACCCCATCATACCAGAGAATTGTGAATCATAGGTAGATCTAAGCTGGCTCAAGCATAAACAAAAATACCCTGAAAAATAACTAAAACAAAATGGGCTCTAGTAGTAGAATACCTTTAGAATATCTTTAGTTAAGTTCCTACTACTGTCAAATAGTAATCACAATAACTCTCTAAATCTTGTCAGTTTAGTAACACCATTTGCCCTGAAGATAAATGGAATAAGAGTATACTATACTAGTATTTTAATTCCAGCAATTACTTTTATCTCGGTGCATTGTGTTACACGTAGTTTTATGAGAAATAAGCTGAACTAAAACATATATGCCTACAGAGAGAAAGAAGTAAAATGTGTTTATCTTTTTATATGACAAATGAGAAAATGTCAGAATTGGAATCAGTCATTATTTTTCATATTTTTCATTATTTTTCATATCATCTCATTACCAAAAGCATCAAACCGAAGTAGTTTCATATTAAGCTGAGAAATTCCTCACCATGTTTTACTATACACAAGCCAAGAACAGGAGAGTACATGGATTTGTAGAGGAAATTCATTAAAAAAAAACAATCCCCTCGTCTTGTGGTAGTGCTTTCTGAGTAAAAAATAAATAGATCATTTATACATGTAGTATAAATACTAAGTTTTAAAAGTTGCATTGATTTTATCTAACATTTAGATTTATAACAATTGCAGCATACTAATTATAATTTAATAAGGAAAAGGCAGTCAGGTGTGGCAAGCACACCTGTGATTGAAGCTACTCAAGTAGAAGAGAACTGACTTCAGAGGCCAGCCCCAGGCAAAAACGCAAGGCAATAACTAAAAGTTGGGGGAAAAAATTCAGGGGACAGTGCTGTAGTGATAGAATGTCTGCCTAACAATCATGAATGTAAGGTCCGCCCCTGGATGGCAAGCAGACTCCACCCTCCCCGCAGCAAAGTCTCCACCCAGTACCTGCGTTACCTAGGCAACTGGGACACCTGGAAGAGGTCACATCTGCATCCGCTGAGGTCACATCTGAATTTGATGTGGCCACACCTTTCCCCGCCCATACCCTAGATAAGGGCTAGCCCAGGCCCAGACGCTCTCTTTTTCTCTCTGTTTCTAGCTCTTGAGCTTGCTCTTGCTCTTCTTTTCTAGCTCTCTCTGCTCTCTCTCTGCTCTAGCTCTTTCCTCTCTCTTTCCCAGCCACGTGGAGTGCCAACCTTGCCTGGTCCCAGCAGGTCTTCTGAATACCTGAATACCACGTGAGTGCTACTGTTCTTACCCCTCTCTCTGCTCTTTTCTAGCTCTTTCCTCTCTTTCCCAGCTCTCTCTCATTGCCAGGCCTTTCTCAGCCACGTGGAGTGCCAACCTTGCCTGGTCCCAGCAGGTCTACTGAATAAACCTACCCCTTACCTGAATACCACGTGCGTGCTGCTGCAGTTCTTACTCAGCAACCTCTTTTTAAAAACCTAACATAAATGGTGCCGTGACTCGGATAAAGGCTTATAGTCAGGAAAGCTGGGATTTCTCTGTTTTTTTCCTCTTTTTTCTTTTTTTTGTTCTTCCCTTTTTGCTCTGAGGAATACCCGCAGTTCTGACGGCCTTTTGCAAACCAGTCTGTCTGCGGCGGAATCAACGCATCGATACCATTGCTGCCTTCACATCCACGTCCACACCACTTCTCTACTCTGGCCCTGGTAACTGAGGCCCAACCATCTGATGTGCTTTGTTAGCAAAGATGTCTAAACGTTGTCGAAATTTTAGGTTTTGAGTTTTGCCTTTTGTGTTTTGTGTTGTGTATTCTACTACTGACTACGTGGTTCTAAAATACTGGGCATATCTGTGCTAAAATTCTCATCACATCTAATGAGTTTTGTCATTTCAGAATATTTGTTGGCAATTCCTGATAAGAACCTACTTGATCTCCTTGTTGCTTTAATTGGAAATAATAAAGGGCTTTTGAGGCAAAGACTGCAGTTCAAAGCCAGCCCAGGCTGAAAAATCCCTAAGACTCCATCTCCCAGCTAAACTCTGCAAGTGGTACTATAACTCAAAGTGGTTCAGTGCTAGCCTTGAGCAGAAGTGCTCAGGGACAGTGCCCAGGCCTTGAGTTCAAACCTCCTTAAATACTAGTGGTACTATAACTCAAAGTGTTTCAGTGCTAGCCTTGAGCAGAAGTGCTCTGGGACAGTGCCCAGGCCTTGAGTTCAAATCTTGAATACCAACTGGGACAAGCCATCCCAGCAATGAGCACCTAGACTCAGCCAGTCTGGGGAACAAGGGAACATGGAGAAGAGTAAGAGGAGATAATGTCACATCAGCTACTTTGTGCCTGCCCTTTCAAAATTAACCTGAGCCGGGAGGTCAGTAGAAGTAAGAAACCTGCCCATCTAGTGTCCATACCTGTGTACCTATTAACTGGACAGGAATTTAGATTCTTGCCTTTGTCACCTGACTTCTCCACCTAGTCGCCTGATGCCAGAAGTAGCTAGGGACGTTTCTAACAACATTTTCAGCTCAAGTCCTTCCTCTTGCCATTTATTTGTTCTCTAGTATTTTTTTTCCAGCCCCTCAATGCTCATGAGACTTCTCCAGACTTCACCTAAGGACTCACACCACCAAGGGACAGCTGCTGCTCACTGCCTTCTCTGGGAGGAGACCAAATTCCAGCCTCTTACCCCTATTGTCGACGCCCCTTGTCAGCAGGAAGTAGCCAGAGAGAATCCTCGCCCTATTTCATGATTATTAAAAGGCTGGAATGTAAGGTCCGCCCCTGGATGGCAAGCAGACTCCACCCTCCCCGCAGCAAAGTCTCCACCCAGTACCTGCGTTACCTAGGCAACTGGGACACCTGGAAGAGGTCACATCTGCATCCGCTGAGGTCACATCTGAATTTGATGTGGCCACACCTTTCCCCGCCCATACCCTAGATAAGGGCTAGCCCAGGCCCAGACGCTCTCTTTTTCTCTCTGTTTCTAGCTCTTGAGCTTGCTCTTGCTCTTCTTTTCTAGCTCTCTCTGCTCTCTCTCTGCTCTAGCTCTTTCCTCTCTCTTTCCCAGCCACGTGGAGTGCCAACCTTGCCTGGTCCCAGCAGGTCTTCTGAATACCTGAATACCACGTGAGTGCTACTGTTCTTACCCCTCTCTCTGCTCTTTTCTAGCTCTTTCCTCTCTTTCCCAGCTCTCTCTCATTGCCAGGCCTTTCTCAGCCACGTGGAGTGCCAACCTTGCCTGGTCCCAGCAGGTCTACTGAATAAACCTACCCCTTACCTGAATACCACGTGCGTGCTGCTGCAGTTCTTACTCAGCAACCTCTTTTTAAAAACCTAACATAAATGGTGCCGTGGTCCCAGCAGGTCTACTGAATAAACCTACCCCTTACCTGAATACCACGTGCGTGCTGCTGCAGTTCTTACTCAGCAACCTCTTTTTAAAAACCTAACAATGAACCTTTGAGTTCAAACGCACGAACTCAAGACAGAGAGACAGAGGGAGAGAAAGATAGAGACAGAGAAATAGAGACAGAGACAGAGAAGCTTCATAAAAGTCTAGTTTTCCTAGATTCCAATTCCATCTCTGTATATTCACTGAAAATTAATTTCCAATATGCTTATTTCCAATAAACTTATTTCCTCCATGAAACATTTATAAAGCTATTTTTTATGGTAGTTACAGGAAACAGAAGCAAACCAGGAATGTAAGCTGAAACGACATCATAACATCTCTACCTTCATTCAGTTATACTTCCCAAAATATTAATTCTCAAAATCAAATTTACTTGAACATTTGGCGCACAAAATTCTTGTTTTTTTTTTTTTAAATAAAATCATTTACTACGTCTTTTCATTTCTAATGTCTTCTTTTATATAATTGCTCATTGTTTTTAAATTCAACTCTGCATTTCACTTGGGAACGATCCTTTAGTTTTCAAATTGATTACCAGTTTGAAAGCATATTTCTAAGGCTTGCTGGAAAGGGCTCAGAAAATGTGAAGAGGAAGCAAAGTGAGAATCTTGGTAGGAGGATGAAAGATTCAGATTAGGAAAAGTTATTATTATGGTAATTGACTTAAACCATACAATGTGATTGAGAGGACTCTGCAAGTAAGTGTAGAAGAGAAAAGAGGTCAGTGTCTAGTTAATTTAAAAATAAGTCAACTGTTTGGAAGTGCATAAAGTAGTTTTGGAATACTTTGCATAGATTACTATGAGAGCATTGTAAGCAATCACCAAAAAATCTTAGAGAGTACGTTTGAAGCAAGCAGAGTATCTTATGGCTTGGTTTGCAGTTGAATCAGCAACCAGGCTTATACCCAAAGCCACACAGAGATCACACAGGCCTTGGTGAGTGACAACATTTGGATTTGAATCCTTAACATTCCCAAACCATATGCTCTATTGCTTCACTAAATAGAATCTAAGATCAGCCATGTATTGACAGTGCTTTTCAGAACAGAGAAATGAACCAATACTGTATACACACTCACAGAAATACATACAGATAAATATACAATTGTTTCATAGAACCCATGGGGCATGGCTTTCATGATACTAGTGAGTGCTAAAATCTCCAGCTACAATTTCTGTATGTAAACTGGCAAACTATTATATGAAATTGGTGAACATACCTGTACTTTAAATCATCCCTAGATACTAATAATGCCTAATAAAATGTACATACTATATAAGGAATTTGAAGTATATTGTTTTAGAAAATAATGAACAGAAAATATTTTGCAAGTGTCACCACCAAGTTTATTTTTACAAATATTTTCATTCAAATTTGTTTGATGCACAGATATGGAACAGAGAGAGAGAGAGAGAAAGAGAGTGAGTAAGACAGAGAGAACTATCTACTGGATATCTATCTATCTATCTATCTATTCATCCATCCATCTACCTACCTACTATATCTATCTGTCTCTCTATTAAGGCTATTAGAGGGTGAGATCAAGATGATTTATTAGGAGGAATTAGCACATACACTCATAGAGGCTAAAAAGTTCCAGGTCTACAGGTGGCAAAACTGGAAATCTAGGAGAAGAATTATATGCTTCCCATTTTTGGTCTGAAGGGTGTGAAAGAAAGTTAATTGAATAAATGCAAGTCACTGTCTAAATCTTTAGACAGGAAGAAGTCAGTGCCTAAGTTCAAAGACAAGGCAAGCTAAAATTGGAATTTATTCTTTACTCAATCTTGTTTTTTTTCTTTCAATTGAGAATTTCAATGGATTGAATGAGGGCCACTCACATTGCAAAAGAAAATTAATCTACTTTATGCAGTCTAAAAATTGAAAAGTTAATCTCATTCAGAAGCACCCTCACATTAACACTCAGAATAATGTTTATCCAAATAACTGGGCACCCTATCATAAAAATAAAATGAGCTCATGCCATTCAAATAAATAAGATAAATCACAAAATGGAGATATTAATGTTAATTAAACATGAAAGTGCCTCCAGTTTTACTAGTACTGATAATTTGTATTGCCTTCTGTTGAGTAGAATTTTTATGAGATTAATAGCCATGAAATGACTGTCTAATGCTCTAAGTCTGATTAATGATATTGATCATTGAACAAAAAAGCATATGGATCTAACGTGGATTGACAAATAATCTTGTTTCACTAAAGATAATGTTTCTCTTTGATAATGTGTGTCTCTTAGTAAAGTATCCACTATATTTGTTAATATTTTTCCATTAAATATTTATTATATGATAAACTTCATGTAGCAACTAATCATATTTCATTTTATCAACATGACTATTTAGAAGCAGTCCTGTTCAGGGACAGGAGGCGGGAGGATGGAGATACTTGAATTCTTAATGAAACAAATATAAAACAAAAATCCCATCAGGGGGCTGGGAAAGTGGCTCAGTGGTAGAGCACTTGCCTTGCATGCATGAGGCCCTGGGTTCAATTCCTCAGCACCACATAAGCAGAAAAAAAAAGCCAGAAGTGGCGCTGTGGCTCAAGTGGTAGAGGGCTAGCCTTGAGCTGAAGCGCTGAGGGACAGCGCCCAGGCCCAGAGCTCAGGCCCCATGACCGGACACCCCCCCCCTGAAAAAACAATCTCATCAGTTCAATTTTGAATTATTTTTCTAAGTTATTTTTCTAATTATTTTATATCAATTGATTTCCTTCTGAAATGGTGTTTAGCTTCAGTTATAACATAAAAATGTTCTTCTTTGTCAGGCATAATTACTCCTGGTTGTAATTCCACATGGAAAGCCAAATGATTACAATGTGAGAATAAGACTCAGACAATATTCTAGGCATGGTGGCATGTGCCCATCATCTCCAGTGGGGTATAAATAGAAGATTGTGGATCAGGCTGAAATTTGCAAAAATTCAGGAACCTCTTAAAAGAGTGACTCAAGCAAAAAGGAGGGAAATGAGGAGACTATAACTCAAGTGGTAGAGCACCTGCCTAAGCAACTAGGAAGCCTTGAGTTCAAGCTCCAATAATGTCAAAATATACTATTATTTTGTTAACTATTATAGCACATATAGACAAAAAAATAACTTTGGAGATGTATTAGTTGTAACACCAAAATTTTACAACTGCTTAACATGCTAGTTCATCCTTACCTACCAACACAATTACATTGACATTATGATTGATATTATCCAATCTACGAATATATTCATTTAACATAGTATAAAGATCTATGGAGGGCTGTAAACCACTTGTTCTTCTTCAGTATTTTTTTAAAAAATAAACCACAATATTTGTTTATTGAAATTGATTTATTTTCCTGTTGAGCATTGTCTTAAAGCAGAAAGATCTACAATAAAATATTTTATTTTATTGTTGTTCTTTTTGTTATTAGTTTTCATGATGTAAACTGTGAAAGGAGGAGCGTTTCATTAATAGTTGGCTGCCAGAAATTCTGGCCAGTTTACTGCAGTATAGCTAATCTGTTAGTGGGAATTGCTTCTTCAAAAGAGATTATCTAAGGTGCTAAAAAGGGTGCAGGTCTTGCAAGATGAAGAACTTGCTCAGGATATGAAGTAATAAAAACAAACAAACAAAAAAAACCTGAGACATGTTTGAACACCAAAACATTCACATTACAAACAACTAAGAATTTGTTGTTTATAATGAAGAGCCATTTTACACATTAAATAATATTAAATATAAAACAAAGGAAAAGAAAATATGTTCTACCTTTAAAGAGCTTTTGGATAATGATAAAAATCCAAAATAGATGTAGAACCCATAAAAAGTCAACATCAAACGATCAATTAATCCAGTCAATAAATGTATAAATGATTTGAACAGATATTTCCCAAAAGCATTTATGTTATTAACTTTTCATAAATTAAATCCCAAGCCTATATAATTTCTGATCCCTTGATGTGCAACTTCAGTGATTTTTGACCCCTGGAAATATATTTTATGCCTCTTTTCTGTCTTACAAGATTATTATGAAGAAAATGATAAACATCATATGCACACATTTCAGTATTTGTATTTAAGAGAGGCCTATTATTGAATTCTGTTTATTGAAATAAATTATAGATAAAAACTGATCATGATTGCTTACTTCCAAAAGTTTTCCTAAGTAAAGACCTAAATTTTAATGCAAACAAAATGAAGATGAAAACAATTCTAAGGTCTTTCAACAAATATCTTTCAGAACTCTAAGCACTCTTGCAAAGGGACCCCAACATAGTTCATACATTATTACTTTAGCTAGTTTTGAACATTAGTTCAAACTGGACTCATGTCTTCCTTTAATGTCAGAATTTTCTTTCATAATTTTGTTTGTATTTCATTTACATTGGTGCTATAGCAATATAGAATTCAGTTAAACAAATGCTTCTCATCTTATATTTATCCAATTATTTGGACATATTTATTTCTTTCAGAAAACTGAATCTAGGTATGTTATTGGATACTTGCCATTTTTTAGTATATATTTGCATATTCCCACTCGCAGAATGCAAAGTAATTTTAGGACAAATTTGATGCATAGGATATGGTTACATTCTGGATAGCTGATATTGTCAAAGAAATTTCAAATGTCGTTGGCAAATAGGCTCCCACCAGCAGTGAAAGAGTTTATTTGGTTCACCTCTGAATAAAAGTTGGCATTTGATTATTAATTTTAATCCACCTAATGAACACATAGAAGTATTCTGCTTGCATTTTAAGAAGTTCTGTGATGTCTGTTCAAACAGAACATTTCTTTAAAAAAATTTAGCCATTGTTAGCATGATTTATTTTATGTGCATTTCCTATCCTCATAGCTGTTATTTTCTAATCAAATTATAGAGATTTTAAACATATTTTGGAAATAAATTATTTCACAATATTCATGCTGCAGTATCTCCCCTGTTGCTATCATTAGCATTTTAACAGTGTTTATTTTTTTAAATCAAACAATCCATTTTTTCATGGTTTGCATATGTTCTGTTAAATATGTCAGTATGCATTTAGGAAGATATTACTTGTAGAAACTTTAGTGGTTTACATTTTACATACAGGCTACATAAAATGGCTCTTCAGTATAAACAATAAATTCTTAGTTGTTTATAATGTGTATGTTTTGGTGATCAAACGTGTCCCAGGTTTTTTTTTTATTACTTCATATCCTGTATGTGGGCTGTGAGGAGGTAGCAATCAATACTAAGTGTTTTTCATATTGATATGTAATAGACCATTTGTTATTTATTCAAAAGGGATTTCAATCCCCATGACACTAATGTGTTAAGTCTTTCTGAACCAGATAATTATCCTTAGAGATTGTTTTGGGACCAGATAAACTATTGCATTATATACTTGTTTACTCTTTGTGTATAACTTTGTAATGAAACTTTGAAATCTGGACGAGTAAGATTTCCAATTTAATTCTTTACTTTAATTTTTTTTTGTAAAGATACTGTACAGAAGGGTTACAGTTACAACAGTAAGGTAATGAGTACATTTCCTATTGAGCATTATTACCCTCTCCTTTGTTTTTCTCCTACTATCCTTTCCCTCCTCACATCTCCAGCTACTTCCCTCCCCCATCCCCAAAGTTTATGTTTTTTTTCAGCATAGTGTCTTGTACATCTCATTGTTTCAATGAGTCAGCCTGTATCCTAGTTTCAGCATTTTGTTATTTCCCTTTCCCTCCCCAAATTAGAAAAAAAAAATGTGTATATAAGATGCAGGACTCGGGGAAACAAACATAGTGAAAACAGGGATTATACCACAGGGGGAAGAATTTACAAAAGAAACAAACAACAACAACAACAACAGCAACAAACCAATATAGTACATTAAAAGCAACAGCAACAAAGAAAAAAACCTTTTGTGTCCCTATCTTGGGATTAATATTGCTTAGTATCATCTTATATGGTCATATGTACACAGCTTTTCACCTTTTTCTGCTTGTCTGGTAGGATTATCCTAGATGTATACTAGTTATTACAAATAAGGGAAACCATGGGACTTATATTTCTTTGGGTCTAGCTAACTTCACTTAATATTTTTTCCAAGTACTTCCATTTCCTAACAAATGCAGCAGTATCATTCTTTCTGAAGGAGGCATAGAATTCTATTATATATGTATATATATATATATATATATATATATGTGTGTGTGTGTGTGTATATATATATGTGTGTGTATATATATATATATATATACATATATATATATACATATACATATCACATTTCCTTGATCCATTCATCTACTGAGGGACATCTGGGTTGTTTCCATATCTTAGCTATGGTGAATAATGCTGTGATAAACATAGTTGTGCTGGTAGCTTTACTATGAACTTGTTTATGATTGTTTGGGTAAGTGGAATTGCTGGGTCCTAGGGGAGCTCTATGTGGAGTTTTTTGAGGAACCTCCATACTGCTTTTCAGAGTGGTTGGACAAGTTTACACTCCCACCAACAATGCAGTAGGGTTCCCTTCTGTCCACATCCCCTCCAGCATCTCTTGTTATTAGCTTTCTTGATTATAGCCATTCTAACTAGGGTAAGGTGGAATCTCAATTTTTTTTGATTTGCATTTTTTTTATAGTGAGAGAAGTTAAGCATTTTTTTTTTGATGTGTCTATTGGCCATTCATATTTCCTCTTCAGAGAAGTCTCTCTTTAAATCTTTTTTTTTTTTTTTGTCGGTCGTGGGGCTTGAACTCTGGGCCTGGGCGCTGTCCCTCAGCTCTCCAGCTCAAGGCGAGCGCTCTACCACTTGAGCTACAGCGCCACTTCCGGTTTTCTGGTGGTTTATTGGAGATAGGAGTCTCTCGGTCTTTCCTGCCCGGGCTGGCTTTGAACCGCGATCCTCAGATCTCAGCCTCCTGAGTAGCTAGGATTATAGGCGTGAGCCACCAGCGCCTGGCTTTTCTTTAAGTCTTTAACCCACTTATTAATGGCGCAGTTGTTTCTTTGAGAATTTGTTATTGGGGATTTAATTTTTTGAGCTCTAAATATATTTTAGATATGAGACCCTTGTCCATTGTATGGCTTGTGAACAGTTTTTCCCAATCTGTGGGCTTTCAATTTAATTCTTTAGGGTAGTTATTTCTGTCCTTAGATCTATGACTTCTCATTCATTTTTTTTTTTTTATGTTCCTCACAAGGACTTGAAAATCTAGTTCCACGGTAGGAAATTGACTAAAGAAGTTGGAAAAATACAGGGATTATTAGAGTTTCATGGGTAGGGAATTTTACATTTTACTTGTTTTTGATACATGTGAAAGGAGTGCACATGTATGTTCAGTTTCCCCACAACTTTTAAGTTCCTTTCCTATTGAGTGTTCTCTGTAATTTGCTAAGTGAATGTTAACAAACCTGTGAGTTTATTTCTGGGCACTGTTTTGTTCTATTATTCTATATTGATTTCTCTGTCTTTACCATTTTGTTTGGGTTATTAGAGTTTTATAGTATATTTTGAAGCCAAGTTTTGTGAAGCCTCTAGCATTGTTCTTTGAAATTGTTCTGGTTTTGGTGGTGTTATTTAGTTTCATATAAACGTTGGGAGTTCTTTTTTTTTTCTATGAGTATTACCCTGGAATTTTAATGTAGATTGCTTTTAGTTATAGAGTTTTAACAAAATTACTTTCTTTGATTTATATACAAAGGATGTCTTTGTTTTGTGTCTTCAATAACTTTAATTATACTTCATAGTTCACAATTTAGCAACATTTCACTTCTTACATAAATATTTATTTAGTTATTTTATTGCGTTAGATATATGCAATAGATATTGTTGGCTTCTTTTCAGACAGATCACTGTTAGTTTGTGGAAAGACCACCCAAACTTCTGTGTAAAAATACAATAGTTACAGAAATAAAGTATAAAATCTAAATACAAAGTAAAAGAACACTGTATTTTTATATCAGGAATGACAGAGAAGTAGGTGATACTTTATTGACATTCAACTACTAACCAGTAGAGTTCTAGCTAAATCCTTGGAATAGATAGGGAAGATTGAGCCATGTGCTCAAGAGGCTGAAATCTCAGGATTGCGTTTCAAAGCCAGCCCGGGCAGGAAATTCCATGAAACTCTTATCGCCAATAAACCACCAGAAAACTGGAAGAGGCGCTGTAGCTCAAATGGTAGAGCACTAGCCTTGAGCTGAAGAGCTGAGGGACAGTGCCCAGGCCCAGAGTTCATGACCGACAGAAAAAAAGAAAAAGAAAAAAAAGAAAGGGAAGATTGACCAAAATGTCTCTGAATATAAAAATACATCTGCCTTCAGTTGAGAGAATATAATGTTGATTTGCTGGTAGTGATTAGGAAGAATTAAAACTGAATGATAAATCATTGTTCTATATACCAAATACACTGGTGTGTTTGTACTCATAAGCACTCAAATGGTTTTTCTTTCTTGCTATTGTTTCTAATATATTTATAAGATGATTTCTTTGTTGTTTTATATGTCCCTCCCACACGGTAGACCCCCTGTTTTCACTGTATTTGATGTTGGTATAATTTGGGGAGGGGAAGGGAAAAAACAATTGTTTAAATAGGGATATGGGTGGACTCATTGCAACAATGAGATGTACAAGACATTATGTTGAAAAAACAACTTTACAACTTTGGCGGAGGTGGGGGCATGGGGAGTGGGAGGGGGAGAAAGGGAGGGTAGGGATGGTACAGGGAAAGAAAGGAGGCAACAATGCTTGATAAGAAATGTACTCATTACCTTGCTCATGTAATTGTAACGCCTCTGTACGGTATTTTCACAATAAAAATACTTATTATTAAAAAAGTGAACATATATAAGCATCTCTCCCACTCCTATAACATGTATTTTTCTACAGAATAACTATCAGAAGCACCAGGGAACTCCAGGGTTCTTCTATAATGGTCATGATATTTGCATTTCCACTTCTCTTCACTTGCATGTAATTATCAACCTGGAGTCTGTGGCTCTCTCTGATATGATTTTGGTTTCAAAATACAGAAAGAAACTTTCTTAGGCAACCTCATTTCTAGTTTGTAGATAACTTAATGCAACAAGGTTTTAAAATGAGAGAAACAGACACATTTTCACTGCAGGTAAAAAGATGCTAATGGATATAAATTGGTCCAAATGTGCTTTACACTGAGCCTTCCTATTTTTTTTTTAACCCAAACAAGAAGTTGGGAATTTCACACATTGTAAGAACGTCTATGTAAGGTTTGCAAGCATTTTAAAAAATGCTTCTATTCTGTGGTTGTAGGCAGCTGAATATTCTCTTTCTTTGTATAATAAAGTGCTGGTTTTCATGATGGAACATTTGGTATACAGCTGATAAAATGAGAATTGACAGTTTTTTCTTTTCTTTTCAGCTCACTCCAGTTGGCACCACAATATTCACAGGATTTTCAGGGGACAATGGAGCTACTGATATAGATGATGGCCCAAATGGACAGATAGAATATGTTATCCAGTATAACCCAGAAGATCCGGTATGTAAATATCTACATGCAATGTAATTACACTTGAAGAATAATACTAACATTTTACTTTGTTTGGTAATCGTTGTATTGTTCTGCTAGATAGTGAAATTACATTAGCAATGATATTATTATCAAAATTATCCTAAATTTGAACTTTGGAGGTATTTGTAAGTAGGACATCTTTATTAGTGCATTTGTAACAAAGGTATTAATAAGCATCAGAATGATGACTCACACCTATAATTTTCGCACTCAAGAGTTTGTGTCCAGAAGATCATAGAATTGAAGGTTTGGGTTCATCCTGGACTTTGTAGTAAGAACTTGAAACAATATAAATACATCATTTATTTTTCAAAACATTAGGAAGATATGAGTAGAAATAATAATAGAGCAACAACAACAGCCATAATAATAGGGAAAATTATAAAGGAAGGTTTGAGAGGTTTTATGTTCCTTAAAGGGGAGGTTATCAACATGTTGTAGGCAGAAGCAGTGAAACTGAATGAAAGGTGATGACAACATGAAGGAAAACAACAAAATGGAAAAGAAGCAGAAAGCAGTGGAGAGCAAGAGGAAACACTTTCCTCTTAAGAACAGAAAAGATAACGGATGACAAAAATGTGTTTCTGAACCATTCACCCTCTGCTCTTAAAGTAGTTTTCCTTAAAATTATATGTGTAGTTCCACATTTCTAGGTAATATTACCTGTTATTTTCTAATCTCTACTCTTCTAGCTATAAAAATGAAACCATCAGATTCAGAATATATATTGTAGAGAAATTTTGTTTTGAAGGAGACATAAAACTGTTTGAGGTTTAGATGCACTTTAAGATAGGGAAGATATTACTGAGAATCTATGCTTCAGAGGTTTTGTGGGGCTGAAATTCCTTACTAGCTTCAAATATTCCCTTTTGAATGTTTCTGCCTATCAAAGATTTTTGGATTTGCCATTATATACAATTATATTCCTTTTTCTACCAACAGCATGAACCAATCAGCCACATGCAGTTTCAAAGTTATAAAAGCAAAAACAAATTTTAGAAAAGTTAGTACCCCTGTGGAATAAATAAAGAAATTCTCAAGGCCAAGACAGAATTCACCGGGGAAAAGGAGTCAGACATCAAAAAAAAAAAAACACCCACAAAAAACACACTCTTAACTTATGGTACATGGGAAGAGAAGGCATTAATCAAGCCCTACTATTCTGGGAATTCACCTTTAGTCATCCTGAAAATTTAATGTAAGCTTTTTTACCCGTTTTTATTTCTAGTGAGATCTAGTGAGAGAAATACCTGATTTTTTGTTTTTTGTTTTTCTGCTATGATTAAACAATTAATCAATTTCTTTATAACACCATGTATACCACTTATTTTTTTAAATTTTTTTATTGTGAAAATACTGTACAGAGGGGTTACAGTTACAGGAGGAAGGTAATGAGTACATTTCTTATCCAAAATTGTTGCCTCCTCCTTTGTTTTTCCCCTACCATCCTTTTTATTTTTTATATCAAAACAAATTGCATGTGTAATGAATATATAATTTAATCTGAAAAATATGGTCACCTCTGACTTTGTGAACTACAATTATAATTTCATTCAAATGAATCCCATACTGAACTAAGACTGTATCTTAAAATATGATAAAGGTAGATTTTTTTTCACTTAAAAATCTGTTCACTTGCCTTCTTCTATCTATTGCTTTTATTCTTCAATACTTGAAACTGTAAGTGAGTGACCTGGAGTTTTACTCAAACTATAGCTACATTATTTGACTCCACATTATTTTAAACAATCTTTGAGGTAATATCTAAAACATCATTAAATTTTATGTTCAAATGTAGCTTTCTTTCTTCTCTTGACAAACAGAAATATGTACACAGCAGTTTTGCTTTCTAATAAAGCAACAATCAGCAGGTACTGAGTTCTACAACTCCTTCTACTGAAGCAATTTCTGTGTCTCCACTTGTAACTTCTGAATTCCTATCATTTACTGAACTCTTGTAGACCATTAGTGTAGCTCATCTCCTAAAATAAGACAAAGAATTCTGAACCAATACTTTCCAGGATTTTAATCAAGGTTACTAATAAGAGAAGTAGCTGGAAATTTAATCATGTTCCCATATATAACTTGTCATTTTTCTCTGTCTGCTTCCACATTTTTCATTTCATTATGGATTCTCAACCATTTGACTATTACATTGAAAGTTTTAGTGTTCATTTTAATTATCTTTAAGGGGAGGATTACTGGAAATTTTGAAGTTATGAATTTTTTTTAACTCAGCATCAACTTGACACTCTGAAAAAGTGGTAGAAAGTGTGACCAGAAAATTCAGGGTATGGATTTTGTGATGATCAAAATTTACGGAAAATGAAGACAAAATACTAGAAAGGAGAAAGCTAGAGAAAGAATGATAAAAATCCTCTCATTAATGGTCTAATTATACAGTTTGTCTCAAATACATATACAAAGGACAGATGACAAACATTAATGAAGATAAATTATGCTATTACATACTATATATATAATATAATACATACTATGTACATAATAGAGTATATATTGGTATGTGTTATACTCTAATAATAAAAGTATATACTATTATTTTAACAGTATATATTATACTATAACAGTACTATACCACACAATATGTAATTGTTATATAATTGTATATGTTATAGATTGTATATACTATATATAAAAATATTGGCATTCTGAGTAACAGTGAATATCTAGAGCTAGCCAATTAACAAGACAGAGCCTCACATAATATAATGTAAATCAAAAGATGACAGGTTCTCAACTTGGCTATATTCTATGAGGTACAGCCCAGACTTAAGACAAAGGAGTAACACCAAGTGCTAAATTGCTTAGCATGAGTCAGGGACTAAGAATTCTTCACACTGTAATACCCAATTCTGGGGATGTCTGAATCAATGTGAACAGCTTTGTTTTTTAAAAACTATTTTGAGATATCTCTCTTGGTTTTAAAAACAAAACAATTAGCCATGCATCAGAGGATCACACCTGTACTCTTGGCTCAGAAGCCTGAGATCTGAGGATCACGGTTCAAAGACAGCCAGGCAGGAAAGTCCATGAGATTCTTATCTCTAATAAACTATTTAAAAAAAGCTTGAAGTGCCATTGTGGCTCAAGTGGTAGAGAGCTACCCTTGAGCACAAAGAAGCTCAGGCCTTGAGTTCAAGCACCAAGACTGGCAAATAAATAAATAAATAAATAAATATGGTTGTTTACATTGTCTGGATTTTCTCATCTCAACTATGCTTTCTTTATGAGAAGGATACATAATTTACTAAAAGCAAATTCAGAAAGGTAGAGGAGGAATTTTTACTTACAAAATTATAAAATTTCATTTACATCCAAGTTCCCACAACTAAGCTCTTTAATGAGTCTGTTAATAAAATCAGAACACTTAAATTCAGCTTACCTTTTCTCTTGCCGTTTTTTTTTTGTTGTTGTTGAAATTCAAATGATCTTTTAAATAAAAAAGTATCAAATATAAAAATATTTTTTCTTAGCCGGGCGCCGGTGGCTCACGGCTGTAATCCTAGCTACTCAGGAGGCTGAGATCTGAGGATCGCGGTTCAAAGCCAGCCCGGGCAGGAGAGACCGTGAGACTCCTATCTCCAATAAACCACTAGAAAACCGGAAGTGGCGCTGTAGCTCAAGTGGTAGAGCGCTCGCCTTGAACTGAAGAGCTGAGGGACAGCGTCCAGGCCCAGAGTTCAAACCCCATGACCGACAAAAAAAAATATTTTTTCTTTGAGGAAATTACTTGCCTTGGTCAATAAAAAGTGAGTTCAATAAACCATAGTACAAGTTATTATATCTTTCTCCAATATTGTGGCTTATGAAAAAGAGAAAGTAATAGCATCCATTATCCCCAATGTCTTAAGATAAGCAGAACAGACTTGCTAATATGTGCTAGATGTTTAAATATGAAGAGTAAGAAATAGAAATGTGCAGGTTTTTTCCTGCAGCATAATCTACTCGTTTATAGCTGTTACATATATATATATATATATATATACAATTTTAACATACATATGCAAAATTTTACATATGTGTGCAAAAATTATATATATATATAATTAGTAAATATATAATTATAGACATCTTCTAAAGGGTTGTTAAAGAAAATTTGTAACTGGCATGGTGGCTCAAGCCTATAATCTTAGCAACATGGGTGATTGAAATGGGAGATAGCAATTGAGGACAACCTTCACAAGCAAATCTTCACAAGAGTACATCCCAAAGCATGGTCAGGTGCGTTGTATGACACATGTCTGTCAATACATCTATAAGGAAAGGAACAAATAGGAAGGCCATAGTATAAGCCAGCCTGGGCTTGAAGCAATATTCTTTATGAAACAAAAAAAATGAAATAACAAACATAAAGAAGATAAGCAGTCAATGCCCAACAAAATGAACACCAAGAAACGGGTACTTGCAAAGAGGCTCAAAGGGAGAGAGGTAGACAATAAAGGAGGGGGTGTAGTGAAAAATTTATTATATATGCCACAAAATTGAGAAATGGAAGGGAAAAGGTGGGCTGAGGGAGATGAGATTGTTGAAGGGAGTGACACAGACAAAGATGCATATTATTTTTATGTTGCTTTGTTAAATAACATTTCCCTTGTACAACAACAACAACAACAGCTACTATTATTATTACTACTACTACTAATGAAGCATTAGCCTTGGGGAGGGGAAGACTAGCAGAGTACAGTGTAAAGTATGTGCCATCAAGGGCAAGTCCCTAATTTCAAACCCCAGGGATGTCAAATGTACAATTACTCAATAATACTTATGGAAGTATGATGAGGATAAATTTACAGAAAAATTGCAGTAGCTATAGAAACCACTACAATGAGGCTTGCAGTGGAGGATAGATTGGTTTCATTGTGGAATAGAACAAGATAAGTGGGAATTGTGTAAACATTGTCAAGGACAATGTTTGAAAATTTGTGTAAAAATTACTGAGACAATTTTCCATAGCTAAGAGGGAATGTAAAACCCACCTAAGACAATTCATGCTACCAATAGGCAGCAGTGATAGACATCACGGGAACCAGGTACCTGGCCAAGCACCAGAAAAGAGGGTTGATGAGATTTGAAGTGTTCTTGCTGAAATGAAGTAGAATGATTACATATACATGTATTATACAAGGAAATACATATTAGGTCCTCATAGGTTTAGAATACTGCTTAAAATCATGCCAAGTAATATTTCTTTGTCAGCTTCTTACCAGAGTATTCTTCAATTGTCTCATTCTGAGGGATCCAACAGACCAGGCTAGGCTACTCTCTCAAGTACACCAAATGAGAAGCCAGTTGTGTTGAGGACAATAAAGAATTCATTCAGTAGGATCATGTGGTGAAGACAGATGGGATTTAAGGAATTAATATCTATTTTAAGCGTGCTACAATATATAGGAAAAAAGCATGGGGAGAAAAGGTCAAAAGTATGCATAGTTAAGCACTCCTCATCTACTATGGACTGTTTGATACTTAAGTCAGTTCTGATTGTGTGGTGGGTTTTAGTGGGTGGCCATGAATATGATTTCCTGCAAGGCTCACACTTCCTGAATTTGAGATAAATTGCAGAAGAGAAGAGGACTCAGAGAAAGAGAGCAAGCCAAAGGAGCAAAAGGGACTTGGTTGGGGCAATGAATGGGTCCTCTTTCACATTTAATTCAATCACTGGAAATTTTAAATATCACTCTAGTTACCTACAACATGATAGTTTTACCTATTTTTAAAAAATTTTATTGTCAAGGTGACGTACTGAGGGGTTACAGTTATGTAAGTAAGGTAGTGAGTATATTTTTTGTCAAACATGTTACCCCCTCCCTCATTTTTCTTCCTCTTTCCTCCCCCTTCAAGTTGTACAGATCATTTCCAACATAGTCTTGTGGGTATTGTTGTTGCATAGGGTCCCCTTGTGTTCTTTGTATCACCATTTTGTTGTTTCCCTTCCCTACCTCAGTTCAGATAAACTTATATACAAGACCCAGGATACTAAAATCAAATAAAATGACAACAGGGGCTAAACCATAAAGGGAAAAACACAAAAGAAAAAAAGAAATCATGTAGTACATTAAGAGCAACAACAAAGTAAAACTTATAGTGACTATGTCTTGGAGTTCATTTTGGTTAGTTTCGTCTTTTATGATCATGTGTACATATGAACTATTGAGCTATTCCTCTCATCTGCTAAGATAATCCTAGATGCATACTAGTTTTTACAAATAAGGGAAACCATGGGACCTATGTTTCTTTGGGTCTGCTTACTTTACTTAACACCGCTTTTACTAAAGAATATTTAAGCCATCTCATTTGACTTGGTAGTTCAGAAAATCTGTCAAATGTTATGAGCCACTAATAATTTAATGAGGGTAATTGTCCACCAGATATGCATTATCATTACCATAGTTGTTAAATCTTGTTTTTTAAATTAAAATATTTATTGATAAATTTTTAATCCTTATGTAGTTGTACAAACATTGGCCATTTAGCAAAGCTATTTACCTTCTTGGTAGTATAAAACAAAGGGGCCTACAATTCACAATTCATTGACTAACTCAATAGTTAAAAATCAACTCCCCAAGAACAATAACAAAAACATTTTGAAACAGGTCATAATTTGTAATGACATACTTGGCTGAAACTTTCTTTTTTTTTTGGTTGTGGATCTTGAACTCTGGGCCTGGGCGCTGTCCCTCAGCTCTTTAGCTTAAGGCTAGCACTCTACCACTTAAGCCTCAGTACCACTTCCAGCTTTTTCTGTTTATGTGGTGCTGAGGAATTAAACCCAGTGCCTCATGCATGTAAGACAAGCACTCTACCACTGAGCCACCTTCCCAGCCCTCAGCATCTCATAACAAAATAAGCAAGTTTATAAGATGTATCATATTGGTAGATTAAATACCATTGTTATCAAGGTGACAAAACTGGTCATATAAGAGATTAGCATCTCACATTTTTTAATTTTAATTTTCTTCATGCTAGACTAGAAAACTGTTTATTTTTATTTTTTATCATTGGTCAGAAATGATGAACAGATCACTTAATACATATTCCTTAGATGGGAGGTCTCTTATTGCAGTTTCTATTTCAATGCTTGATATGGGCCTGTTAAGATGGTTTAACTCATCTTGGTTTAGTTTCAGCATGTCAATATTTGCTAGGAAAAGGTCCATTTCTGCCGAGTTCTCAAACTTATTAGCATCAAGTTTTGAGAAGTATTCTCTTATAATGTTCTGAATCTTGGTTGTTTCTGTGGTGATGTTTCCATTCTCATCTCTGTGTTTATTTATTTGAGTGTGTTCTCTTCTTTTTCTGATAAGATTTGCTAAGGGTCTGTCAATTTTGTTAATTTTTTCGAAGAACCAACTCTATGTTTTATTGATTCTTTCTATGGTATTTTTGGATTCTAATTCATTTAAATCTGATTTAATTTTAATTATTTCTTTCCGTCTACTGGATTGGGGTTTATCTTGCTTTTCTTATTCAAGGAGGCTCAGATGCCTCATTAAATTGTTGGTTTCAGATCTCTCCAATTTGTTGATGTAGGAACTCAGAGCTATAAACATGCCCCTGAGTACTGCCTTTGCTGTGTCCCAGAGGAGATGGTAGTTTGTATGTTCATTTTTGTTGAATATCATGAACATTTAAATTTCCTTTCTAATCTCTTCCATGACCAACTCCTGATTCAGCAGTGTGTTGTTCAGCCTCCATGTGTTACAGGACTTTCTTTGGTGGCTTTTGGTGTTGAGTTCTAATTTTATTCCCTTGTGGTCTGAGAGAATACAAGGTATAAGTTCAATGTTTTTGAATTTGGACGTTTGCTTGTGGCCTAAAATGTGGTCTATTTTGGAAAATGTTCCATGTGCTGCTGAGAAAAACGTGTATTATGAAGCTGTTGGGTGAAATATTCGGTAGATGTCTGTTAAATCTAGTTGATCTATGCAGTTGTTTAGATCTGCGGTTTCTCTGTTGAGTTTTTGCCCAGTTGATCTATGTAGTGGGGAAAATGGTGTGTTAAAGTTCCCAACAATTAATGTCTTTGGATATTTGTGGGATTTGAGGGAAAGTAATGTTTCTTGGATAAATTTGGGTGCTCCGTTGTTTGGCGAATAGATATTTAGAATTGTAATATCTCCCTGAAGGAACGATTCCTTAATTAGTATGTAGTGACCTTCTTTATCTCTTCTTACTATTTTAATTTGAAATCTCTTTTATCTGATATTAGGATTGCAACTCCCGCCTGTTTATGGGGGCCATTTGCTTGGTAGATTTTGTTCCAGCCTTTCACATTGAAAATGTTTTTGTTTTTATGGGCAAGATGTGACTCCTGCAGGCAGCAGATAGAAAGATCTTGCTGTTTAATCCAACTAGACAGTCTATGTTGCTTAATTGGAGAGTTAATTCCATTAATGTTGAGAGAGAAGACTGAGAGATATTTGGGAGTTCCTGCCATTTTATCCACCTTCTTGGGGACTACGGCAACTGGGGTCTTCCTGTGTTTCTTAGATTCTCATTTTGGGTGTGGTTTCTTGGCCTTTATTGTGGTCTTGGCTCTTCTATATGCCAACAATGAGAAAAGTGTGGCTGAAATTAGGAAAGCAACTCCATTTGTAATAGTCCCACAAAAAAATAAAATACCTAGGAATTAACTTAACCAAAGAAGTGAAGGACCTCTATGATAAAAACTTTAAAATTTTTTTTTTAATTTTTATTTATTTTTTATTGCGAAAATACTGTACAGAGGGGTTATAATTACATGGGCAAGATAATGAGTACATTTCTTATCAAGCATTGTAGCCTCCTCCTTTGTTTCCCCTTCCCATCCTTTCCTATCCTCCCCCGGCTCCTCCCCCACCAAATCCTCCTTGCCTCCTTCCCCCATCAAAGTTGTAAAGTTCGTTTTCGACATAACAACTTGTACTTCTCACTGTTGCAAAGGTTCCACCTGTATCCTTATTTAAACGACTTGTTTTCCCCTTCCCCTCCACAAATTATACCGACATCAAATACAGTGAAAGCAGGGGTTATACCGTGGGGGAGGGACATACAAAGCAAAAAAGAAATAATCGTATAAATGTGTTAGAAAAAATCACATGAAAGAAAAAAAAACATTTGAATACATATCTTAGGATTGATTCATTTCCCTAACATCACCTTATCTGACCTTTTCTGCTTGACTCAGACATATACTAGATATTGCAAATAAGGGAAACCAGGGGACCAATGTTTCTTTGGGCCTGGCTTACTTCACTTAATATATTTTTTTCCAAGTCTTTCCATTTCCTAACAAATGGGCCAATGTCATTCTTGAAAAAGGAAATCAAAACAGAACTTAGAAAGTGGCAATAACTCCCATGCTCCTGGATTGGAAAGATCAACATCTTGAAAATGGCAATACTTCCCAAGGCTATCTACAAATTCAGTGCGCTACCTATCAATATTCCATCCTCATTCTTCAAAGAAATAGAAGAGGCAATCCAAAAATTCATATGGAACAATAAAAGACACCGAATAGTAAAAACGATCCTCAACAGAAAGAACAGTGCTGGAGGAATATCAATACCAAATTTCAAACTCTACTACAAAGCCATAGTAATCAAAACAGCTTGGTACTGGCACAAGAACAGACCTGAGGACCAATGGAATAGAATTGAAAAGCCAGAAATGAACCTACAAAAATATAGCCATCTAATTTTCGATAAGAGAGCTAAAGAAATAGAATGGAAGAAAGACAGTCTCTTCAGTAACTGGTGCTGGCAAAATTGGTTCACTACTTGCAGAAAACAAAGCTAGAACCTTATATATCACCCTGCACTAGAATCAACTCCAAATGGATCAAAGACCTCGGAGTCAAAGCACACACCCTGAAAACATTACAGGATGGAATAGAACAAACCCTAGGACTCCTTGGCACAGGCCAAAATTTTCTTAATAAAGACCCAGAAACACAACAAATCAAAGAAAGATGGACAAATGGGATTGCATGAAATTGCAGAGCTTCTGCATGACAAAGGACATAGCTAGCAAGATATATAGAAAACCCACAGATTGGGAGAAGATCTTCTCTAGCCTTACAACAGACAAGGGTCTCATATCTAAAATATACCTGGAACTCAAAAAATTAAATCCCCCAACAACAAATCTTCAAAGAAACAACTGCCCAATAAATAAGTGGACTAAAGACTTAAAGAGAACTTCTCTGAAGAAGAAAGAAGGATGACCAATAGACACATGAAGAAATGCTCAACCACTCTAGCCATAAAAGAAATGTAAATTAAGACAACATTGAGATACCACCTCACCCCAGTTAGAATGTCTATAATCAAGAACTCTAACAACAACAGATGCTGGAGGGGATGTGGACAGAAGGGAACCTTACTGCATTGTTGGTGGGAGTGTAAACTTGTTCAACCACTTTGGAAAGGAGTATGGACGTTCCTCAAAAGACTCCACATAGAGCTCCCCTATGACCCAGCAATCCCACTTTTGAACATTTACCCAAATGATCACAAACAAGGCCACACTAAAGCTACCAGCATGACTATGTTTATTATAGCATTATTCGGTATAGCTAAGATATGGAACCAACCTAGATGCCCCTCAGTAAATGAATGGATCAAGAAAATGTGGTATATATACACAATGGAATTCTATGCCTCCATCAGAAAGAATGACATTGCCCCATTTGTTAGGAAATGGAAAGACTTGGAAAAAATTATATTAAGTGAAGTAAGCCAGGCCCAAAGAAACTTAGGTCCCATGGTTTCCCTTATTTGCAATAACTAGTATATCTGAGACAAGCAGAAATGGTCAGATAAGTTGATGTTAGGGAAATGAACTCTAAAATATGTATTCAAATGTTTTTTTTTTCTTTCAGATGATTGTTTCTAACACATTTATAAGATATTTCTTTGTTGCTTTGTATGTCCCTCCCCATGGTATAACCCCTGCTTTCACTGTATTTGAGGTTGGTATAATTTGTGCAGGGGAAGGGAAAAAAACACATCGTTTAAATAGGGATACACGTGGATCCATTGAAACAATGAGATGTACAAGTCATTATGTGGAAAAACGAACTTTACAACTTTGGGGGTGGGGGGGATTAGGTGGGGGGGGCAGGAGGAGGATGGGATGGGGAAACAAAGGAGGAAGCTACAATGATTGATAAGAAATGTACTCAGGATGTGAAGAGTAAACAAAGGAGGAGGTTGCAATGCTTGATAAAAAATGTACTCATTATCTTGCCCATGTAATTGTAACCCCTCTGTACAGTATGTTCACCAAAAAATAAAAATAAAAATTAAAAAAAAGAAATGTCCTCATTATCTTGCCCATGTCATTATAACCCCTTTGTACAGTTTTCTCACAATAAATAAAAAAGACATATCCTTGTGACAGCCTCTCCTGGACTAAAGATGCAGGGTTGTTATTTTTCTTGAGGACCACTGCCCCTCAGAAAGCACTGAGCACACTGAAGCAGTATTCATAGGTATCTTCTACTCTTGGAAGTATTGGAGTGGTGTTGCAGTGTGTGTGGTGGCTGGTGCAGGGGGGGGGAGGGGGGGAGGGTTACATCTTTTATCAACTCCCTCTTGAGTAGATTGTTCTTTTGGGAATATGCTCAACTCCCTATAGCTTTGAATAAATTGATAGCCAAAAACCTATGCTTTATTTTGTAATGTTCAAGCATGTAATACATTTGAATCTCCTGAGTCAGGAAGTACAAATCCAAGTGGTTTTTTTTTTTAACAACTCACCATCTTTAAGCAGTTCTGCGTGTAAGTTAAAGTCAAATTTCAGATGTTATTAAAATATTTCAAGCTAAGCAAAAACAGTTACTTCTTATTTTATGCCGATGAACAGGAGAATTGGGTTAGTTTAAAATTGTATTCATTTATTATGCATTTTATCATGGGAATTTCATATTCCCATACTATTCTTACGTAACAACAAACAATCCTGCATAAGTGTTACAAACACTTCTTCGTATAAAACTTGGAACCTGAATTTTTTTATCTCATGGATGAAATCTTTTTTTTAATATATCTATATCTATATATTTTATTGTAAAGATACTGTACAAAGTTATGTGAGTGAGGTAATGAGTACATTTCCTATGGAGCATTATTATCCCCTCCTTTGTTTTCCCCTATGTTCCCTTCACTCTCCACCTCCCCCAACTTCTCTCTCCCACCCTCCCTCTGAAGGTGTAAAGTTCATCTTAAAGCTGTCAGCACAACCATGTTTATGGCATATCATATGTTTATCACCATAGCTAAGATATGGAATCAACCCAGAAACCCCTCAGTAGATGAATAGATCAAGAAAATGTGATATACATATATATATATATATATGCATATATATATATATATATATATATATGAATTCTATGTGTCTATCAGAAAGAATGATACTGTCCTATTTGTTAGGAAATGAAAGACTAGGAAAAAATCATATTAAGTGAAGTAAGCCAGGCCCAAAGAAACATAAGTCCCATGGTTTCCCTGATTTGAAATAACTATTATATGTCTAGGACAAACAGAAAAGGTGAGAAACTATGCACATATGACCATATAAGATGATACTCAATGAAATGAACCACAAGAAAGGGACAGGAGAGGTTTAACCTTTGTTGCTGTGTTCTTAATGTACTTATACTGTGTGATTTTTTTTGTTTCTTTTGTATGTTCTCCTCCCATGGTTTAACCCCTGTTTTCACTGTATTTGACTCCAATGCCCTGCATCTTGAATATGCATTTTTCTAAATGGAAGAGGGGAAGGGTAATAACAGAATGCTGAAATAAGGATACAGGCTGACACACTGTCACAATGAGACATACAAGGCACTATGTTGAAATCTTTTTAACCTTAGTTCTGATGTCAGATCAGGACTTCCAAACACTATTCCCTAAAAGTTGATTAGAACAAGGTTAACTATAATATAATTTTCAATATATCCTTAAATGTGAATGGTTGGGATTTTATTTCTATACAGGAGAAGGAGTATCAGAAGAAAACAGTAACAATGATCAGTCTTAATGTTTCTATTAAGATTAAATCTCACATTACCCGCCTAATATCTGTCCCTTTTGAGTGGTCAAAGATTATATAATATTGATAAATTCTCTAGTTTACTTTGGGTAATAATATTAGATGAGATTCCCTACTAATGGTAATCAGTCTATAGATCCATCAGCAGATGGATCTGATGGCAGAGACGAGCATATAATGTTTGCCTAGAGACCAATTGGGACAAATCTGACACTGTTTATCAGAGTTCAAAGATAAAATGAGTCATTCCTCACTGGAGGGAGTGAGGAAAACTTGGAGACAAAAAGATAGAAAGAGACAGAAGATACCAGAGGAGGGAAAGATGAAAATACTGGAGATGATTTTAAACAGATGGTGGAAAGTAGGATTGAAATTATTTAAGGGAGGAGAATACAGTAATAAACTTGAATGCCTATCCTACCAAAAAAAAAAAAAAAACCAAGAAAATTGAGAGAAGGGGTGAAATAATGACAATTACAAGAAAATGATGAAAAGGTGACATTGATCAAGATGAATTAATTATATTCATAAACTGTTCAATGGCAACTTACTTGTACAACTACTTAAAGGTAAGGGCTGGGAAGGTGGCTCAGTGGTAGAGCTCTTGCCTTGCATGCCTGAGGCCCTGAGTTCGATTCCTCAGCACCACATAAGCAAAAAGAAAAAAGCCAGAAGTGGCGCTGTGGCTCAAGTGGTAGAGTGCTAGCCTTGAACTGAAGAACTGAGGGATAGTGCTCAGTCCCAGAGTACAGGCCCCATGACTGGACCCCAAAAAAAATTTAAAAAAAAAGGTAATAAAAAAGGAATTTAAGGCCTCTAAGAGACAGAGAAGACATTATATATTTTTCCATAAACTTGCAGTTAATGACTTAGTAAAGCTCAGCAAGGCACATTTGTGACTTAGCTTTATTCTTTGGTTGCCAAGAAATGTACATTCATGTATGTGTGTGTGTGAGTGTGTGTGTTACTTTAACAGAACCTTCCTTCTTTAGATTGGACATTCAGTCCTTCAAGATAATGAGGAATATCAAATTATATCTAGAAATATGCTTTTGAGACATGAACAAAACATACTTTTTCTGAGAAAATGAATGAGCAAAACTCAGTTGTTAGCTAGAATACTGATTATTCCATATTCTAATTCCAATGTATTTGTGTCTTGAGGCTCAACACCTGCTTACTGAGCCATCAGAGTCCTGTCATGGCATCTAAACTGCAATTGAGTCACTGTCACACATAAATTAAAAGGTTATGGTGGATGAATCATATCTGAAGAAGCAGTTTCAGTAGCATAAACATTTCTTCTTCCTCTCTCCCATGTGGGTGAAGTAGGTGTGCGAACTCCCCTGCATCCCCTCTCCATCCCATCATTAGAAAGTGGCCATAAACCTTGCATAACCTGTTTTATGTCCTTGTCTAACCAAATGCCTGATTTTTCTAGCAACTGTCAAGTTAATGAACCACAGGGTCACTCTGGACTGTCTTAAATGAAGGCAAGATGTTTGGGATACATGGCATTAAGGGATGGAGCCATAACAGTATGTGATCAGTGAAACTGCCATCATTCAAATAAAATAATGACAACTTTGTCCTTTATAAGTGTCAAAATTATTAAAAGGGGCAATGACTTTGCTCTGTTCCCACACTCTTTATTGATAGACTAGACACTACACAAGAGAACAGGAAGTCAATAAATGGACAAAGGACAGACCAATCCTCAGAGTCACTTCCTAGTCCACTGAATAGCCATTCAATATTATGGTAAGGGAACATGAAGTGGAGAAAGCAAGGAGAGGAATTGCAGGAGAGATAGGAGAAAGGAGATATGAGTGATCAAGAGGAAATGTATTCATCGATATGTATACAGTACAATGAAATCCATTACACAATGTTTGAAAGGAAACACAGAAATATATTGGAGAAGGTGAATTTGTTCAAGTTGGATCCTACACATTTTGGGGAATATGACAATGAAATCTATGCATCTTGTGAATATGTGCTAATGTTTTATACATGACATTTTATCCATTCATTGATCATTGGAGATCATCATTTGGCTATCGTGATCAGAGTTACAATGAACATGAGAATGAAAGTGTGTTTCTTTCTTTTTTTTTTTTTCGTTTTTGTCGGTCATGGGGCCTGAACTCTGGGCCTGGGGGCTGTCCTTCAGCTCTTCAGCTCAAGGCTAGCGCTCTACCCCTTGAGCCACAGTGCCACTTCCAGCTTTTTCGGCTTATGTGGTGCTGAGGAATCGAACCCAGGGCCTCATGTATGCAAGGCAAGCACTCTAACACGGAGCCACCTTCCCAGCACCTGTGTTTCTTTTGTTCTGAGTTATCACCTTTAGATACATGTCTAAGAGGGGTTTGGCGGGGTTATAAAGTAAGTTTATTATTACTTTTTGTTTTAAGTTAGTTAAAATAATAATCCCAACAGAGATGTTGAAGTTCCAAGTTTCAGATCCTAACCGAAGCATCTACAAACAGAAAAGGGAAAATTGTTTTCTTTGTCTTCTCCTTTCTAACTAAGCGAAATATTTCTTCATTACAATGATTGAAACAGGTGTAAACTTTCAGAATAATTTCATAGAGAGTATGTAATTACTATAGTTGGGTTAGATTAGTCAAGACTCATCACAGTAAGAAACAAGGACACCCTGAAGCCTAGCTCCACAGAGACCTAAGCTAGCCTGCAAATGAACATCTCCAAAGCATAAGTAGAAGGTAATAAGATAACATTATGGAAGCGAATGACAGTACAATGACCACATTATGTGCATATATATCTATATATATTTCAAGTGATTTACATTTTAGGGGTAAATACCACAGCATCAAGTTATATCATTCATAATATATTCAAATGAACTAACATTCATATGTTGAACATTTGCAGACTTCCAATGACACCTTTGAAATTCCTCTCATGTTGTCTGGAAACATAGTTTTAAGGAAAAGACTCAATTATGAAGATAAGACTCGATACTATGTCATCATCCAAGCCAATGTGAGTACTCCCTCCTGACTTTTGGTTTATGAACTTATGAAGGAAAGAATGCATGTAAATGTGTCTGGTGATCGTATGGTGGGTGAGGAGATTACATCCTTCACATTATTACTGTACTTTGTGGAAGTTACATATCCTATTCTTCCAGATGGGCAACACAGGGAATGTGTTTAGCAAATCAAACCCACAAAACATGTCATTCACCCACTAAATCATCCTCTAATGTACTATCCATACTCCAATAATGCTTTTGGCTCACACTGAGTATCTTTAAAATATGATCCACCAAGCAGTTCCAGTACTGTCATCCTGGGAGTGTATTATAAAAGCAGTTTTCTAGAGCCTATCCAAGAAGTTCTAAGTTAAAAAATCTCAGAGGGAGGATGGAAATGATCTACATTTTGCTTGATGTATAAAACTCATTTTAAAAGTACACTTTCAGAGTTCAGTTCTAAACAGGTTTTCAGGAATACTCCTCAACCCTATTTCCCCTTCCTTCTTCCTCCTTCTTATTTGAGAACTAAGTCTGAATTTTAAACCCACTGTATCATTCCTTCCAGTTACTTCAGTATTTTCTGGGGAATACTTTGAAATGGAAGGCTCCACTTCTAAAATCACTGACTAAGGCAGCAATATTGGCTTTGTACGTTTTAAATAAAGAAATACAGCAAAATCAAGTTAGTAGGATATTATTTTAAATATTGGTTAGTAATATGCCAGCTATCATGTATAAAAAGACATATATCAAGTATAAAAAGATGAATCCCTGTGTGCTGTTAGGTAACTGACTCAGGGCTATTCTAAATTTGCTGCTTTTTTCTTTCTTTCTCTACTGCAAATTCCTGTTATGATACAATATTTACTACATGGATCTACAAATGACACTGATAAGTGTTTCTAACCATTTTGCTCAACCAATGAACTACTTTAATGTTTTATATTTAAATGTTTTGGATCTATCCTGAGGGTTCTTACATGGCTGGAAAATAAGCCCAAAATAAGCTTGACTGACTCAATATCAAGTTTCATTTAAGTCATGTTATTTGTTGGACTCCACATTTGTCTTTGACCTATTTCCAAAAACAGTATTTATATAGCAAACTGCTAAACATAAAACACATGCTAAGTGACTTTAAAAAAAGCAGTATTTATGGGCTGGGAAGGTGGCTCAGTGGTAGAGTGCTTGCCTTGCATGCATGAGGCCCTGGGTTCGATATCTCAGCACCACATAAGCAGAAAAAGCTGATAGTGGCACAGTGGCTCAAGTGGTAGAGCACTAGCCTTGAGCTGAAGAGTTGAGGGACAGCGCCCAGGCCCAGAGTTCAGGCCCCACAACTGGCAAAAAAAAAAAAAAAAAGCAGTATTTTTCATTCAAATTTCATGAATGAAAAGTTTGCAAGAAAACTAATTTCCCACAAGAAACATGTTCAGTTAAGATGAAAAAATTAAACACTTATGCAACATCTAACAATGTGAGGTTTTTCCCAAACTTCCCATTACAATGGCTTATGTCTTTTAGTTTTCTATACCTACCACAGGTAAAGAGTAGATTGTCATGGTGAACAAGCTGCAATGTACTTAGAACACAGTAGCTTTGTTGCATCTCCCAGGTTTTTGTTTTTTTCTGAATGCATTAATAAAATTTCCAACTAGCTTGTAAACCATATGTGGTGCATTTGATTCGTGTGATATGATATTACACTACGATTTAGAAAAAAAAATTACACATGGCATGAAGATCTTATGTGTGCTGTTATAACTACTATGTATTTTTATTTCCACAGGACCGTGCACAAAATCTGAATGAACGGAGAACGACCACCACCACTCTCACAGTGGATGTCCTAGATGGAGACGACTTGGGTCCAATGTTTCTTCCTTGCGTCCTTGTGCCAAACACTCGGGATTGCCGCCCTGTCACCTACCAAGCTGTCATACCTGAATTGAGAACTCCGGTAAATATGCTCTCAAATTGTCCATTTTACTTAAAACACCAAACGCGTTAGGCCACGGTTGAAATATTTTGCTGGTGTATTTATTGACAATGACAAGATTCACTAGAACTGTGTTGAAAATAGTTTTGTCCACAAATACTTTCAGAGAATATGGATTGATTTCTGTTTGCTGCATAATCACATCATTTACAACCTGGAAAATACATCACTGAGCAACAATGGTTCTGACACTGATTCTTTTATGTCTTCCACCAATACATTACAGCAGAGTTCAGTTGCCAAACGTATTTGGGAACTTCTAAGAAGTCTTGCTCTCATTTCACTAAAGTCAAGATACATAATATACAATAACCTAAATTTTGTGAATTGTGCTAAGCTCTTCACACAGATTAATTGACTGAATGTGTGAAAGACCCTTTTTGCAGAGGTACCACTGTTAAGAAGCTTTCAGACAAATTCATAGAAGTTATGTAAATCACCATGATTATGTTTCTCATTAGTGTTTGTTTGTGTTTGTGTGTGTATATAAACAAATTTCAGATTTAAGAAGAATAATATAGTTAATACACATTTGAGGCCTGATTTTACATATAAAAAGCAGAGCCGACATATAAACTGGGTTATACTGGAAAATGAATCTATAGATTGACACTGTAATGTTCCATGTGACTGTGACTCATCCTCCTCATGACTGAATTATCAGTTACTTAGTCTTCAGTTGGCAAACAAGAATTTATTATACTGCCTGACACTGGTGATTGCCACCTGTAATCGAAGTTACTCAGGAGAATGAGATATGAGCATCATATTTCAAAGCCAGCCCGAGCAGGAAGGTCTTTGTTAGTCTTACATCCAATAAAACTACAAAAGGAAAATAAAAGCAGAAAATAGATCTGTGGCTGAAGTGGGAGAGCACTAACCTTGAGCTAGACCTCAGGGACAGTGTCCTGAGTTCAAGTCTCAGGTCAGTCACATAAGATCTTAATGCCATGTGTAATTTTTTCCAAATTATAGTATAATACATCACACGAATCATATATATAAATGTATATATATGACTAGCATGAGGAGAATGAAAGCTCAATCAAGAACTTGCTCATGTTCTGAATCTTAGGAGAGTGGATTGATGAACTGGGTAGATTCTTGCTGCTTCTAACAAATACAAGAAAGCTGATCTTTAAATATCTCTTGTATATGGCTTTAAAATACTTTAAAAATTACATTTTATGCTAAAATTTCAATGCAGCTGATCCTTATAGTCACTATCATGTTAAACATATTTGGCCATTCTTTAACACTCTGGGAAACAAAGAATTTATTCTCAAACATTTAATAAGTGTGCGTAATATTTGTTACTTAGGAGGTTATTTTTATTCCCTTGATGACAAATATTTGATTACAATGTCCATAAAAAAATAAACTCTAACTGTAATGACCTAGTATTTTTCTAAAGCCAAAAATTCTGTAGGACTTAAGGGATCATCTCATCTTTGTTTCATATGACTTCACTTGGTACACTGTACCTGAAGGCTGGGTTCCACTCATAAGACAGTTAACTCCGATTGGCTGCTGGTTATTGGCTGGTACTCAGCCAGGGCTGTGGGCTGAGCTTCTTGGAGTGTTAGGGTTTGTTCACAGTGAAATAGATGTTTGATGTTTGAAAGATTGGCTTCCCAAGAAAAATTAGCTGAAGATTTTATGAACAAAGCTGTAGAACTTACAGTTACTTTGTCGTCATGAAGCTACCCTTAGCTCAACAGATAGGGAAATATTCCCTCTCCCTATGGGAAGAGCTCCCAAGTCCATATAGTCAAATACATCCATACAGTAAAGAAAATTGCACTGTGGAAATCTTTGCTAAATAAATCCAGGATTGTAGTTTCCTATACTCTTGTTCACATTATTCTAAATGAGTTTGGGATTACTAGTGGGGAACTAGAGTTTGTTTTGAATTTCACACTGTTATTGTTGCATTTATGGTCTAATGTTTCATTCTTTTGATTTTTTCCCCTATTTTCTTTTATATATCCTGCTAAAATCTAGGAAATTTCCATGAGTATGTTCTTTCTATTCAGTGAGGCAAACAGTTATGCCATCTAAACAGAACATGCTGACTCTAATTGCATACTTGCTGATACTTTCTAGAAATAATTCTTTCAATTTTTAAAGCTTTGCATCTATTCATCTATTGCACTGACATGTAATTTTCTACTAGGTACCTCAGAATTATTCTTAACCCTTACGACATGTAGAACATATCAGCTCATAAAACCCTTTAAGGATTAAATTCAGTATAGTTTAAGTAGCATATTTGACTCATAAATCAGGATGTAAAAAAGAAAAAAAATCAACTTCATATTAAAAATGTGATACCTGGCACCAGCGATTCACACATATAATCCTAGCTACTTAGGAGGCTGAGATCTGAGGATTGTGGTTCAAAGCCAGCCTGGGCAGGAAAGTCCATAAACCACTCAGAACACTGGAAGTGGCACTGTGGCTTAACTGGTAGAGCACTAACGTTGACCTGAGGGACAGTGCCCAGGCCCAGAGTTCAAGCTCAACGAATGACAAAAAAAATGTGACAATATGTTTATTAATACAATTATTTATGAAGATAGATAATATGTTATTTTTAACACAAATAACTGTCCTGTCCTTAACACTAATTAAAATCTTCATAGACATAAGATTTATCATATATTAGATGTAGAAATACATATCTGGAATCCCATAGTTTTCATATCATTGCCATTTTTCTATTATTTATTCAATAAATATCTACTGGATCATAATATAATATATGCAACAATTTCTTCTTAGGGACCTATATAATTGAGTCAGAAAAAAAATCTTATCAAAATATATTATTATGTAAATTTATGCTCATTTTTGTGGCTCATTAAAATTTTATTATGACTATAAATAGTAGATTTTCTAGTATTATGAGAAAAGTCTTTATATTTTTGAAAATAAAACCATAGATAGTTTTTCTATTTTGTAATACAGCATAGTCCCAGATATAGCACATTTTGTTACAATTGTGGGTAGATAGGTAGATTATCTCTTGCTTACTGAGAACACTAATTTATCCTTAAATAAGTCCATGAATACATAGTGTAGTTTATCTTTCCTTAAATAAGAACACTGATACTCTATAAGGGTTTTTTTGGAGGGGTATTTCTTTCCTTGAATTATTATTTCACGTTTCTCTGTATATATGAATAGTTTCTCACCAGGCCTAGAAAAATATTCCTTAGTTCTGTTTTCAAGTCTTGGATTTAATCCTAATAACCAGCAGGCACAAATACTTTTACTTAAGTCTATGACATAATAAAGTCTAATTTTTATGTAACTGTCAAGTGTAGTTCTTTTGGTTTATCATTATCATTATCTCCCTCTCCAGGAAATATTTTCAGTTATTAAGAGAATGCTGAGAATTTGTAGCAATCTTCAACACTTATACTTTCTCCTAGTCTCATACATTCCTTAAATGTGTTATCTTCTAGGAATT
Organism: Dipodomys spectabilis; assembly: GCF_019054845.1. Taxonomy (NCBI): domain Eukaryota; kingdom Metazoa; phylum Chordata; class Mammalia; order Rodentia; family Heteromyidae; genus Dipodomys; species Dipodomys spectabilis. The sequence goes on along the minus strand of NW_024870884.1, from coordinate 818,070 downwards.
CCTCCTTTCATGGTTGTTATGGTACCACTTGTACTTCTTAATTTGATGGCTATGGTTTCATTCTCTTAAATATTTAATGCCACAAAACAACAACAACAACAACAACAAAAACCCCTCTCAGCCAGCCTTGGTGGCCCATGCCTGTAATCCTAGCTACTCAGGAAGCTGAGATCTAAGGATTGCGGCTCAAAGCCAGCCCGGGCAAAAAAGGACATGAGACTCTTATCTCCACTTACCACCAGGAAACCAGAAGTGGCACTGTGGCGCAAGTGGTAGAGCACTAGCCTTGAGCTGAAGAGCTGAGGGACAGCACCCAGGCCCAGAGATTCAAGCCCCACAACCAACAAAAAAACAAAAAATAGAACAAACCCAAAAAGAAAACAAAAAAAACACCTCTCCTCTTGCATGCTTACTTGGCTTATTTTCAAATTTTAGGGATTTTCCAGGCCTCAGGTTTTCATAGTATTTATTTCTCACTGAAGTTTCCACCTAGACTGAGATGAAGCTAGGAATCTGCATCTCATACCTACAATCCTAGCTATGCAGGAAAATGAAATCCTGAGAATCACAATAGAAGGCAGAAGGAGCAGGAAAGACCTTCACACTCCTCTAAAACAGCGAATGAAAAGCTGGTCTGGAGGCATGGCTCAACAGAGGCTTTAATGACCCCCACCTGTGTATCAGTCCCAATGAATCTCTGAGGACATATTCTATATTGCAAGATCCAATATTGTTCAAATAGCTTGGACAACTGTCTTATTTCCAAAGCCAACTTACTTATTTAAAAATGTACGCTTTCCCAGCTTTCTACTCTTCTTCTAATCATCTCATATTGAAGCCAAATTTACTTTTTCAAATATAATTCTTGTTTGAACATTTGCTACTTAAAATACAACTTTTAGTGTTTTCAACTATATATCAAACAAATCCCCAAGCGTTCAACATATTATTCGAAGTATTTCTATGAGCATTTCTAACTTGAAATAAATAACACAATGAGGCATCCAAAACATTACATGTGGTTCTCAACTTTTCAGGAAATGTCCTGTCCTTCTCTCTAACTTGGTTTCATACATTAAGCATACATTTGATATTCAAGGTTCATCCTAAAATGTTAGAACCACCAAATTAAGAGATTTTTGCTTATATTTCCACAAATATTTTCAATACAAATATCAATTTTTAGCTGTACATGGGTATTTACACATTTCTCTTTCATTATCTGAATTTCTCTCTCTCTCTCTTTCTTTCTCTCTCTCTCTCTGCTGCTCTTTCTCTCTTTTTATTTCTTAATTCCTTCTTTATTTTGTTGGCTCATTGTGTAGCTCAGTCTGGACTATAAATTGCTATGTAGTCCAGGCTGACCTGGATTTCTTTATTTTGCTGTATCAGCTTTCTTAAATACTGGGTATCTGCTAGTGCATTTCTTTTTACATTTCTATTTCTTTTTATTTTATTCTAATTTGAAACACACTGGCATCAAATAGTAGATATTCAGTAAATGTTAAACTGAATTAATTCATCAGTTAAAATTGGAAGAAATTCATTAATAAAAGAAAGCACTGGGGGCTGGGAAGGTGGCTCAGTGGTAGAGCACTTGCTTTACATGCATGAGACCCTGGGTTCGATTCCTCAGCACCACATAAGCAAAACGAAAAAAGCCAGAAGTGGCGCTGTGGCTCAAGTGGTAGAGCGCTAGCCTTGAACTGAAGAGCTGAGGGACAGCGCCCAGGCCCAGAGATCAGGCCCCATGATCGGACTCCCTCCCCCCCAAAAAAAGAAAGCACTGAATGAGTATGAATGAATCAGTAAGGTTCCTGCTCCCTCAATAGCAATCAGTTTGTATTCATCTTTAATAAGTATATACAAAAATATGTGTATATATTGCCTAATTATAAAATATGATTATGTATGATGAAAACTCTATCACCTATATACATTTCAACACTCCATTAAGTAAGATAATGCCAATTAGTACCACACCTGATTAATTCCATAAATTAGAGTTTAATAGGTAATATCAGTCAAGTAACTATGCTTTCCAGTTGTCATAGAGCATTTTAGTTCATTGGTGTTCTAGCACATTGTTTAAAATGTATGCTGTTCCTGTCAATAGTGTTACAAATATTAAGTTACATTCTCAATTAGTCTTCATGTTAGTTATTTCCACTATGTTCCTTGTGGAACTCCTTTGGAGACTGATGCACGATTTGTGAATTGGGAAACAGCACTCAAACTAGCCACACAACTGTTTAATGAGAGGGTTGTTAATCTAAATGTATTGAAGGTATAAATCATAAATAATACATATAAAGTCAACAAGATAAAGTAGATGCATCATCTACTTTTTCTACTCAATAACAGAAACAAATATTCAAAACAATCTTTAAATTCAAGTTGTGAAAATACATAAAAAAGTAGATCCACAGTACTAAAAATGTAGGTGGGGGGAGTATGGGAAGGGATGGGAAGGGGAAACAAAGAGGAGGCAACAATGCTTGATAAGAAATGTATTTGTTATCTTGCCCATGTAATTGTTATTCTTCTGTACCGTATTCTCACAATAAAAAATAAAATAAATAAATAAGTAAAAATTAACTAAGTTTCATCAAGCATTATTATTATTATTATTATTATTATTATTATTATTATTTTGGGTCCGGTCCTGGGTCCTGAACTCTGGGCCTGGGCGCTGTCCCTCAGCTCTTCAGCTCAAGGCTAACGCTCTACTACTTGAGCCAAAGCGCCACTGCTGGCTTTTTTCTTTTTTCTTATGTGGTGCTGAGGAATCGAACCCAGGGCCTCAGGCATGCAAGGAAAACGCTCTACCACTGAGCCACCTTCCCAGCCCATCAAGCATTATTTTCAGTAGGAACTGGTATCAAAATTCTCAAAGTTATTGCAAATAAGGGTCCCATCGTTTATGGGACCTATGTTTCTTTGGACCTGGCTTACTTCACTTAAAATAATTTTTTCCAAGTTTTTCCATTTCCTAATTTTGGTGTGGAAGCAGGGGGCAATGATGGGAAAGGATAGTACGGGGAAACAAAGGAGGAGGCAGCAATGCTTGATAAGAAATGTACTCATTACCTTGCTCATGTAATTGTAACCCCTCTGTACGGTATTTTCACAATAAAAAAAATAAAAATAAATTAAAAAAACAAGAAAAAAATTCTTAAAGTAATACATGTGAAATGATCAGATAGAATAATAATTTTTTGTTCTTCTTGTCACTGGTCAAAATAGAAATATGGCATAGCTTTAGGTAATTGGAATGTGAAGATACTTGCTATTATCATTGGAAAATTAATGTATGAAAAAAGGAATAATTGTATTTGATTAAATGTCTCAAACTACCAAGCAGCTATTCTGTGGAATAACTAAAGTGAATTACATTTTCATGGACTCTTCCACAAGAAGCTCATCTATAGGACAGTGAATAAGTATTGTCAGTGTAACATAAGAGAAACTGTTTTCTGATGAGAGAGAAGAGCTTTGGAATTCAGGAAAGAGGTGATAATGTTGCTGAAAAGTCCAGAGAAAAAGAAAAAAAGACAGAGAGGACCAGAAAGAATTTGAAACTCCAAACATAACTTCTAGAATAGGAAGGATAATTAAAGAAATAACCACAGGTAAGCAACTGTACCCACAGATTGACAGATGGGTAATTCTAGCCACAGTACAAACTTAGCTGTACTTCTGCAACCTTAAACTCAACACACAGATTCATTTTTTATGTTTTTATTGTAAAAATACGGTAGAGGGGATACAGTTACATGAGTAAGGTAATGAGTACATTTCCTGTCGAGCCTTGATGCCTCCTTCTTTGTTTTCCCCCTACCATCCCTTCCTTCCCCACTTCCCCAACTACTCCCCCCACACACACTGGAGAAGTTGTGAAGTTCATTTTCAACATAGTGTCTTGTACATCTCATTGTTGCAATGGGTCAACCTATATTCCTATTTAAGCATTTTGTTTTTTTCCCTTCCCCTCCCCAAATTAGAAAAGTGTATATACAAGATGCAGGGCACTGGACTCCAATACTTAGAACTCAAAAAATTAATTCCCCCAACAACAAATCCTCAAAGAAACAACTGCCTGATAAATAAGTGGGCTAAAGACTTAAAGAGAAACTTTTCTGAAGAGGAAATAAGAATGGTCAATAGACACCTGAAGAAATACTCAACTTCTCTAGCCATAAAAGAAATGCAAATCAAAACAACATTGAGATTCTACCTTATCCCAGTTAGAATGGTTATAATCAAGAATTATAGGGAGGTGAAGGGTAAACAAAGGAGGAGGCTGCAATGCTTGGTAAGAAATGTATGCATTATCCTGCCATGTAATTGTAACCCCTCTGTACAGTATGTTCTCAAATAAAATAAAATAAAATTAAAAAAAAAAAAGAATTATAGTAACAGCAGATGCTGGAGGGGATGTGGCCAAAAGGGAACCCTACTGCATTGTTCAACCCCTTTGGAAAGCAGTGTGGAGGTTCCTCAAAAGACTCCTCATGGAGCTCCCCTATGATCCAGCAATCCCACTTTTTGTAATGTACTGAAATGATCAGAAACAAGACCATACTAAGTCTTGTATACAACTATGTTTTTCCCAGCATTATTTACCATAGTTAAGATATGGAACCAATCTCATGAAAGAAAAAAACATTTGAATACATATCTTAGGGTTCATTTCCCTAACATCAACTTAACTGACCTTTTCTGCTTGACTCAGACATATACTAGTTATTGCAAATAAGGGAAACCATGGGACCTATGTTTCTTTGGGTCTGGCTTACTTCATTTAATATAATTTTTTCCAAGTCTTTACATTTCCTAACAAATGGGGCAATGTCATACTTTGGAAAAAACAAATTGTTTAAATAGGGATACAGGTGGACCCATTGCAACAATGAGATGTCGAAAACGAACTTTACAACTTTGGTGGGGGGCGGGGGAAGGAGGGGGAGGTGGGAGGTGGAAGAAAATAGGACGGGATGGGGAAACAAAGGAGGAGGCTACAATGCTGATAAGAAATGTACTCATTATCTTAACCATGTAATTGTAACCCTTCTGTACAGTATTTTCACAATAATAATTAAAAAAAAGATATGGAACCAAGCCAGATGTCCCTCAGTAGATGAATGGATCAAGAAAATGTAGCACACACAAACACATACACACACACACACACACACACACACACACACACACAATGGGATTCTATGCCTCCATCAGAAAGAATGACATCACCCCATTTGTTAGGAAATGGAAAGACGTGGAAAATATTATATTAAGTGAAGTAAGCCAGACCCAAAGAAACATAGATCCCATGGTTTCCCTTATCTTCAATAAGTAGTATATGTGTAGAACAAGCCAAAAGGGTCAAAAGCTATGTACATTTGACCCTATAAGATGATGTTAAGTGAAATGAACCCCAAGATAGGGACACAAGAGGTTTTATCTTTGTTGCTGTTCTTCTTAATGTACTTATAATGTACTATGTGATTGTTTTTTGTTTCTTTTGCCTGTTCCTCCCCCACGGTATAATGCACAGATTTATAATGGCAATGACAGTTACTAGGCCAGAGCTCTAAAGAGATGCATCCAAAGAGAGAGAGAGAGAGAGAGAGAAAGAGACAGGCTGACACAGAGAGAGATCCTGTTGTAATGTTTGAGACTAACTTACTCCAGGGATGTGAAAATTACAAAAACATCATGACCCCAGAAGACCTGGGATACCATTCTGTAGAATCTGGATGGAGAAAGGATATGAGGTATGCTTGTGGAGGAAGAAAGGTTCTGTCATAGACCCAGGGAAGTGTATATACTAAGAAAGTAAAAGACATAGTGTTTGGTGTCCCTGCTTTCTCTAGCAAGGAACACATTCTTCACCTGAGGATCATTGCAGAAACAGAGAACCAAACCTGTTTGAGACCTTAGCCTCTAGGAGTTGCCTCCTAACTATATCAGTTTGATGCCAGGTCTGATGCCAGGTCTGGGAGCTCTGAACTGGGGACCAGACAATTATGTGTTTTCTCCAAGTTTTCCTAACAAAGAGATGATCCACTGCTCAGCAGATTCTGAGAACAGGATAAGATACCTCCAGAAAAGGCTTTAAGGCTGGATGCTGGAGTCTCAGGACCACAATCCATTAACAAAAACAAAAGCAAATAGCCACAATAACAACAAAAATAGGTCTAGAAGATCATATTTGAATTCTAGCCTGGAGAAAAAAGTCAGTAAGACTTAGCTGCAAACACCAGGTTAGAGATATAGCCCAACTGATAGTGTTAGCTAAATAAGCAAGCAGAACAACCATTGAGGGGAATTCAAACAACAATACCGACAAAAAAAATTAAAGACATAGAAGTTCTGAAAAACATGAAGCTCTCAAAGTGAAAAGTTTGATATATCAAATAAATCTCATAATTTATAATCCTTATGAATAGACTGAATCAGGTTGAAGATGAATTATCAGGACTTGAAGACAAAGTAGAACATCCACATAAAGATTAAAAAATAAGAAAATGACTTAATAATTAAATGATTGAAGTAGTCCAACTTACAAAGTATGTACATAGAAAGAGAAGTGAAAATTAAAGAGATAGAAAGCATACTCTAAAAATGTTAACATTTTCACAAAAATTAAAAAAGAAATTCACATACTTGAAAATTTGAGCTATGTATTCCTACAAAAAGTGCATAACAGTTAAACAAAAGACATGTTATTCAACTTGCACTTGATATTCGTTCCTTTTTATAACAATGCATTCCAAAATGCTCATTGTTTACAATATGGGGGAAGAATTTACAAAGATACTATTTATCTTTATATTTATTTATTTGAGCAACTACATCAGTTATTCAACATTATTTACTTTCTCAATGCAGGATAGCTAGTAAGAACTCAGAATGGAAATTCTCTGTTATGCTAGGAATATTGCTTAATAATTCTAAATCTAAGTTTCTCAGTTTATGCTTGAATGGGAATACAATTATATATAATATATAATATTACATCATATAATATATGATATATATATATATATCATCTGTGCTATAACAATTTATGTATCAAAGCTACCTCCAGGCAAAACTATGGTCTTTTTAATACTATTTATTATTATTATTATTAATTCTACATAAATTCTATCACTTATCTAGGTGTGGACTTAGAGATGCATGGGAAGACTAAGAAAGCATCAGGCTCTGAGTTCAAATTTCTGTACCAGCAAAAACATAATACATAACGAATACTGAGTTTTATATGTTGGCACTATTAGTACATATGAGTTGTTTTATTTATAATTAATTCAGTATATTTTAGCCCTTTACAAGAAAGAAATACTTTTATTCAGAAGAACAGTAGCAATTTTTTTTAACAACCAGATTTGGCATTGTCCCTGATGATGCTAAATTAATTATGCAGTACATTATTGCTTTGGGGAAAAGCAATGGATGATGCAAAATGCCACAAGATAAAATTGTGAGCCAAAAATATTTCAATGAATCACATTTTAAATGTCAGCCAGGAAAGCACTCATTGGCACAGTTCTTCTTTTTTTAAAATAAATATAAAAATAAAGGATTTTAATAGAAGATCTTCAGATTGTCTCACAGAGCCTTCTGTCCTGAAGAGCAGCCTCATGCTCCAACTGCAGGTAAAGACGGGATTTCACTCTTTATAACACTGAAATTCTGCCTTTGTGCCCTGCACATGGATGTAGAGAGTTTTAACTATCAATATAACATGCTTAATCACCAGGATAGCATTCTTAAGCTGACATGTCATTCCAAGTATCTAGAGACTGCTTGCAGTAAATATAATTTTTATAGTTTTATTTTGAAATTAGTCAAATAATTCTGGCTTCCATGACAGTTGATGTGTTAGAAGTTCATTGTGACTTCAGAGAATCTGTGATTGACAACTTTAAAAGAATGGAAACTAAATTTGGGGAACTATAAATTACAACTATATTTTCTAGGGATTGGATCTGAAAATTATGATCAAATATGACTTTAGGAACGAGATGGACTCTTTTATCCCTGTATTCAAATGTAAATGAGAAAGAAAATTCTGTGCTTGTAATGTGAATCACGTTTGTTTAGAGAACTTGTTAAAACATCTGTGGTTGGACCAAAGAGTTGATGATTGTTTAGACTGGGGAGCAAAAGGATTCAGTGAATATACATAGTTCTAAATGCTGTGGGACCAGACTGACAATGTACGCAGTTGTCAGACATAGTCTGATAGGCTGTTTATGTTACTGCTGACAAAAAGCAAATCAAATCTCTGTAAGGAAGTCTAAACTTAGCAAAGTTTTTCAGTAGTAAATGTCAAGCAACACTCGCCTTTCTCCACAAAATTAAGTATTATAAATCATTCCAAAAACCATTCTCACTTAAACACTGAATGAACATCTCTTTTTACTTACCTGTATAGGTGGTATTGTTTTTATTACCTGGGTAAGAGTATGTTTGATGAGTTACTGGGTATTTTATTTCTTTATATACGTGCAGTAGTACTTTGCATTAAGGACCTGATATTTATCTTCAATTAAATAATAGTTATATTAAGTTACCATGGGCAAGATTTACAGTTTAATTATAGACTGCATAACTTCCAGATTTATTAATCTCATTTGCAGATGGTAATGCTAAAATTATTCTCTCCAGCATAGAGTTATCTTTGCACCTGTAATATCTAAACATAATTTTAAAATACTAAGCAAAGAAAATAGGTGATTTACTTGTAAAAGTTAAAGGTCCACATTTCTGAGTGTCAGACTCTTAACTCCATGATGGCATTTAAGCAGATTAATTATGATTTATGTCATAAAATCAACTAGAGTTAATTCCTAATGAGTACACCAATAATATTATTACAAAACAGTGTTTTAGATGTTTAAGCAGGGTGTTAATGTTGTTAAGATTTATATCTCCACTTAATGAAATTTTGATAGAGATGAAAAATACAATATTTGGGAAACAGAACTTTTTCTTTTATCTATGGACATTTTCATTTTTTATACATACTCAAGATCCATGTGGTGTTTATTTAAATCTGGCCTTGCTGTAATTATTATGTTCTGTTTTTATATAAATATTATTATAACATTTTTTATTAGTTTCTTGAAAGATTTCAAATTTCTTGATATCAGAAATTTAATTGCTCGTCCCTTCCAATTGGAAATAGTTAAGTACAGGCTGAGCACTACATTTAATTGAAAACAAGGTTGTGTGCTTTATGATAATGAAATTCAGGTCAAGTTTTGGGCCATATTGGCAAAATAAATATATACATAATAATAGTTGCACATATATGTGTATACATACATATTATACAGTATCATATGCAAATATGTGGTAGTAAACAATTGCTTTGGTTTTAAGCACTTTTATAGTGTTTTATAAAAGTTGTCCCAGCACCAGTATCTCATGCCTTTAATCCTACTCAGGTAAATGAGATCTATTCAAAATCATCAAAGGCAGGAAAGCATATGAAATTCATTATCCACAATTAACTACAAAAACAAAAACAAACAAACAAAAAAAAAACAACCTCGGCAGGAAAAGTCCATGAGCCTCTTATCTTTAATTATCCACCAAAATGTCAGAAACGGAGCTGTGGCTTAAGTGGTATAGGGCTATCCTTGAGAAGATAAAGTTGAGTGATAGTGCCCTGACCCTGAGTTCAAGCCCCATAACTGGTTCAAAACAAAATAAAAGTTCTGGATATTAAAATAAAAGTTCATGGTATTAAATATCATGAAACAGACAAGTTGGCTCTACAGACATACAGTTTACTTCGTCTGCCATTTTCAATTTTGTACTTGGCAGGAAAAGTTGAAACACAGGAAACTGACCTGATTTAAAGTGCTGACATGAAAGAACTCCTTTGAGCAGGAGCATATAAAAGAAACATACAGTGACCATTTAAGGGAGGTAAAGCACATTCAATAACACTGAGGATTCATATATATATATATATATATATGTATATATATATATAAATATATATATATACATATATATATATGTGTGTGTGTGTATATGTATATATATATATAGAGAGAGAGAGAGAGAGAGAGAGAGTGACAGAGAGAGAGACAGAGAGAAAGAATTGAAAAGGAACAAAAAGGACTAAGACCTCATGAAAGTTAGGGGTAATAAATATATTGTCACTAAGATTAAAACTTCAAAACAGACAGTGAACTATGAGCTGCAAAGCAAAATAGCAAAATAGATAAGTGAATTATCAGAGTATTCGTTCAAAAAAGGAATAATAGAAGAAAGAAAGTTAGGAGTTAAGAGTAAAGAAAACAGAATATTATGTGTATATATACATATATAAATATATATGGGATTGATGAGGACACTAGGAATGGTGCTGAGAAGATAGAATGCAGATAAATTGCTTTGTGCATTACCTATAAATTCACTGACTATAATCCATAAAATCTATAATCACAATTAAAAGAGAAGTGTAGGGTAAATTCGAACAGACTTTCAACATAAAAGTCTAATTTGTAACGTGATAGCTTAATGAAAACAGTGATCTTGCATGAATATCATTTTAATGAAACATGTCTTTCAGCCATGTCAAAACAAGTTTTGATGAGCTGATGCTTTCAAGGAAAGTCTCAAAGCACAATAAAAAGCTTAATGTAGCATATGACTTCCTTCTCCCCCTTTTTCTGATAAATCAGACATCTATTACATGCAGTCACCTGATAAGTGATTTAAATAAATGTCACTGTAAACACCTGAGGCATAAAAAGGTTAAAATTATAAAGATGTGTGTTACAGACAATTAATTTTTATACATCTTAGGCTGCTCCAAGAAGGGCAGAGATAATTAAAAGAAAGAGCTACTAATTCTAATGGGAAAGTGAATGAGATTTGAGAGGTCAATCATTATCTCATCCTTTGTAACAAATGTATATCAGAAAACACATATTAAGAATGATCTCATAGTTTAGTTGAAAATTAATACAGTGTTAGTGCCAGTGAATATTTTCTTTATTATCTAAAATTCAAAATATCTGCATCCCCTTCACGATGGCAAGCAATTTCCATCCATATGTACAAACTATTTCATTGGAAGAAGTGACATTCCAAACATTTTAAATTATTTATATATATAATATTTATTTATATATACAATTATTTATATATACAATAGTGTTTTATTGAGAGATAAAGAATATTTAAAAATACCTATTTAGACATATTTACAAGTCAGATCCAAATGAATATCAATATACTGTATTTCCCTCCAATAAAAAGCAGTCATCTCACCAGCAGAATACAGTTAGATTATGAAATTTAACAGTTAAATTACAAGAATATGCTCACAAAAGAACCTTCTGTACTTAGTATGTTTGGGTGTCAATGTTAATCTATGTATTTATTTTTGATAGCATATATTGTTTGTCAAGGAACTTCACTGATTTATTTTGCATATAATGACTCTTAATCCTATTCATCTCATTCATCAGTCTTCTTCATTCCCTCATTCATCCTTTCACAAAATAATTTCAAAAGGTTCCATTGTTCTACTCAGACATGTATGTAAATACTTCAACTATATTTGTCTTATATTTGCTCTGTTAGCCCTTCCTGTTTCCTACTATCCCCCACAACAATAAAACCTGTTACACATTATCATCGTTAATTTTTTCTGGTGTATATTATTTATGTCAATGGGTCACATTCTGCTATTTCACTATTACTTGATAACATCCTTTGGAATGAATGACCAGTGAGTTCACAACACTTGAGCAGTCTCCTTAAAATGTCTCTCCTGCCATAATTAGCTATTCTTATCTAATTACCATATGTGACAAAGATAATTCTAATATCAATATCTATGGCTAGAATATTTGAACCGTAAATAATTGCATATGTAATGGGTTAAAAATATTTTCCACTGTTGTTGATGAACCAGTGTGAGTCTTGAATGATTAGACATATGTGCAATTAATCAAATAACAGGCTAGCAAACTGGATCAACATGAGCTATAAATAGAATATATTTCTGTGGACAGCTATAAATAAAATTAAAATCATATCCTCAGTGCCTCTTTTTCCTTAAATGTGATGAACAACAGCTGGAATGATTGCCAATAATATTCCTTTGCGTCTGGATAGGAAGTGGAGTAATATGAATACTTACTTGTACACAAATTAGTATAGTACAATCTAGCTGGAAGGGTGATGATCCAATTAAATGTTGGGCATTTACCAATATTGTCTTGTGCCTGTAGAATATTCTAAAATACATTCTAAAATGTAGATAAACAGATACATTAAATTTAATTGTATTTCATTCAGTTACCTTTCAAAATAAGTTTTAGGAATATAAACACTATGTAGAGTTGAATTCTTTCATGTTGTAAGAACTAATTTTGAGTTAGAGAATATATGGATTTTATTCATTTGCATCTTATAATCTCTCTCTTTCTCTCTCTCTCTCTCTCTCTCTCTCTCTCTCTCTCTCTCTCTCTCTCTCTCTCCCTGTCTCTCCCTGTCTCCCTGTCTCTCTCTCTCTCTCTCTCTCTCTCTCTTTCTCTCTCTCTCTCTCTCTCTCTCTCTCTCTCTCTCTCTCTCTCTCTCTCTCTCTCTCTCTCTCTCGGTTAACTGGGCAAATGCACTGATATCAATTTTCAAGTAACCACAAATTAAAGCAAAAGCAGATCTTCTGATATTTTAAAGGTAGATATTTTCAAAGAATCCTCTGACAAATATTTTTGGTTCTTTTGTATTTTTTTTCTTTGTTATGGGGCTTGAATTGAGGTCCTGGGCACTGTCTCTGAGCTCTATTGTTCAAGGATAGAAATCTACTACTTAGAACTACAGCATCACTTCTGGTTTTCTGGTGGTTAAAGGGAGATAAGAGTCTCACAGACTTTCCTGCCCAGGTGGCTTTGAATTGTGATCCTCAGATCTCAGCCTCCTGAGAAGTTAGGATCACAAATGTGAACCACCAGCACTTAGCTCTCAGATTATTTTTCCCTCTTTTTAATATGGTAGAAACTATAACATGACCATATACTATATATAATATATGACCATATACTGTATATAATAATTTTAAAAACTTGTTGTCTTTATATCTTCTCTGAACATTATCACATGAAACACTGCATTTTAATCTTATAATTTATTTTTGGAATTCAAACCCACCATTCTTTTTTTTTTTTTGTCAGTCGTGAGGTTTGAACTCTGGGCTTGGTCGCTGTCCCTCAGCTCTTCAGCTCAAGGCTAGCATTCTACAACTTGAACCACAGTGCTACTTCCAGTTTTCTAGTGGTTAATTGGAGATAAGAGTCTCATGGACTTTCCTGCTCTGGCTGGCTTTGAACCGTGATCCTCAGATCTCAGCCTCCTAAGTATTTAGGATTACAGGCGTGAGCCACCGACAACTCATTATATCAAGCTTTTTAGTAGTAAATATCCTGCTACACTCACAATTAAAACAGTGTCTCTCAACTATTAACCTCTAGATAAGGATTTTTGAGTTATTTAAGAAAGAATAAGAGAACAGTTTATTGTTTAGAATGACTGCATGTTTTTCGAAGTTTTAATCTGCTACTATTTTTGAACATTATTTGTTAAAATATGGAAATTTGATATGATTCTCCATTGTCTATGCACAGCTTCTTTACAACAAGCAAATGAACAAATAATATGATTGTATTCTGAAGGGGTGCTAGAAGAAAAACTAGTACCTTTATAGCTCATCCCCAACTTTCATTCAAAAGAGTGCCTTTGAATTCTTTTTGTTGTTTTATTTATTTATTTATTTATTTAATTTATTTATTTTTATTGTGAAAATACTGTACAGTGGGGTTACAATTACATGGGCAAGATAATGAGTACATTTTTTATCAAGAATTGTTGTGTCCTCCTGGTAGTGTATATAATAGAGGATTCATTTGATTTAATACTCTAAGAATGTACATGTTACAATGTAGAGTATACCCACAGAAAATAACCAAACATAATCTAGGTTCTTGACACTGTACTGACAAGTGCTTCATTCTGTGCAGTGATAGAGATAAAATTCCCCCGTCCCTTGATGGAATAGCAGTCTATCAAAGAATGTAAATTCAAACTTTAAAGACTATACCCAATGAGTCTGTTCATTTTCCCATACAATAATGCATTATGTGTTCAGAGATTAAATGAACACTCCTAAAATAAATATGTACAATAATTCACTTCAGGTGTATTTTATAATAATGTGAAGACTTTTAGGCAAAAATCTTACTCATTTTATCATTTGTCATATATACCATTTAGAAATAATCTGTAAATATTTCAGTTATTTAGTATATTTATGAGTTCTCTTTTTGTAAAATGAAATGCTTCTCCAGACATAGTTTATGGTAGTTTTTTTTATACTTACAAAAGAGAAACCCATTATCTGTAGGTGACATTATAGTTATAGTTAACAGCAAAGAAACCCAAGGAAATTACAATAGTCTGCTTTTGTGAAGGAAAAAGGAAATGTCAAAGAGAAAATTTTTATGGTTCTTTAATCACAATCATCAAATTGTAACAAATGGAACTTACAAATCGAACTCCACACTTTTGTCTGAATTGCACATGAGTTTGTAACATTCCTGCATACTAAGTGAAGAATCATACTTTATAATTCATTTCATTTCGCTTTCAACACCATTATTCTGCTGGAGACATTTCTATAAAGCTTTTCTACTATAGGAAAAGCTATTTCATAAACACTGTGATCAAATATCTATGCAATTCCTCCTTGATCTATTTCTTTCTTCTTTTCTTTTCTTTTTAACTTTCATTGGGGGTATCATTGCTGGAATAAACTGCCTTGTTGCCTCTTCAAACTGACTCATTAAACTATACTTAACTGTTCTTTGTAAACTTGTTTGGATACACCTCACTACCTACCAATTTGAGGAAAAGATTGGTTCCTTTTGTTCAGAAAACACATGCTCCTTAATAATATGATGTCTTATAACCACATAGTGCTTTGTTTTCTTTCACTTTCTCATTTATCCTCATTTGCCTCCCTTCACTGAAGGCTGAACATATGCTGCCCAACAGCAACTTGAACTAATTGACTATATTTCTTACATATTCTCCAAATTTAATTTCCAGTTGCTCATTTTTTTGTGATTATGAGATTGAGACACTGTGGTAACAATGCTATAAGTATAAGGAAGTATAGTGATATTCATATTGCTAGTCCTAGGGTTTGAACTTAGTACCTAGCACTCTATCACTTGAGCCACAGCACCATTTCCAGATTTTTCTGTTTATGTGGTACTGAGGAATTGAACCCAGAGCCTCAGCTGCAGGATATATTTTAAGGGTCATGGCAAATAGTGAATTTGTCAGTTCCCATATATACCCAAAGTAGTTAAGAGATGAATATGTTATCTAATGAAGATAATGCTCATCAAAAATAATTTATCAACATTCTTCTGGTAGATTTTTGAAAAGGCCATAAATCAAGTAATTTCTTTGATGAAAATGCTATTGACAAATGGATAAAATTATTATCTTTTTATGTTATCTTGGAATTATTTTCAGATTTACAATTTTGTATTAATAGAGGTACTGACATCTGTCACTAAAGAAAACATTACTGAGAAGTAGATATGGGATATGCTAAAAAATTTTTGTCTTGTGTCCCAGAATCCAGGCCTGTGGTTAGTATATTATGGCCCCATTTATTGATTATTTGACTAAATAACTAAATTCTCTCTCCTGTGTACAATTATCTGTAAAATCTTCAACTCTTCTGGAGCCATCTCAGAATCTATTAATAGAAAATGAGAGTGCCTCAGCCAGCCTTATCCAATGAGACTGTGATCTTTCACTCGGGTCTTACTACTTGTACATAGAAATTTAGATCTAGATCTTTTATTGTAGTGAAGATAAACTTAACTAAAATGGGAAATTTTATTAGATTCCAAGTAAAGAAGAAAAGAACTCATGAGACTGTTCACTTTCTCTGATGTTCATGGATGGCTGCAATGACATAACTGTGTCAGTAGCACCTGAGAGCTAACGGTTCCGTTGAGTCATCCTTTTTCTAAGTTCTGTATCCATGATAGAATAAATGCAGGGCTTATTAGTGTCCAACATCTTGTACACTGAATGCAATATTTAACACTACAGTAAGGAAATGTAAAAGTCTGTCTGTTTGTAAGGCTAGATCCCTGCAAAGTATTTAAGTCTCTCTCTCTCTCTCTCTGTATAAGAGAACACATTTCTCTCAATTTGTGTTTTACTTACAGATTTTTAACAGTGGGAAGGAGAAAAAGGATTGTTGGGGGCCTATAAACCCCTAAGACCCATAAAAGAATAGAGTAGGTAGATGACTTTCATTCAAGTCATAAATAATTTTAATGTAGACTAACTTATCTGATTCTTCTCCTGAGTGAAAAAAGCTGTTATTCTGTGTTAGTATGAATGATTTATATTAGTATATAAAGTTATGAAAAAGTATATAATACATTGAAATTCTTTCACAAAGTAGTATTTATTTTTACTTATATAAAATTCATTTATCTTTCATTATAATTTGTTTATTAATAGATTCTTTCCCATTACTGTATTGGGTAATTTATCATACTTATAGTTTTATTTATAAAAATCTTTTTGTGTATACTTTTTTCAGTGTCTATCATCCCACATTTTCTTTCTTCCAATATCTATATATGGCTCTTACATTCATATCCTTATACTTTTAACTATTTCTGGTTTATTTCAGACTGAACCTCACAGTAATTTTGATAGAATATTATAGATTATTGCCAAACAATTAGTATTTGGAAATGAATACTATATTGACTTAGATCACTAGTAAATATTATTAATATTAGAAACACTATAAGATAGAAGACAAATTTTGCTAATACTTTCACATGTTAATAGAAAACAAATGTTATATCATAACTAATGGTATAACGAATGTCGATAAGACATGTCTCTCATTCATGAGAAATTTGCTATTACTAAGAATTGTTCCCTTAATTAAAGCATAAGACATTGCCCAATACTATTTTCTCAGCATTAATATATATATAATTAATATAAGCTTTATATATTTGTGATATTAAATTATTATCAAATTATGCACATTAAATTATTTTTGTGTGAAAATACATAGGCTTGAACTCTGGGCTATAGCACAACACCATAGCTGTTTTGCTTAAGGCTAACACCCTATCACTTGAACCAACCCTCTTCTTTCAGTATTGAATTCTTAAGACAATTTGAATATCTGACGTCTGAAATAATTGTAACCATAGTTACTCAATATTATAAAAATTTTTACTTTTAGATTTGGGGATTCATGTTGAGCATCTGCAGCTCAGACTCTGGAGATATAAATGACTAAAACATGATAATCAAATTATTACCTAATTATTCTTGGATTTTTCACTTTTTGCTTCAAAGAACGGATTGTAGTGAGAGTATAGTCATATTAAAATTGTCTAAAATTACCTTCTAACAATTTGGATACATTGTATTTAAAGTATGAGTTTGTATTGTGTTTATATTTAGATGTAATTGTCAAGATATAATATTATGGGGGCTGGGAAGGTGGCTCAGTGGTAAAGCGCTTGCCTTGCATGCATGAGGCCCTGGGTTCGATTCCACAGCACCACATAAGCAAAAAGAAAAAAAGCCGGAAGTGGCGCTGTGGCTCAAGTGGTAGAGCGCTAGCCTTGAGCTGAAGAGCTGAGAGACAGCGCCCAGGCCCAGAGTTCAGGACCCGCGACCAGACCCCCCCCCCCGAAAAAAAAAAAGATATAACATTATATCCTTATAACATTATAAACTTTTTGGAAATGTTCCAAAAGCTTTAGAAATGTATCTGGTCTCAAGCATTTCAGATAAACAATACTCAAACTGTATTCAAGTGATACAAACAAACTACATAGTATATTTTTGAATGCTCCTCATATGTTTGTTTGTTTATTTATTTATTTTTATTGTGAAAACAACCTACAGAGGAGTTACAATTACATGGGCAAGGTAATGAGTGCATTGCTTATCAAGCATTGTTGCCTCCTCCTTTGTTTCCCCTTACCATCTCTGCCCTCCCATCTCTCACCCCGCCCTCCCTGCCGCGCCAAAGTTGTGAAGTTCATTTTCTACATGACATCTTGTATATCTCATTGTTGCAATGGGTCCACTTGTATCCTTATTCAAACAATTTGTTTTTCCCTTCCCCTTCCCAAAACAACAAAAAAATCTTATAAATATGGTAGACACAATACCAAGCAAGAAAAAATAAACATTGGAGTCCTTTTCTTGGGGTTCATTTTGCTTAACATCAACTTATCTGACCGTTTCTGCTTGTCTCAGATATATTAGTTATTACAAATAAGGGAAACCATGGAACCTATGTTTCTTTGGGCCTGGCTTACTTCACTTAATATAATTTTCTCCAAATCTTTCCGTTTCCTAACAAATGGGGCAATGTCATTCTTTCTGATGGAGACATAGAATTCCATTGTGTATATATACCACATTTTCTTGATTCATTCATCTACTGAGGGGCATCTGGGTTGGTTCCATATCTTAGCTATGGTAAATAATGCTGCAATAAACATAGTTGTGCTGGTAGCTTTAGTATGGTCTTGTTTGTGATCATTTGGGTAAATGCCCAAAAGTGGGATTTCTGGGTCATAGGGGAGCTCTATATGGAGTCTTTTGAGGAACCTCCATACTGCTTTCCAAAGTGGTTGAACAAGTTTACACTTCCACCAATGCAGTAAGGTTCCCTTCTGTCCACATCCCCTCCACCATCTGTTGTTATTAGAGTTCTTACTTTTTGCCATTATAACTGGGGTGAGGTGGTATCTCAATGTTATTTTGATTTGCATTTCTTTTATGGCTAGGGAGGTTGAGCATTTCTTCATGTGTCTATTGGCCAATCTTCTTTCCTCTTCAGAGAAGTTTCTCTTTAAGTCTTTAGCCCACTTATTTATTGGGCAGTTGTTTCTTTGAGGATTTGTTGTTGGGGGATTTAATTTTTTGAGTTCCAGGTATATTTTAGATATGAGACCCTTGTCTGTTGTATGGCTAGTGAAGATCTTCTCCCAATCCATGGGCTTTCTATTGATATTTCTAGCTATGTCCTTTGTCATGCAGAAGCTCTGCAATTTCATGCAATCCCATTTGTCCAACCTTTCTTTGATTTGTTGTGTTTCTGAGTCTCTTTTAAGAAAATTTTGGCCTGTGTCAAGGAGTCCTAGGGTTTCTCCTATTCCATCCTGTAATGTTTTCAGAGTATCTGCTTTGACTCCAAGGTCTTTGGTCTATTTGCAGTTGATTCTGGTGCAACGTGATATTCTATAAGGCCTTTAAAGCAGAGCTCACACCAATACTCTTCCAACTCTTCAATGAAATTGCAAGAGAAAGTTCACTACCCAATTCATTCTGTGAAGCCATCATAACCCTCATCCCAAAACCAGGCAGGGACTCATCAAAGAAAGAGAAGTATAGATCCATTTCTTTGATGAACGTTGATGTAAAACTTCTCAACAAAATTTTGGCCAATTGACTTCAACAATTCATCCAAAAAAATCATACACTACAATCAAACAGGATTCATTTCAGGGATGTAAAGCTGGTTCAATATATGCTATTCAATTAATATAATTCGTCATATCAACAAAAGCAAGATTAAGATCCACATGGTTGGGCTGGGAAGGTGGCTCAGTGATAGAGCGCTTGCCTTGTATGCATGAGGCCCTGGGTTCGATTCCCCACATAAGCAAAAAGAAAAAAAAAGCCAGAAGTGGCGTTGTGGCTCAAGTGGTAGAGGGCTAGACTTGAGCTGAAGAGCTGAGGGACAGTGCCCAGGCCCAGAGTTCAGGCCCCACGACCGGACCCCCCCCCCCCAAAAAAAAGAACCACATGGTTATCCCAATAGATGCAGAAAAAGCATTTGAGAAGATCCAACACCCCTTTATGATGAAGGTTCTGGAAAAACTAGGAATCCTGAGAACATTCCTCAATACAATAAAGGCTGTGTATGACAAACCTACATCCAGCACTATACATAACGGTGAACAACTAAAGCCATTTCCTCTTAACTCAGGAATGACACAAGGATGTCCACTCTCTCCACTTCACTTCAGTATTAGAATGCCTAACTGCAGCAATAAGATGCAAACATAAAAGGGATCCAAATAGAGAAAGATGAAGTAAAACTCTCCCTCTTTGCAGATGACATGATCTTGTATTTAAAGAATCCCTCAGACTCCACTCTCAAATTACTCAAACTGATTCAAAACTTTGGCAAAGTAGCAGGGTATAAAATTAACCCTCAAAAATCAATTTAAAGTTCTTTTAAAACAAATATCTTAGCCGGGCACTGGTGGCTCACGCCTGTAATCCTAGCTACTCAGGAGGCTGAGATCTTATGATAGAGGTTCAAAGCCAGCCTAGGCAGGGAAGTCCATGAGACTCTTATCTCCAATAAACCGCTAGAAAACTGGAAGTGGCACTGGGGTTCAAACGGTAAAGTGCTCACTTTAAGCTGAAGAGAGCAACCACAGTGCCCAAGCCCAGAGTTCAAGCCCCACGACCGACCAAAAAAAAAATCTTTTGGAAATTGCTAATCATCATATGAATTAATAACTATTATTCAAATTATATGGAGAATATATCACTAGGTAGAAAAGCAAACAATAGTGAGCAGACAAATCAAAGATAACTAAATAATTTTGGTCAATAAACAGAAAATACTTTTTCATTTGAATCTCAAATATTCAAACTCTTATGTAGTGAGCTTTTAGGCATAGAAAAATTATTTTAAGTACTTGACAAAGAGGTAAATTTTGGCAGCAATGACTATATTTGAACAGATTATTATAATTAAACATCTAATAGAATTAATAAGAACAAAATGACCATAATTTGGTAAGTCATGACTACATAAAAATTAATTATACAGCAAAATGTTAATAGACCTTTTCTCTGCTATCTCTCTAGGAAAAATATGTGTATAAGTTTTATTCATAATTGATACAGAAGAATAATAAAATTTGGTAGCTAAAGTAAGGGTAACTTGATGTCTATTGTGTTTTATATATTTTTATAAATCTGTGATGATTGTCAGAATTTTTTATAAAAATTATGTGAATTTAGACTAGAGTCCTATTTCCTTTCATGAAGAAATATTCTACATTTTGACCCTGCTTATGCAGAAACCTAACGTTTATTTGTGATTAGTTCAATTACCTGTTGGACTAAAGATTTCTAGTACATGGTAGAATTTACAAGATCAGGATGGACACAGTCAATTTATAAGATAAGAATGAGTCAATGCCCTACAGATACCTCCAGACAAAAGCTGATTCCCAGAAATATACTGGTCTATCTCACTTCCTCTACTGACTGCATGATTCATTGCATTATTAGAAAGAATAACAAGAATAATCATAAAAATTGATAAGCCTTACCCAA
Source organism: Dipodomys spectabilis (assembly GCF_019054845.1). Classification (NCBI taxonomy): domain Eukaryota; kingdom Metazoa; phylum Chordata; class Mammalia; order Rodentia; family Heteromyidae; genus Dipodomys; species Dipodomys spectabilis. The sequence goes on along the minus strand of NW_024870884.1, from coordinate 796,590 downwards.
AGACTAATCCATGCTATTCTCCCTCTATCCATTTCTTTTCTGCTCATATCTTATCTCTTCTATTCTCCTTTGCTTGATAACAACTTTCTTTGTCTTGAACATTTGGGAATGCTGACTTGTTCCATTCATTGTAGCCTTATGTTGATTTGAATCTCCTGTCCTGGGTTGTTCTGTTTATGAGAGCATCTTCTCATTTCTCTGTTGCTACCAAAAAAGAAAGTGAGTTCTCATTTAAATCTATTTTGTATGCTCAAGACACAGTTCTATGTAGACATGACATGATTTCTAACAGAAGACACTAAGTATTTACCTAAATTGAATGTAATACTTAGCCATGAAGACCATATTCAAAGAAATTCCCTTTCCAAATCTATGGCTCATTTAGATGAGGCTTGTTAAATGCTATGGAATCTGTTATTTATTTATTTATTAATTTTTGTTGGTTGTGGGGCTTGAACTCTGGGCCTGGATGCTTGTCCCTCAGCTCTTCAGCTCAAGGTCAATGCCCTAACACTTGAGCCACAGTGACATTTCCAGTTTTCTGGTGGAGAGAAGAGTCTCACAGACTTTCCTGCCCGGGCTGGCTTTGAACCGAGATCCTCAGATATCAGCCACCTGAGTAGCTAGGATTACAGGCTTGAGCTGTGGGTGCCTGATGGAATCTGCTATATTTCTGAAAGGGAAACTTACAGTTTTCTTGTGGAAATTTATTGTGGTAAACTTTACTTTTAAAGGCATTCCGGTTCATTAACTCAAAAAAGGCAAGTGTTCTATAATTCCTCAGAAGGATTTTCAATAATGCATGCATTACGTACGATTGATAGTGACTAAAAATATTTTAAGATATAGATGGCATAGGATGAGCGATTTTTATTTAACTTCATTTTAAACCATGAAATAAGAAATGAAAATGCTAAACAAAAATCCAAGAGACAGTTTATTCTTTGTATTGAGATTCTGCATTGTGAACTCTGCAATATAGATTGATGTTCAATAATATTTATACTAAATAAGATTTTTGCAAAAATTTAATAATGTTTATTGGGAAATAGCTTCCTTTGGAATTCTGGGACTTTGTCAGTTATTTATGGAGTCATATCAGTTATTTATGGATTTTATTTCTTTTTCTCACAAAATTTTACTTTACTAGAAAATAACTGAGTTTTGAAAAACTGTTTAAGCACTCACTTGAAAAAGATGTATATTGTTTGCTCATTTTTTACATAAGGACTCTGTGATTAGCTTCATCGTACCTCAAGCTCTGTCTTTAAACTAGTGCAAGACTGATTTTACTTTGTCCTCTAGCACTCATTTATACACAGATTAGTTTGGGATTCCCTATTTTTTTCTAGTTGAGATAATCATCTGATCTAATTCAGTAGAAGATATAGCAAAGGTTTCAGGCTCATAGAGATTTGAATAGAGATTTAAAGTGTCATATTCCTACAGTAATATCCCCTGTGCTGCTTCTGATACCTGTATTTCTTCATGAATCCCTTTTACAGCAAAATAATATCTTGTCTTCATAAACTGCCCCATATTTTCCCACTCTGTGGGGAAAACAAATAAGTTCTGTTTTCAAAGAGGAACAAGACATCAATCTAATTCTCCCTTTGACCTTCATCTTCCCCTTGGCTGTTCAGGATTTGCTGTATCCAGGCAACCTGATCTCCAGTTTTTGCTCACTGGCAGAAATGGCTGTGATATTTGGTGAAAATTGGAGCACAGAGACTGTCCCCTAAAATAGAAAAAAAGATCTCTGAACGACTGTGAATTTACTAATTTACCATTTTTTATGTGTAGCATTTGAGATTCTTCCAATCCCTGCATTTTCAATACTGAACAGATATTATCAGATGGATTAGTATAATGTGTACAAGGCCAGATTTTATGCCTTGTGTATATAAAGTTGCTACTCATCATTTAAAAAGTACCTGCACATCTAAAATGCGAAAATATAGATTTGTCCTATAGCTTTTTCAGTTAGAATGTAAGCTGTATAAAAATGAATGCTTCTATCACAAGTTTTATTAAATGTCTGAAAGTATTTTCAGTCTTTTTGGGGGGTTACTGATCCTTTAGATTAAACCAAAAGTGTATGCACTCACTTACTTGCAAATATAAACTCATATAATTTTCTCATTGTAAGAAATTGATCTATAATATTTTCAGGAAGCTAAATTTCATGCAGATAATTGCAGCAGCAGCAGATACTTCATCTCTTATTTTAGCCTAATTTGCCCAAAAGCGAGTAGAAAACTAATATATCAGAAAAAATAAAAAATTATGTTATTATAAACTTTTTCTTCCTACAGCAAGCTTTTTCTCACTACTGGAATTATGTGATTGTGAATCATTTAACTTCTCTATGAAAAATAAATTATCTGCAATAAACATAGTTGTGCTGGTAGCTTTAGTGTGGCCTTGTTTGTGATCATTTGGGTAAATATTCCAAAGTGGGATTGCTGGGTCATAGGGGAGCTCTATGTGGAGTCTTTTGAGGAGCATCCATACTCCTTTCCAAAGTGATTGAACAAGTTTACACTTCCACCAACAATGCAGTAGGGTTCCCTTCTGTCCACATCCCCTCCAGCATCTGTTGCTATTAGAGTTCTTGATTTTAGCCATTCTAACTAGGGTGAGGTGGTATCTCAATGTTCTTTTGATTTGCATTTCTTTAATGGCTAGGGAGGTTGAGCATTTCTTCATGTGTCTATTGGCCATCCTTCTTTCTTCTTCAGAGTAGTTTCTCTTTAAGTCTTTAGCCCACTTATTTATTGGGCAGGTGTTTCTTTGAAGATTTGTTGTTGGGGGATTTAATTTTTTGAGTTCCAGGTATATTTTAGATATGAGACCCTTGTCTGTTGTATGGCTAGTGAAGATCTTCTCCCAATCTGTGGGCTTTCTGTTAATCTTGCTAGCTATGTCCTTTGCCATATAGAAGCTCTGCAATTTCATGCAGTCCCATTTGTACAACCTTTCTTTGATTTGTTGTGTTTCTGGGTCTCTATTAAAAAAATTTCGGCCTTTGCCAAGGAGTCCTAGGGTTTCTCCTAATCCATCCTGTAATGTTTTCAGGGTGTTTGCTTTGACTCTGAGGTCTTTGATCCATTTGGAGTTGATTCTGGTGCAGGGTGATATATAAGGATCTAGCTTTAGTTTTCTGCAAGTAGTTAACCAATTTTGCCAGCACCATTTACTGTACCATAGCTAAGATATGGAACCAACCCAGATGCCCCTCAGTAGATGAATGGATCAAGAAAATGTGGCATATATACACAATGGATTTCTATGTCTCCATCAGAAAGAATGACAATGCCCCATTTGTTAGGAAATGGAAAGACTTGGAAAAAAACATATTAAGTGAAGTAAGCCAGGCCCAAAGAAACTTAGGTCCCATGGTTTGCCTTATTTGCAATAACTAGTATATGTCTGAGTCAAGCAGAAAAGGTCAGTTAAGTTGATGTTAGGGAAATGAACCCTAAGATATGTATTCAAATGTTTTTTTTTTCTTTCAGGTGATTGTTTCTAACACATTTATAAGATTATTTCTTTGTTGCTTTGTATGTCCCTCCCCCACGGTATAACCCCTGCTTTCACTGTATTTGAGGTTGGTATAATTTGTAGAGGGGAAGGAAAAAAACAAAGCATTTAAATAGGGATACAGTTGGACCCACTGCAACAATGAGATGTACAAGTCGTTATGTCAAAAACAAACTTTACAACTTTGGTGGGGGCGGGGCGGGAGGAGGATTGGGTGGGGAGGGGGTGGGGGATGGGAAGGATGGGAAGGGGAAACAAAGGAGGAGGCTACAATGCTTGATAAGAAATGTACTCATTACTTTGCCATTTAATTTTAACCCCTCTGTACAGTAGTTTCACAATAAAAATAAAAAATAAATAACTTATATTACTTTATACTTTTTCTAAGGGGCTCAAATAAAGGAAAAACATATGAGAGCAAAACCCTAAAGAAACCTTGCAGAAATATGCAAAATATTTACCTTACTCTAGTTCCCTTATCACGCAACACACTTCTCTCTGAATAATTCAGTAGAAAGTTAGTTCTAAACACTATGTATTATTTCAAATGATCACTTATCTTACATATTAATTATTCTTACATTACTATTATATTTTAAGTTCCTTAAGAAATGAAATTACACGTGCATGTGTACACACACATTTCTGTATATAGAGTGAGAGGGAAGGAGAAAGAGAAAATTATGATAGTGCTTTAGTTGCAAGAGACAGAAAGATGATTATATACTACACGGGCATTAGTATTGTAGTGTATGGAGACACGCAATTAAAACTTCAACAAATAAGAATTTTAGACTGCCCCTATGGCTCACAAACTATCACCATAGCTGTTCAGGAGGTGAAGATCAGACTTGGTTTGAAACAAACCAAGGTTTGAAGGAAGGTCTATGGGACTTTTGTTGTATAATTTTATTTTAAAGGTGACATACAGATGGGTTACAGTTACGTGAGTCAGATAATGAGTATGTTTCCTTTAGAACAGTGTTACCTCTCCCTCATTCTCTCCCAATTTTTCTCCTCCTGACTTCCTTGCCTTCCAAAGTTACATAATTAATTTCCAGCATAGTGTCTAGTGGTTTTCCCTGCTGAACTGGTTCACTCTTTATAGAGCTGTGGTTCAAGTAGTAGAGTGCTCACCTTAAACAAAAAAGCACAGGGACAGCATACAAGCCCTGGGTTCAAGCCCCGGGACAGGCGGGCATGTGCACGCGCACACACACACACACACACACACACAATTAAAAAGTTCAGGCAATAATACTGAGAAGAAAAGACTGTACATTAATGAATAATATGATTTGTTAACGAGAATGTTCAGGGAGGCACTCCCTCAGGAAAGGACAATGATTTTTCTTCAGCTTTATGAAGACAAAGTTTAAGGAGATAGCAAATATGTTCTGGCATAGTGGGATATGGATTGAACCCAACTAGTCAACAGAGATTTGGAGGATTGTGGTTGCAGGCCAGCCTGGGGGAAAAATTATGAAAATCCCATCTCAAACAAGCCAAGCATGGTCGTTTTTGTCTGTATCTCAGTTAGTAAGACTGTTGTCTCCCATCCAAGGTGAAAAACTGAGACTTCATCCAAAAGAATCAAGACAAAATAAAAAGGCTGTAGATCTAATGGTAGCAGACATGCCTCGCAAGTTCATGGACCTGAGTTTTAGTCCTGGTACTGACAAAAATCTCGAAAATGCAAAAGCCATGGATAAAAGACAAGCTTACCATATTTTGGTAAGGAAAACATATTTGACATGTTCATAGGCAGTTGGGAAGATGGGATTAGGACAGGCATCTATAGACCAGCAGTGGGAGCTCAGTCACCTAATAGAAGAACATGAAAAAGACCAAAGAGAGAGCATCATTTTTAAGTCACACTGAGCAAAACGAATTGTCCAGTGCAGTGTGAGTTCAAATATAAGGCACTTCTCTGTCAGATGACCAGGTATAAGCTATGTTTGGAGTATTCCCAACACTTAATATCTTTTTTTTTTCCTTTCAAGAATATGGACATCAAAACAAACCTAAGAAAGAAATACAAGTTGAGTAGAAGAAATATGATAGAATAGTTATAAGATTATAAAGTAGTTTGTATAAATATTGTACATATTCTTTTCTGGAGATTTTTACCTAGGATGCAGATTACTCAGAACTATTCTCGAGTGTCATGATTATTTTGTTTTTCCAAGTTAAGGCTCAACAGTTGTGATTGCTTTGACAGATGTTTCTTATGCAATTTTTGCTTTGGAGAAAAAAATGTGAACATGATAGGAAATAAGTACAAAATATTTGGAAGACATAATTTCTACCGATCCTGGAAGGGGAGAGAATAATATATTACATCAAACTTCTGAAGGAAAATTGAAGTTTAGTGGCTGTATTCAGGGATGCTCTGGACAAGTATCAAGAATGCCATTTGGAAAAGATTTATGAAGCATCTATCAGTGCCCTGCAGGTATCAGCATCCTGAGTTATCAACAGCTACCCTGTTGTGGTCTAAAGTAGTAGCCTCTATTACAAGGACAAAATTGAAGTCAACAAACCAGTGTAGGTCTTACTTCTTTCAAACATAGAAGCAAGCCTTTGAAAGTTTGCATTACAACAGACAGACCTAGATCTTCCAGCCTCTGTCAATTTTCTAGGGATTTAAATGTTGAGAATGGTTTCATTGAGAGAAGTTCTCCTCCCATTTGTGATCTAGTCATGGGCTGGGAACCTTGCTATCTATAATTATTTTATGCACTCTGCCAAATATTTTATATTGCTCAACAAGGCAGCAAAGCAAAATTCCACCAAGTTTATATATTAAAAAATGAACCTTTATTTGTACATGCAGGCAACTTGGGTAGATAAGATCTATACTATAAAGGATTAGGATTTTATCAGAGTTATTCTAGTTGTGTAGTTCTAATTTAGGGTTATTTTTATAATATTCCTATTTTAGTGTTATTTATCAAAAGGAGGCTTGTATAGTCTGTTCACATTCTTACCCATGATATCTAAATCATGATGAATAACCGTGGGGTAAGGCAGTAGGTACTATGTATAACATAGACTTCTTTTTCATCCAATGTTAACATGGAACAGATAAGAAGTTTAGGGTATTCATATTCCAAATCTGAATTCAGTAGGGATATGATACAAATAAAGATGCTGCCCTTTCAGTGGGGTCATTTGGATCTCCTATCTTGGTAAAGTCAGGAGTCACTCAGCAAAGGATTTAATCGCCACTTTTTCACCAGTCATGAAGCTGGTGCAAAAATGACAATATGTCAGATTAAATATAACCAAAATGTGGCACTGGCATCTCGCTAGTGCACTAGTACTAAATGTGTACTTGGTTTATTAAATTAAAAAATATATTTGTTTTATTTTTAATTTTTTTGTTGTGAAAATACTGTAGAGAGGGATTACAATTACATGGGCAAGACAATGAGTACATTTTTTATCAAGCATTGTTGCCTCCTCAAAAAAAATATATTTACTTGATATCTTGGCTCTGGGAAGGTGGCTCAGTGGTAGAGTGCATGCCTAGCATGCATGAGGGCCTGGGTTTGATTCCTCAGCACCACATAAGCAGAAAAAGCCAGAAGTGGCACTGTGGCTCAAGTGTTAGAGCACTAGCCTTGAAGAGCTGAGGGATAGTACCCAAGCCCAGAGTTCAGGCCCCATGACCAACATATGTGTGTGTGTGTGTGTGTGTGTGTGTGTGTGTGTGTGTGTGTGTGTGTACATATATATATTTGATATCTAAAATCAAGGTTAATGGATATAACTTGATAGAATAACAAGGAGTATAATATTGAAACATCTATGAAGTCTGTTCATAGAGATACAGATACTTTTTCTTATCTCAGTAGGTATTTTGTTTGACTATGATAGGAAAATCCAGTGATCAGTTGAGGTGATTTTCATGAATTTGTCTGTGAAAGCATTCTGCCAATGTGCCAATGCTCTTTGCCCTTCAGTTCTAAGGATGATAATTTCCAACTCTGTTTGGAAGACTTCTTTGAAACATAAAACCCAAGCTTGGTATGTGCCATAGAAACTTTAAAACATCGAAATATTCTACCTGTATATCATCCCTGATATAAAAAATTCAAAATGAACAGGTTGGCTCCTGTTACTCATCCTAATTACTTTCTTTTGGTGAAATATTTACATGGAGGAGAACAGTCCAAATTTTCTGACACTTTTTGAACCACTCCAATATTTATACCACTGGAAAAAAACTATAAAGACAGAATAATTGTCCTCTCATGGGAATGTGTATATATATTTGAATATGTGCATAAGAACATGTTTGGTTGTTCTTTCTTTTTGTGCCACTTTACACACACAAACCAGCAAGTATCTGACAATTTTCAAATTCTTCCAGGAAAACAGGACAATTATAATAAAAAGTAATCTGACTTATGTGATTCTAAATCTCTTGTTCAAGGAAACATATAGTGGATACAGAATGAATGTTAAATATGTATTTTATGAATATTATAGAGACATAAATGTCTATTTCTATGTAAAGAAAATGTAAAATTAATAAGATAGTTGGATGATAAAAATGCAATAGTTTTAAGTATTTGGTCTTATTGTTTTCTGAGTTTCATTTCTATGGCTCATGACTCCTGCTTGCCCAATATAAGTTAAAAGTGTCTAAGTAACAAATCTTTCAAACCTCACTGTTTCCACTTTATGCAAGGAAATAGCTTGAACAACTGAAAAACAGCTTAGATTCCCTCAAACCTACCAAAAAGCTTACTGAATTATTGTTTTAAAAGTGCTCACTAAAATATGTTTCTTTAGGATGTGTACATAAAACAATTTGCTTAGTGTTATCGTCTAATACAAATGAATTATTTTTCATAAAAAGTGTTTTTCTATCAGTTCAAGAAAGAAAATGTTCCTTTGGAAAAGTTAATGTATATGGAATATGTATTCTTTAATATAGCCCTCTTAGTTTTATAATCATAGACTAAGTAACAAAATATTTTTGTAGTGAGTTAAGTCTTGTTATTTGAAAGTTTCAATGGTTTTATACTCCATGTTTGTGTAAATGGAAAGAATTTGTTTTAGGTATGTATTCCCATGAATATGTCAGGAAAATAGCTCTGACGTTTGGAACAGAAGGCAAATGTTTTTTCCTGCCTGCTTCTAACCTATAAGCTGGAATAGAATTCTGGAGACCACACTGCTTAAAGACAAATAAGATGTCAAGGAAAGTGGGTTTGCTGCACAGGTGAAACATTAAAGAGACTCGAAGAGTTCTGGTGGCTTTTCTGTTGTTCTCCTAAATAGTTTGAAATCCTTGAGATATTAGGCATAGATTTATAAACACCAATAAGTAGTTTCTACCAACAAGGAAACAAATTATTTGTAATTATAGCAATTACACTCTGATGGAGGACCATTCTGATCGTTTATACACACACAGTTGCACTGTGGATGGCTGCTTAATTTCTATAATCTAGAACATATGATCACAAGTTAAGAGAAGGGAAGATATTCAAGAAGTGTGACAATAAATGCTATTTCTTTGAAGGCATCCCATTCTTCAAGACAAATGAATAAATCTCTGTGTTATCTTCCTTTCCACATGTGCTTATGGAGGTTACTTTGCAAGCAGCCACTGAGAGTCCTTCCCTAGTTTTGCAAGCGGAAAACCTTTCTCCATTGTGCACAATTTACTTGAACACAGTGATCTCTTGCCTGATTTGATAATTCATTAGGATAAACTTGATAAAAAGGTATCAAATCTGCTGTTGGCCAAGGTCTATAAGTGATAACACGATTTTCATTTGTATGTAAACAGTACTCTCTTCTGAGTTTACAGATTATCTGTTTACAGATTATGTAAAGTGTTTTTATAACAGACAACATAATATTCATTAGTCATTTTTGACACATTTATAGACAGTAGTGTTCGAGGGTTAAAGTCCTAGGACTTTATCTCAAAAAGAAGTTTTTTTTTGTTTTGTTTTGTTTTATTTTGGGTCCGGTCGTGGGCCTGAACTCTGGGCCTGGGCGCTGCCCCTCAGCTCTTCACTTAAGGCTAGCGCTCTACCACTTGAGCCACAGCGCCACTTCCATCAAAAAGAAGTTTATGATAAAGATATGATTGTTTCAGGAGAATCATTGACAAAAGTCTTTTGGTTCTTCAACATAAACAAATTAATACTTGGCTATTCATCTTTATGTACTTGACTACAAGATGATTTTTTTTGTGTTTCAGCTTTATTAATTTTTACTCATTTTATTATCCATCTTTATTTTACCTTGTTCATTTTAAGAAGCGAATAAATCAAATGCTTAGCCAATATACCGTGTTTTTTAGCTCCTTTATATATGTTTAAAATAATAGTTAACCTGAATCTCACAAGTTGTTATGTCTAAGGACCTCATTCATATACAGAAATACACACAAATGCACATTTATTCATGTTTATATAAAGTGTGCAGAGATGTACAAAGGATTGAACTCAGGGTTTCATGCATACTAGTAATCTTTAAACATGGTACCCTTCCAAAGTGTGGCTTGAACTCTGGTTCTTGGTGCTGTCCCTGAGTTCTTCAGCTCAAGGGAAGCGTTTTACCGCTTGAGTCACTGTTCTACTTCCAGTTTTCTGGTAGTTTACTGGAGATTAGAGTTTCATGGACTTTCCTGTCTGGGATGCCATTGAACCACGATCCTGAGATCTCAGGCTCCTGATTACCTGGATTACGGCATGAGCTACCAGCACCTGGCTTATCTAGTTATATTAATATAGTTATTTTACATATCTTTTATAACATTAGTTGATTGATTTATAAATTTATTTTTAATGTCTTCTGTGTGAAATTAATTCCATAGCATGCTGATGGATTGCTTTTAGAACTAAATATCTTATTAAAATGTTAACTATGAATTTGGCTGTAAGAATATTCCCAACTGATGTAGAAACACATTCCATGGCTTCTATTGTCAATGTTAAAGTCATACTTATTGTAAGGTAATTTTCTTTGTGGGTGCTTTTGGCTCTACGTATATTCTGCATAGCCATTTTCTACCCACCATAGAAAATTCGTTGGCTCAAAAGATCAAATTTTATTGCTTCTTCTGATAAATACACACAATTATGATTCTTAGTTTAGTGATGCCTATAGTTCTCAAAATTATATTAAATTTTTGACAGAATTATCCTAAGCCAAATACAATACTTTTTTTTTTTTAGTTGTGGGACTTGAACTCAAGACCTGGACACTGTCCCTAAGGTCTTTTGCTCAGGGCTTGTGCTCTACCACCTTGAGACAGAGTGCCACTTTTGGTTTATCTGGTGATTAATTGGATATAAGAGTCTCACATATTTTTCTGCCCAGGCTGGCTTTGAACTTCCAGTCTCAGACCTCAGCCTCTTAAGTACCTAGAATTACATGTGTGAGCACCAGCATCTGGCACCAAATACAATTCTTAATATCCTAGAATGTCATATTGTAGGAATTCTAAGGTAAGTTTCAAACATCAAAATTTACTTGGGAAATAATCTTAAAAGTTGTATTTGATATATCATTCCTTTTGACCTTTTAGCCTAGGTTTACTGACAAACTGATTAATGGTAACAAAAGGAAAAGTTTCTTTTAATGTAAGTTGCCAGTGTCTATAAGAAATGAAAGTGTGCCAGTTCTAATAAGTTATTTATAAATGTCACTCCAAAACTTCCAGAATCATATTGAAGCCTTTATCAAGAGTGAAGATTTTTTTTTTCTGTGTTGAAATTCTTTCCTTCCTCTCTTACTTCCTCCCTTCCTTTCTCCCTCTTTCTCTTCCTCATACCTCCCCTTCCTCCCTCCTTCCCTCCCTCCCTCCCTTCCTCCCTCTCTTCCTTTCTTCCTTCCTTCCTTCCTCCCTCTCTCCCTCCCTTCCTCCCTCTCTTCCTTTCTTCCTTCCTTCCTTCCTTCCTCCCTCTCTCCCTTCCTTCCTTCTTTCTTCCTTCCTTCCTTCCTTCTTCCCTCCCTCCTTCTCTTCCTCCCTCTCCTCTCTCTCCTTTCCTTCCTCCCTTGCTCCCTATCTCCCTCCCTCTCTTCCTCTGTTCCTTTTTTCTTCCTCCCTCCCTCTTTCTCTTCCTTTCTCTAACATTTAAGTCAGTACTCGTTTAACAATGACATAATGAAAGAGTGCAATAACTTTATGTAAAGTATCTATCATTCCATCTTCTTTCACTCCCAAATCCAGTGTCCTAAGATACTGTTCCCATTTTTTCATTACTCAGATGATCATTAACACATTTTAATGGTACATGTGATTATTTACATTTTTTACTTCTAACTATAAGCTTATTAATAAGCACCTGCAAGATGACTAATCAACTTAGCATTTTAGCACTTCTTTTTCCTTGTTTGTTTGCTCTGTTATTTTTAGTTTTCGTTTTTTTTTCTTTTATTTTTCTTGTTTGGACTGGTCCTGGCATTTGAACTCAAAGTCTGGATGCTGTCTTTGAACTATTGTAATCATTGTTAGCACTACACCACTTGAGCTACCTCTCTATTTCTGGATTGTGTGTGTGTGTGTGGGGGGGGTTAATTGGAGATAAGAGTCTCAGGATCTTCCCTGACTAGTCTGGCTTCAAACAGTGATCCTCATAATTCAGCCTTCTGCATAGATCAGATTACAGGCATGAGTCATTGTGGCCTAGCTATTTTTAGTTTTTATATTGTTTGTACAACTCCAAGTAATACCAATAAAACTCCATTCTCCTTAAAGTACTTGATATTATCAACAGTGGGTTGTTAATTACACAACTAATTACCCAAACTAAAATTTATGTGTAAGTAACTTGGAGGCTTTATGAAAGGGAGCAATATTGATACTCTTAAAAATGTAATTTCAGGAGGTAACAATGGATGATAAGAAATGTAATCATTACCTTACTCATGTAACTGTAACCCCTCTGTGCAGTATTTTTACAATAAAAAACATATAAAAAATAAAAAAATGTGATTTCATCTCATTTAACACTCTATAAGAAGAGTAGACATTCTATTTACTTAAATTGTAGATAAGAAACATTTCAAGCTTCAAAGATTGTTAGTGATTCTTGGGAGTCTTCTCTGACATGGAGAAACACAATAGAACTGCAGAAAACCCCTCAGATTAGAAATGCATTCTCTACATCTAAGTTGAGCTATGCTGTGGAAAAGCTAACAATGATTGAATTAGTTGAACTAGGGATAAAGTAGCTTAACTGTAAACTGACTTCGGCTGATAGACATTCATCAAAGACATGGCTAGAAGGAGTGATGCCAACCTTAACTCAAATGTTTAATCATACATACTTAGAAGAGCATCAGATATTTTCAGTTTAGGGAAAAAAGGCAGGTATTCTACATGAGGTAAACCACTGAAATGATGTTGTTTGAGAGATGCAGAGAGAGGTTTAAATCCAGGGAGAAGAGAGAGCAAAAAGGGGGAAAAGTTAGAGAAGAGCATTTTATGTGTGAGAGAGGAAATAAAATAATCTCTTGGATTTAAAGGAGAGATTTTTATGTGGAGTTGATATTTTCTTTTTTCTTTTTTTTCTTTCTTTTTTTTGACTTCACAATTTGGCTTTAATAACAGCAAATGTGGGTATACAGATATCTGTATTAGGACAATTTTAATTCTTTTGAGAATATTCTAGAAGTAGCATCACTGGATCATATAGAATTCTATTTTTAGTTTTTGAAGAAATCTTCAAATATACTGGTTAATTTTTTATATACTGGCTAATATACTGGTTAATTTTTTTTTGGTCTGGTGTGGGGCTTGAACTCTAGGCCTGGGCATTGTCCCTGAGCTTTTCAGCTCAAGGCAGTGCTCTACCACTTGAGCCACAGCACCACTTCTGGTTTTCTGGTGGTTAATTGGAGATAAGAGTTTCATGGACTTTCCTGGTTGGGCTGGCTTTGAACCATGATCCTCAGGTCTCAGCCTCTTGAGTAGCTAGGATTACCTTTAAGTAGTTGCACAAAGGAGTTGCCATTTAACCAAGAAACATATGAATACAATGTATCATAATCAATTTCATCTTCTTCAACTTTCTCACTTACCCTTCTCCTGTCCACCCATTCCTCCACTCTTTATAATTTTGTAGAATATACATTGGATACTTTAAAAAGTTCATTGTAAAGATGTTGTACAAAGGGGTTACAGTTACATGAGTACCTTTCATGTTGGACAATGTTACCCACTCCTTTGTTGTTCTCCCACTATCCCTTCTCTCCCCCATTACTTCCCCCTCCCCCTGCCCGACCCCAAAGTTGGAAAGTTCATTTCTGACATAGTGACTTGTGAGTATAGTTGTTGCAATGGGTCATCCTTTGTCCTTCTTTCAGCATTTTCTTATGCCTTTTCCTTTCCCCAAATCAGATACCTGTATATACAAGACCAGAATCAAAGACAGTGATTGCCAGGGATAAACCTATGGGAAAAGAAAAATGAATTAAAATACGAAGAAAGAACTCGATCCAGTACATTGGTGACAACCACAAAAAAATAAACAAAAAAACAAACAAAAAAAAAAAACCCTGTTGATTCCACATTTTCGAGTTCATTTAAATTAGCATCCTTTTGTATGGTCATATGTACATAACTATTGAGCAATTATGATTCTCAGATAGGACTATCCTAGGCATATACTAATTATTACAAATTAGGGAAACCATAAAATCTATGTTTCTTTGATCTGGCTTACTTCACTTAATATGTTTTTATTTTCAAGTCTTCCATTTCCTTCCAAAAGGGGCAATGCCATGCTTTCTGATAGAAGTATAAAATTCCATTATATCTATATCTATATCTACATCACATTTTCTTGATGCATTCATCTACTGAGGGGCATCTGGGTTGGTTCCATATCTAAGCTATGGTAAATAATGCTGCAGTGAACATAGTTGTGGTGTTAGCTTTAGTGTGGCCTAGCTTGTGATAATTTGATAGATGTCCAGGACTGGGATTGCTGGATCATAGGGGAGTTCTATGTTTAGCCCTTTGAGGAACCTCCATACTTTCTTCCAGAGTAGTTGAACCAGCTTATGTTCCCACCAACACTGTAGTAGCGTTCCCTTTTGGCCACATCCCTGCCAGCATCTGTTAATCTTTGTTTTCCTGATAATGGCCATTCTAACTGGGGTGAGGGGAAATCTCAATGTTGTTTTGATTTGAATTTCTTTTATGGCCAGCCATGTTGAGCATTTCTTCATGTGTCTATAGGACATTCTAATTTTATCTCCAGAGAAGTCTCTTTTTAATTCTTTGGCTTATTTATTAATGGGGTCGTTGTTTCTTTCGGGATATGTTATGGGGGGTGGGGTTAATCTTTTGAGCTCTAGGTATATTTTTTATATGAGGCCCTTGCCTGTTGTATAGCTAGTGAAGATCTTCTCCCAATCAGTGGGCTTTCTATTTATCTTTCTAGCTATGTCCTTTGCCATACAAAAGCTCTGCAGGTTAATGTAATCTCATTTAACCAGTCTTTCTTTGATTGGTTGTGTTTCTGGATCTTCATTAAGGGAGTTTTGAGGAAGTAGTGCTGTAGCTCAAGTGGTAGAGCACTTGCCTTGAGCTGATGAGCACAGGGACAGTGACCAAGCCCAGAGTTCAAGCTGACAAACAAAGGAGTTTTGACCTGTGCCACGAAGCCCTAGCATATCTCCTGTCCCTTCCTGTAGTATTTTCAGGGTCTCTGCTTTTACCTCAAGGTCTTTGATCCATTTGGAGTTGATACTGGCTCAGGGTGATATATAAGGATCTAACTTCAATTTTCTACATGTGTATAGTCAATTCTGCCAGTACAATTTGTTGAAGAGGCTTGTCTTTCTTCAAACTGAAACATTTGGCTCCCTTATCGAAGTTAGGTGGCCATAGGTTTTTGGGTTCATTTCTGGGTTTTCGTTCTATTCCAGTGTCCCTCAGGCCTATTCCTGTGCCAGTACCAAGGTTTTTAAAAAAATGAATATGGTTTTTATTGTAAAAATACTGCACAGAGGAGTTACAGTTACATGAGCAAGGTAATGAATACATTTCTTAGCAAGATAATGAATACATTTCTTATCAAGCATTGTTGACTACTCCTTCCTTTTTCCCTTACCATTCTTTCCCTACAGCTTCATAATAGAGTTTGAACTTTGGTATTGATATTCCTCCATCACTATTCTTCCTGCTAAGGATAGTTTTTGCTATTCAGGGTCTTCTATCATTCCATATAAATTTTTGGATTGCTTCTATTCCGTTAAAGAATGTTGTGGGGATATTGATGGATACTGCATTGAATTTGTAGATAGCTTTGGGCAGTATTGTCATTTTCACAATAATTTTCCCAACCTAGGATCATGGGAGGTTTATCCACTTCCTTAAATATACTTTAATTTCCTTTTTTAAGTTTTTGAAGTTTTCATCATAGAGGTCCTTGACCTCTTTGGTTAAGCTTATTTCTAGATATTTATGTTATCAGAGGAGTTGCTTTTTTGAAATTTCAACCTCTCTCTTCTTATTGTTGGCATTAGAAAAGCTACTGCTTTTTGTGGATCAATTTTATACCCCACTACTTTGCCAAAGTTTTGGATCATCTCAAGTAATTTGGGAGAGGAGTATATGAGTTTCTTTAAGTACAGGATCATGTCATCTGCAAAGAGGGAGAGTTCCCCACCCCTACCCCTGAAATGTCTCTTGCCTTATTGCTCTGTCTAGGACTTCCAATACAATATTGAAGAGGAGTGGAGAGTGGACATCCTTGTCTCATTCCTGATTTTAAAGGACATGTTTTTAACTTTTCACTATTAACTATTTCACTATTAACTATTCACTACTGGGAAGGTGGCTCTGTGGTAGATCGCTTGCCTTGCATGCATGAGGCCCTGGGTTCTATTCCTCAGCACCACATAAGCACAAAGAAAAAAGCTCTGTGGCTCAAGTGGTAGAGCGCTAGCCTTGAGCTGAAGAGCTGAGGGACAGCACCCAGGCCCAGAGTTCAGGCCCCATGACCGGACCCCCCCCCCCCAAAAAAAAGAAAGAAAATAAAAGAAAAAGAATAATGCTGGATATAGGTTTGTTTTATATGGCCTTTATTATATTGAGGAACATTCCATGCATTCTTAGTTCCTACAGAGCTTTCACCATAAAGGGGTTTTGGGTCTTGTCAAATGCTTTTGCTGCAACTATTGAAATGATCATGTGGTTCTTGTCCCTGATCCTATTGATGTGTTGAATTACATTAATTAACTTACATATATTAAGCCAGCTTTGCATCCCTGAAATGAATCATGTTTGGTCGTAGTGCATGAAGTTTGTTTTATTTTAGATGTTGTAGTTGTTTGGTTAGAATTTTATTGAGAAGTTTTGCATCAATGTCATTAAAGAGTTAGGTCTATAGTTCTCTTTTTTTGATGGGTCCCTATCAGGTTTTGGGATGAGGCCTCATAGAACGAGTTTGCTAGTGATCTTTCACTTTCAATTTCATTGAAGAATTTAAGGAGTATTGGAGTGCATTCTCCTTTGAAAGCTCTATAGAATTCAGCTGTGAATCCCTCTGGTCCTGGGCTTTTTTTGGGTGGGAGGTCTTTTATTGCCATTTCTATGTGTTGAACCATTTATAATTTTTTTTAGTTTATATGAGGTTTTTTATGTATTTGTTTGTTTTTGTTTTTTGTTTTTGTTTTTTGTGGGCTTGAACTCTGGGCATGTGTCCTGTCCTCAGCTCTTCAGCTCAAGGGGAATGCCCTACCACTAGAGACACAACGCCACTTCGAATTTTCTGGTGGTTAATTGAAGATAAGACTCTGCCTGGGCATGCTTTGAACCATGATTCTTGGATCTAAGCCTCTTGAGTAGCTATGATTTAAGACCTGAGCCATTGGCACCCAGCTAATATGAGTTTGTTTGTTTGTTTTTTCCTCTCAATAAGTTTTTATAATTGTGAAAATACTGTACAGAGGGGTTACAATTACATGAGCAAGGTACTGAGTACATTTCTTAACAAGCATTGTTGCCCCTTACCATCCCTGCCCTCCCATCCCCCGCTTGCCAAAGTTCCTTTCTTGACATAATATCTTGCACATCTCATTTTTGCAATGGGTCCACCTGTATCCCTATTTAAACAATTTCTTTTTTCCCTTCCCCTCCACAAATTATACCAACATCAAATACAGCGAAAACGGATTATACCGTGGGGGAGGGACATACAAAGCAACAAAGAAATAATCTTAGAAATATGTTAGAAACAATAGCAAGAAAGAAAAACCATTTGAGTCCTTATCTTGGGGTTCATTTCACCTAACATCAACTTATCTGACTTTTTCTGCTTGTCTCAGTCATATACCAGTTATTGCAAATAAGAAAAAACATGGGACATATGTTTCTTCGGGCCTGGCTTACTTCACTTAATATAATTTTTTGCCAAGTCTTTCCATTTCCTAATAAATGGGGCAATGTTATTCTTTCTGATGGAGGCATAAAATTCCATTGTGTATGTATACCACATTTTCTTGATCCATTCATCTACTGAGGGGCATCTGGGTTGGTTCCATATCTTAGCTATGGTAAATAATGCTGCAATAAACATAGTTGTGCTGGTAGCTTTAGTATGGTCTTCTTAGTGATGATTTGGGTAAATGCCCAAAAGTGGGATTGCTAGGTCTTAGGGGAGCTCTATGTGGAGTCTTTTGAGGACTCTCCATATTAATTTCCTGAGTGGATAAACAAGTTTATACTCCCACCAACAATGCAGTAGGTTTCCCTTTTGACCACATCCCCTCCAGCAACTGTTGTTATTAGATTTCTTGATTATAGCCATTCTAACTGGGGTGAGGTCGTATCTCTGTGTTGTTTTGATTTGCCTGATGAACATTGATGCAAAACTTCTCAACAAAATTTTGGCCAATACACTTCAACAATTCATCCAAAAAATCATACACCACGATCAAACAGGATTCATTTCAGGGATGCAAAGATGGTTCAATATCTGCAAATCAATTAATATAATTCAGCACATCAACAAAAGCAAGATTAAGAACCACATGGTTATCTCAATAGATGCAGAAAAAGCATTTGACAAGGTCCAACAACACTTTATGATGAAGGCTCTGGAAAAGCTAGGAATCCATGGAACATTCCTCAGTATAATAAAGGTAATCAATGGCATTTTTGTATGACAACAATGAAAAAAGCATGGCTGAAATCAGCAAAGCAACTCCATTCGTAATAGCCTCACAAAAAAATACAACACCTAGAAACTAACTTAACCAAAGAAATGAAAGACCTCTATGATGAAAACCTTAAAAACCTGAAAAGCGAAATCAAAGCAGAACTTAGAAAGTGGAAAAATCTCCCATGCTCCTAGATTGGTAGGATCAACATCATGAAAATGGCAATACTTCCCAAGGCTATCTACAAATTCAATGCGATACCTATCAATATTCCAACCTCATTCTTCAAGGAAATAGAAGAAGCAACACAAAAATTCATATAGAACAATAAAAGACCCCAAATAGCAAAAATGACCTTTTTTTTTTTTTTTTTGGTCCGGTCGTGGGGCCTGAACTCTGGGCCTGGGCGCTGTCCCTCAGCTCTTCAGCTCAAGGCTAGCACTCTACCACTTGAGTCACAGCGCCACTTCCGGCTTTTTTCTTTTTGCTTATGTGGTGCTGAGGAATCGAACCCAGGGCCTCAGGCATGCAAGGCACGCGCTCTACCACTGAGCCATCTTCCCAGCCCCCAGAAAAAATGACCTTTAACAGAAAGAACAGTGCTGGAGGAATATCAATACCAAATTTCAAACTCTACTACAAAGACATAGGAATCAAATAGGTACCGGCACAAAAACAGACCTCAGGACCAATGGAATAGAATTGAAAACCCAGAAATTAACTTACACACCTATAACCATCTAATCTTCGATAAGGGAGCTAAAAAAATAGAATGGAAGAAAGACAGCCTCTTCAGTAAAGGGTGCTGGCAAAATTGGTTAATCACTTGTAGAAAACTAAAGCTAGATCCTTATATATCACCCTGCACCAGAATCAACTCCAAATGGATCAAAGGCCTTGGAGTCAAAGCAGATACTCTGAAAACATTACAGGATGGAATAGGAGAAACCCTAAGTCTCCTTGGCACAGGCCAAAATTTTCTTAAAAGAGACTCAGAAACACAAGAAATCAAAGAAAGTTTGGACAAATGGGATTGCATGAAATTGCAGAGCTTCTGCATGGCAAAGGACATAGCTAGCAAGATCAATACAAAGCCCTCGGATTGGGAAAAGATCTTCACTAGCCATACAATGAATAAAGGTCTCATATCTAAAATATACCTGGAATTAAAAAATTAAATCCCCCAACAACAAATCCTCAAAGAAACAACTACATGATAAATAAGTGGGCTAAACACTTAGAGACTTCTCTGAAGAGGAAAGGATGACCAATAGACACATGAAGAAATGCTCAACCTTTCTAGCCATAAAAGAAATGCAAATCAAAACAACATTGACATACCACCTCACCCCAGTTAGAATGGCTATAATCAAGAACTCTAATAACAACAGATGCTGGAGGGCATGTGGAGAGAAGGGAACCTTACTGCATTGTTGGTGGGAGTTTTGGAAAGTAGTATGGAAGTTCCTCAAAAGATTCCACATAGAGCTCCCCTATGACCCAGCAATCTCACTTTTGGACATTTACCCAAATGATCACAAACAAGACCATACTAAAGCTACCAGCACAACTATGTTTACTGCAACATTATTTACCATAGCTAAGATATAGAACCAACCCAGATGCCCCTCAGTAGATGAATGAATCAAGAAAATATGGTATATATACACAATGGAATTCTAAGCCTCCATCAGAAAGAATGACATTGCCCCATTTGTTAGGAAATGGAAAGACTTGGCAAAAATCATATTAAATGAAGTAAGCCAGGCCCAAAGAAACATAGGTCCCATGGTTTCCCTTATTTGCAATAACTAGTATATGTCTGAGTCAAGCAGAAAAGGTCAGATAAGTTGATGTTAGGGAAATGAACCCTAAGATATGTATTCAAATGTTTTTTTCTTTCATGCGATTGTTTCTAACACATTTATGAGATTATTTCTTTGTTGCTTTGTTTGTCCCTCCTCCATGGTATAACCTCTGCTTTCACTGTATTTGATGTTGGTATAATTTATGGAGCGGAAGAGAAAAAAACAAATCATTTAAATAGGGATACAGGTGGACTCCCTGTAACAATGAGATGTACAAATCATTATGTTGAAAAGCAAACTTTACATCTTTGGCGGAGGGGGGGTGGGGGTAGAAGATGGTAGAGAGGGTGAGGGGGGGGAGATGGGAAGGGATGGAAAGGGGAAACAAAGGAGGAGGCTACAATGCTTGATAAGAAATGTACTCATTATCTTCCCCATGTAATTGTAATCCCCTGTATGGCATTTTCACAATAAAAAATTTGTATCATTAATAATGCAAAATCAATTTTAATTATATATCAAGAAAATATGGTATATAATTGTATAAAGTTTAAATAATGTAATTTTGATCTCTACTGAAATACAGCATTTATTTTTTTAAGAATATTCTTGTAATTAGATTACATTAAACTGTAAAGATTAGTACTAAAACAAAGACTACATTTTACATCGTAAGTAATTTGATAGACTTAAATTTGTTTAAGGTGCTCTAGAAAAAAAATTGCATTAAGTGAAGTAAGCTAGACTCAAAGAAATATAAATCCCATGGTTTCTCTCACTTGCAATAATTAATATATGTCTAGGATAATTTTATCGGATGAGCAGAAAAGCTCAAAATCTATGTACATATGACCATATAAGATAATGTCAATGTCAAAAATGAGCTTTACAATGTCAGTGGGGCGGGGGGGGAGGCTGGGAAGGGAGGTGAAGGGTAAACAAAGGAGGAGGCTGCAATGCTTGGTAAGAAATGTATGCATTATACTGCCCATGTAATTGTAACTCCTCTGTACAGTATGTTCACAAATAAAATTTTAAAAAAAGATAATGCCAAGTAAAATGATCCCCAAGATATGGACACAAGAGGTCTTTCTTCTTTTTGTTTTTAATGTACTATGTGATTCTTTTTGTTTCCATTGTATGTTCTTCCCCTCTATGATATATCATCTGTTATCATTTGATTTTGGTACCTTGCATCTTGTATATACATTTATCAAATTTGAAGGAAGGGGAATCACAAAATGCTGAAACAAGGACACAGGATAACCCATTGCAACAATGATACCCACAAGACACTATATTTACAGCTTGTGGGGGGGGGGGAGGCAGAGAGGTGGGAGAGGGAAGAGATAGTGGGAGAACAACAAAGGAGGGAGTAACAATTCTCGACAAGAAATGTACTCATTACCTTACTCATGTAACTGTAAGCTGTCTGTCCAGCATGTTTACAATAAAATAAAATTTTAAAAAACAGTAAAAGGTATTGTTAATTACTTCCCCGATTTGTCCTGAGAAATTCTTGATATGAACTCCTGTGCACATAATTACCATGACTTTTTCATTTGAATTAGAAGGAAATATTCTTAAAACTCAAAAATACCAGTATGAGGCATTAAATTACAAGTCTTGAAAACTCTGACTCATATAGGCTCAGATGATATTTAATTGCCCAGACTAAAATCTCCTCATGCCAATTCTCCACCAAGTATTAGAAATGAAGCTGAACTAATCTCTATCAATTTTTTTCCAGGAAGAACTGAACCCCATTATTGTCACCCCACCAATCCAAGCCACCGATCAGGACCGGAATATTCAACCACCATCAGACAGACCAGGCATCCTCTACTCCATCCTAGTTGGTTTGTATCTGCTAACATTTTACACTATCATATCACATTAAAAGTTTTCTCTCATTATAGGAAAAGCTTTTAGTAACAAGTGTTTAACACCGGAAATTATTATTACACAAACACACACATAAATAATTGGAAATAACAATATAAACATGCTCCCTCTTCACAGTTAGTTTCCATACTAATGTGTAGAAAATAAATGAAGATATTTTCATTAGAGGAAACAAAGAACAACAGGACATTTATTAGTATCTTTCTGTTTTCTACATAGGAACTCATAAATCATTATCTATTAAGCATAATAATGGTTTTTTAATTGGTTGGATACTATAAATACTTTTGTAATATGTCTGAATTAAACAAGGGTTATTTTGGGGATATGTGGGAGAAAGTAAAGAATTATGCTTAGCAAAAAGACACTTGATAGTTTATACCTATGACTAATTTCTTCTTGAAAGTCCAAATACATCCCTAATGCATATACTTCTAGTTGTTCAAAAAGAGAGAGATGAAGAGACTTTTGTTCTTCATCTTTAGTTTTGGCTAAAATATGGGTATTATGGCTGCTTTGTATAGTTTATAAGCGTGACAGAGAGCAGTGCATGGGACAGGGAAGAGGGTTACAGGGTCAGACCATGAATCTGTGTCTGAAGAAAGCTGGCTTTGCAAGGGTGAATGGAAATACTTCAATGGCATTCAATGTTAGCCTCTAAGCTACTTTGTTCTATGCGTATGTCCTGTGTGACTACATACTTATGTGACAATAGATGCCCACTAGATTCTATACTGTTATATTATTGCATATTCAGCAAGGCTTTCTGTAAAGTAAAACAAAAAAAACAAAAACAAACAAAAACAAACAAATATTTCTGTTGCAAAACTTTAATCTTCAGAAAAGCACATATATTGTAAGCCATTTGCATAAATGAGATAATTAAATTATTTAAAAGCTTGTACATACATAAGCTTCTTTTAATTTTATAGAGGTTTTGGTATAGATAAAAGAAAATAAACATTGTTTGCTTCATTACTTGAAGACTTAAAATTATGTCAATCACTGTGCTTAATGCAGTAGAATAAAAGTACTTCAAAAATTAGCAATAAATGTTTTATATTAAGGGAGGTAGAGTTTGTAAATAGAAAGAGTCAAAAAACTTAATTTAATAACATACTTTTGGATGATACACATATTGTCTACACCAAATGTTGTACGGGCTCCTTGGAAGGGAACACCAGTTATTCCCAAGGGTATTGCTTGAGGTAGAGACATTTAATCAGAAGACTTAGGGTTTTCTGGTAGAAGATGCAAGTGACAGTTTTTCGATAGATGATTCAGCATGTTTGAAAGCCCCAGAAGAAAATATTAAGAATAGACTTTGGGAATCATACTATTTAAAGGCGCTGGTACTGATTATTATTTGTGTTATTTTAAATTAAAAGTTACATTATTTCAATAAATGATTATTTACTCTATGGAGTAGATATTTAGAGTAGTGGAACACTGAGTAAGAAACTGTTTTCCTAGCAGTGGGATATGTGATATATAATCAGTGTAACATAAATACAATATATTAACTCAGTGTTTCATGTACAAGTTAGAAGGTGTAAATTTGATAAGAAGAGAAACACCACAGAGTTTGGTTTGCAGGATTAAGTAGGATAATTGGTGTGTGTTTCCTTGAATCAGTAAGAGATTGGCAAGTCTTTCAGAAACCAGAGGAGTTGATGCTCATTTCTGAGAGTGAGGTGAAGAGCCTCTATTTAGGCAGATAAAAATTTGAGCTTTTCTGAAACCTCAAGGAAGCTCATTGCACTGGAGATAAATGAATAAGGTGAAAGCAGAAAAAACAACAGAAACCATGACACCAGGAGCTACAAAGGCCAGTGGCTAATTTTTCTATTTTTGTCATTTACTCTGATTGAATTAAGGTTCCAAATTTTCATCAGAAAAAAAATGACATGATGATGTTACGTCAAATCAAGCTAGAAGCAGGAGATAATTGCTACTCCCCCAAATCAGCATAACCTCCTATTCTAACTTTGCTCTCTAGGTTTAGAGATGTTAGAACATCCTAGGTATTGAAAACATAGCATCTAAAATGACAGTGTTCATGTGTAAACTATGACTTTAACCCAAACTAACTGTAATTTTCGAGGTATTGTTAGAGCTTCCTTTACCTCAAGTTACTCCCTTTAAAATGGGCTGACAAAATATATAGTTTTGTTTGGAGCATTTGATCTTATATACAACATTTGATGTAAACAATATGTGTATCATCCAAACCTATGTTATTCAACTAATCTTTTTGAATCCTTCTAGCTACATACTCCACCCTTCCTTAATATAAGACATTTATTGTTTATTTATTAAAGTATTTTTATAATACTACATAGGTCCTGTAGAAAAGTTAATTCTAAACAGCTAGATGATACTGTTGTTATCAACATAAAGGAAACTAAAGCTTGTATTCTTCATTACAATAGACTGGCATGAATAGAACTATCCACAGGATTTCCAAACCTCTGTTTTCAGGGTTTTTTTTTTTTCCTAAATCCTTAACTTTCCTTAAATCCATTCTAATAATCAAGGACATATATGTGTTTCTCAGAGAAAACTCTCAGCTACAATGTAGAAAACTTCTCTGCTTGCTTTTAGATACCATAGTTTCTGTTGATGAGATGTGAGGCTATGAATGTTGTCTGAAATGACAATTCAACGATGTCACCAGTCATACACCATTATTTCAATAGAATTATTGACATTGCAATTAAGCATCCTCTGCAATCAAGTGGCTCACTGTTACCTTGAGCCTTTTTTTCCCCCTGCACTATGTGCCCTAAGAGTTTCTGCAAACAATCAGTAAATGCACTGAGAGATCAACTTATATCAAATCTAAGGGGGAAGGATGAAATTTAAATAAAAATAAAGAAAGTGAATTTAATCTCAAAATTCTCTAAGACATCATTAGCTATACTCGCCTACATAAAATTCGTACTTCAAAACAGAACAAAGAATAAATGTATGAATACATAATGGCACAACATATTATAGATTACAGGTTAATTTAGATGTACACATCCAGGAAGTCAACAAAGTCCAATGAACATCAGCCCAAAGATATAAACCTAGACATAGACTCTCCAAACCTTCATATAATAAAAAAATTGTTGAAAGCAAGAAAAGTGCACATTTTCATGGGCAATTGAACCTCAAAAAAATTAGCACTTGGTTTTTCAGAAACACGATGGATGTTGGCAAGCAGTTGCATGACGTGTTCAATGTGCTGAAAGAAAAGAAAGTCAGTGAGCAGAGCAGATCATTCCTTTCAAATGAAACACAAAAGCAATTCAATTGAGGAAGAAATTCAATGCAAAAGTTATCCTTTGTAATTATATGTATCTCTCTTGTCATACTATTTTAAGATTATCCTAGATATAGCACTTTCATTGGTAAATATCTATTGTAATAGTCTGTAAAATAAACCTACATGGAGGGGATGGGTAATAATTGGAACATAAATGGAGGAAGAAAGAGGTAGTAAATACAGTCATTATCTACATAGTATGGTATGTAAAGATTAACTCCATAAAATGAGAGTAAGGATAGGATGGGAGAAGATGAGGGGTTTTAAACAATGGAAGATGTGACATTGATCAAGATGTTTTGTCCTCATAAAATGACTTCTAGAATTGAAATCCCTTTGTACAACTATGTATTAAAATTAAATGTTTATAAAAATGATAGCTGCATATCATAGATCACTGAGAGAATATTTAATTTGATTGTGTCATCCATTAATCATTCTTTAGTATCATCAAATATCTACGCACATTTTGTCATCATTTTCTCATAAGTGTTATTATTTTATAGGAATTTTTTTGGAATTTTGAAAGTGCAGGAAAGGGACTTAGGAATTACACAATATTCATTTCATTGTGATTAATATTCCTCTGCAGTCAGTTTAAGTCTATGCCAGTTCCCTTTCTATTTACATATTCCGTATGATATAAGATTGGCCATGAAATTATTTATTATATGAAATTTGGTTAAACATTTAATTAATTTATAATATATGACATTTTTGCCTGTACAAAATATAAAACAGGAATGTAATTTATAAGTCTCACTTCAATGCTCCCTATAAACTGTATTGTGCTCTCCTTGGAATGAGTTTAAATGTTGCTTTTGTCCTTTGTATTTTCTGTAAGCAAATAAGAGAATTTGTTTATCCCTCTCAATATTATTTCATAAATAGTATATGTGTCTTTTGGAATGACATCACTGAACACCAGAGACTACATAACTTAAACAATAACAGATTTGTCTTCTCAAAATTTTATAGACAAGACACACAACGAGGAGACAATGCTTGATAAAAAATGTACTGGTTACATTGCCCATGTAATTGTAACTCCTCTGTACGGTATTCTTACAATAAAAACAAAACAAAAAAAATTATAGACAAGAAACCCAAGATCCAGGGCAGACATCCTACTTCTTGAGTAGCTAGAATTCCAGTTGTGACCCACTGGTACATGGCTTTAGCATCGTTTTGACCAGCACTTCTGTGTTTCTGTCTTTGTATATGGCTGAGAATCATTTGACTTTTTCTGTCATTGAACCCTTTGTTCATCCATAGTTAAGCATTTTTTTGTCAATCATGGGGCTTGAACTCAGAGCCTGGGATCTGTCTCCGAGCTCTTTTGCTCAAGGCTAGTGCTCTGCCAATTTGAGCCATATTGCCACTTCCGTTTTTCTGCTAATTCGTTCTAGGTAAGACTCCCACAGACTTTTTCTGGCTTTGAATAGCAATCCTCGGCTCTAAGCCTTCTGAGTAGCTAGGATTATAGGAGTGAGCCACTAGGGCCTGACACACAAACTATTTTGAATTCATCTTGGGTCTTTCTCCTTATGTAATTCATGAAAGATATTAGAGATATGGACCTCCTGTCCTTGATATAATTTGGAAATATTGCCCCAGTTACTCACATGATTTTATTTCATTTATATATCTTGTCATTCAATTTTGTACCATAATAAATTTTTTATTCCTTATTTTTATTTTATTTTTCCTTATCTTTTTAATTAGCATATATTAGTAGTATGAGAGGGTTTCATTATGAAATATCCATCCATTCACACATACACTTTGGACAAATTCACTTCTACAAATTATTGATTCTCTCTTTTAAAACATAATACAGAAAAAAATAGAATTGAAGAGAATTTCTCTAGGAAGAAATCTATTTACTGTTACTACAAAGCTACATTTATGAAATTCTACCCTGATACTAAGAATATTATCAAGACTATATTTGAATTTACTCTGGTTGGCATAATTAGCTAAACACTTATCTTCAAATAATCCTTCCAGATGGAGCAGAGTATGTTCATAGTAGTTTCCAGGCATCTAGATATGTGGTTTAAATTGCTAGTCATTATTTATTACTAGATATGTTGAAAAACACAAGCTATAATTAAGATTTATGCACCATTAAAATACAATTTTATAATCCAAATTCACTTTCACTTCACTTAATGTCTTTTCATATGAGAAAGTTCCAAATTAATTAAAGAGCTCTTTTAATAAAAAAAACTCTGAAAATCGTACAGACAAATACTTTCTATTTTCTTACTTAGAAGTTAATTAATTATATACCACATTTGTGTCTGCTTTCCCTAGACTGCATAATTTTGAAACTTAATTTACTAATGAAAATGTAATTTTCTTTTTCAGTTAATGAAGGGAAATGGATGAAGCAGATACCCATATTACTTTTTATTCTCAATTATGAGATGAAATCTCAATGTCTTTCAGGCACTCCTGAGGATTTCCCACGATTTTTCCACATGCACCCCAGGACTGCAGAACTCAATCTCTTGGAGCCCATAAACAGAGATTTCCATCAGAAATTTGATTTGGTTATTAAGGTAAATTAAACTAATATTGTATTTCCTTATATTTATGAAATGTTAAAGAAACATATGTGGCTACATATATGTTTTAAGAATTAACATCAATGTGAAAATAAATTCATCATTTTTCAGGAAGACCAAGTTCAGTGAGGTGCCAGTGGTTCATGTATATAATCTTAACTACTGGTGGAGTTAATATCTGGAATATCATAATTCAAGGCCAGCCTGGGCAGAAAAGTCTGTGAGACTCTCTCTAAAACAATCAGAAAATTACTGGGTTTTTTGAAGTATGATTTAAGGCATAGAACAAAAGCTAAACCAGCCAGCTAATTGTGGTTAACAACAACAACAATAATAACAATAATAACTGATGAACAATATATAAATTAATTAATAAGTTCTGTTTAAATACACTTTATTGTTAAGTATCAAGGTGACTTTAGTAGTACTAGTAAAAACAGTAATATCTCACATGATTAAATATATGAAGCAAATATAGATAATATAATACAAATGTTCTGATCAAATATATGAAGTATATAGATAATATAATACATTCTATCTTCTAAAATTTATATTTTCACTAAATGGCATTGATTGTTTCAACAAAAAGTAAACAAGGATGATCTTTACGAAGTAGGACTTTATATTATTTAATAATGGGTTATTTTCTTTTTTATTGTTTTTTTATTGTGAAAATACTGTACAAAGGGGTTACAGTTACATGAGCAAGGTAATGAGTACAATTCTTATCCAGCATTGTTGCCTCCTCCTTTGATTTTCCCCTACCATCCCTTCCCTCCCACCTACTCATCTAGCCCCCAATCCCCATCGTCCAGCCCTGCCTAAATTATAAAGTTCATTTTTTCAACATAGTATCTTGTACATCTCATTCTCCTTGATGCAATGGGTCAATCTGTATCCCTATTTAAACAATTTGTTTTTTCCCTTCTCCTCCTCAAATTATACCAACATCAAATACAGTGAAAATAGGGTTATACCTGGGGGAGGGACATACAAAGCAACAAAAAAAAATCACATGGAACCTTATAAATACCTTAGAAACAATAGCAAGGAAGAAAAAAAAAACAATTGTGTCCCTATCTTGGAGTTCATTTCACTTAACATCATCTTATCTTACCTTTTCTGCTTGTCCCAGACATATACTAGTTATTGCAAATAAGGGAAAACATGGAACCTATGTTTCTTTGGGCCTGGCATACATCACTTAATATAATTTTTTCCAAGTCTTTTTTTTTTTCTTGGATATGGGGCTTGAACTCTGGGCAGTGCTCTACCACTTCAGCTACAGCGCCACTTCTGGTTTTCTGGTGGTTTATTGGTGATAGGAGTCTCATGGTCTTTCCTGCCTGTGCTGGCTTTGAACCATGATCCTCGGATCTCAGCATCCTGAGTAGCTAGGATTATACAGGCTTGAGCCAGGAGTGCCCGAGTCTCTCCATTTCCTAACAAATGGGGCAATGTCATTCTTTTTGATGGAGGCATAGAATTCCATTATGTATATATATCACATTTTCTTGATCCATTCATCTACTCGGGGGTATATGGGTTGGTTCCATATCTTAGCTATGGTAAATAATGCTGCAGTAAACATAGTTGTGCTGGTAGCTTTAGTATGGTCTTGTTTGTGATCATTCAGGTAAATGCCCAAAAGTGGAGTTGCTGGGTCATAGGGGAGCTCTATATGTATTTTAATGTTTTTTTCCTTTCATGTATTTGTTTCTAATGCATTTATAAGATTATCTCTTTGTAGCTTTGTATGTCCCTCCCCCACAGTATAACCCCTGCTTTCACTATATTTGATGTCAGTATAACTTGTAGAGGAGATGGGGAAAAACAAGTCTTTTAAGGATACAGGTGGACCTGTTGCAACAATGAGAAGTACAAGTTGTTATGTCAAAAACGAGCTTTACAATGTTGGTGAGGGGGAGGAAGTGGGGAGGACTGGGTTGGGGGGGGAGGCAGGGAAGGGATGTGAAGGGTAAACAAAAGAGGAGGCTGCAATGCTTGATAGGAAATGTACGCATTATCCTGCCCATGTAATTGTAACCCCTCTGTACAGTGTGTTCACAAAATAAAATAAAATAAAAAAGGGAAGGGGAAACAAAGAGGAGGCAACAATGCTTGATAAGAAATGTACTCATTACCTTGCCTATTTTCACAATTAAAAAAAAAGATGATCATAGGCCTGGAAAAAATTTCAGATCTGGAAATTTTTAACTGGCATTTCATACAGAGGGAGCAGAGGATTTTTTTTTTATCTTTTTCTATCTCTTTTTAATTTGACCCTGGTATACTAAGATAAATCCTTGCTAAAACAAAAACTTTAAATCCATGCTAAAATATTTGGAACTTCAATTAAGATTTAATAAAACTAATATGTTATAATTAAATAAATTATAAATTAAATAAATATCCATGCCGTGGAAGCCAAATATTTGTCCAATTAATCCAGTGGACTTCTTTGAGGTGAGAATTGAGTTTGGTTTTAAAGAAGACTGGGCACCTATTAATGGGATTGAAAGACAGTCATCATAAGAATAGACAAGACAACAAAAAATCATGGAATGAGTCAAGCAGATATTTCACGAGTTTTCTCCTCTGTGCACACTAAATAATTAGCCATAGAAATGAACACTTAAGGTATTTTCCTCTCTGTTTTACATTTAGAATAATTAAAGGAAGTGAAGTAAGAAATCTTCCTGAGCAAATATGGTGTTTTCTGAATATTTCCCATGATACCTTTACTCCAACTTATATAACATATGCTCATTTGTACAAAATTTGGAAGACAGAGCTAAAAGATCCTTGATGATTAAGAGGAGGTAAAAATAATATTTGATATAGCATTATTTAAACAATGCTCTTCATAAGCATATGTAGTTGCTTAAAAATAGTTTAATTATCATGCTAAGTTAACTATATATAAATACATTTAATTTAGCTTGAAATACTACTATTTAGTACAACTGCCAGAAATATAGATCCCATGCTTTCCCTTATTTACAATAACTAGCATATGTCTGAGACAAAGAGAAACGATCAGATAAGTTGATATTGGGTGAAAAGAACCCCAGAAAGGACTCAAATGTTTTTTCCTTTCTTGCTATTGTTTCTAACATATTTATAAGATGTTTTCTTTGTTGCTTTGCATGTCCCTCCCCCACGGTATAACCCCTGTTTTCACTATATTTGATGTTGATAATATTTTGGGAGGGGAAGGGAAAAAAAACAATTGTTTAAATAGGGATACAGGTGGACCCATTGCAACAATGAGATGTACAAGACATTATGTCGAGAAACGAACTTTACAACTTTGGCGGGAAGGGGAGGAGATTAGAAGGGATGGGAAGGGGAAACAAAGGAGGAGGCAACAATGCTTGATAAGAAATGTACTCATTACCTAGCTCATGTAATTGTAACCCCTCTGTACAATATTTTCACAACAAAATAAAAGAATTATTTTAAGTAGATTTTGTCCATGAAGCATATATATATATATATATATATATATATATATACACACACACACACTCCATGAAGTATATATATATATATATATAGTGTGTGTGTGTGTGTGCGTGTGTGTGTGTGTGAGAGAGAGAGAGAGAGAGAGAGTATGTCTAAAACAGATAAGCCATAGATAAGACACCAAATGTTAACCAAGAAACACAAGAAAAATCCACCAAAGGAACTAAACACAGAAAAGGGACATTGGAATTAATCATAAGGTTGAGGGAGATTTTTGATGATTACCCCAAGCTAAGAAGTGTTATACTGAAAGAGTATGCCCAATTAAAGAAAGTAGGGGATACGTTTTATCATAAGAAAAAATAAAATAAAAGCATGAGGACATTACACACCCAAATTCAGTTAACAGGAAAGGAAGTTTGGATATGATATGGGCAGATAGAGATGCTTTGGATTTCATTTAGCTAGGTTTGGGGAGCCATTCATAAAAGAGCCCCTGTTTTGTATTTATATAAACTGGCCATGCTTGAGATTAATCAGCATACATTGGCAATGTTCTTTTAAATTTTATGGGATTATATATAACTCAAAAATGAATAGTATCTACTGTCATCTAACTAGAGCCTTATACTGCTTCTCTGTAAGGGATTGAAAACATTTGTCAAATCTCTGCTTCCAAACTGCCTCATTTGAAGCCAACAAAATCGATCATTTGCCTTTACTATCAATGCCAGCTCTTGTGGCACACCTGTGTGAAGTATAGTTCAGTTCATCAATTACATAGGGAAAAAAAGTCAATTAGAAATAGAAACAGATAATTTCTTAAAATGATTTAATAACATTTTACATTATTAATAGGAGTTTTTGCAGGCATTATTAGATTCAAATTGTGTATTTTGTGTGAAGTCACAGGGATAATAAGCAAAATATCAATCTGTAAGAATAATAATTGGTCACCTGCTTGAATAATAACTGTGTATTGTGGCATTGTTCAGGGACCCACTGAACCACTACAATCTAACAATCCTCCTCTGCAGTAAGTCTTTCAGTTCCTTCCCTTTTTCTTATTTTAATGATGTTTCATTTTTCACTCACCACAAAAGTTTTATTGGGCTTGATCCAAGTTTCAATTTTGAAAGCTGAGGGGGAAAAAAGTAAAACACAATCAAGTATCTATTCCTAGACTTTGAAAAATAATTCTGCTTTAAAAAGCAGCATGCACACTTAACAGCTGGTTAGTGTCACGAATTAAAGATTAATCATCTTCACTTTTTTCTTAGTATTTCTGCCAGTGATTTAATGTACTGACAAGTAAAAATGTAAAGGTGAATCTAGGAAGACAAAGTTGGATAGTTTGCACAGTGTAGCATATTAAAGGATTAAAAGTCATAATTGGAAGACCAAAGGATGTTCCATTTCACCTCACAAACCTAACCTTCCATGAATAATTATCATTTGAGAATATTTAAAAACATGACAGAATTTGTGAATGGGAATCATATACGGAAGTTGACACAGGACATTCATGTTTATGTCTGACTTTTTCTTCTTTTCTTCTTTTGTCCTTCCTTCCTCCCTTCCTTCCTCCCTCCCTCCTTCCTCCCTCCTTCCTTCCTTCCTCCCTTCTTCCCTTCCTCCCTCCTTCCTTCCTTTTTTTGTGTACTGGCCCTGGGCCTTAAACTCAGGGCCTTCTTCTCTTGCTTAGCTTTTCACTCAAGGCTGATGCTTTACCACTGAAGCCACACATCTATTTCTGGCTTTTTAAATTCTCAGATCTCAGCCTCTTGAGTAGCTTGCATTCCAGGCAGGAGCCATCTAGGTCCAGGTTATTTGTTATCTTTCAACAATCTTTCCCTTACCCTGTCACTCTTAAAACTTTCAATTTGGATGATAAGAGAAGTGATAATCACATGTAACCTTAACTATACACCAAAAATGCTGGCAAAGTAGAAATATAGAAGAACATTTGAGGTGCTAGATGGTATTGTGTTTCATTCATGTGTGACATCTGTAACAAAGCACAGAAGATTTACTATCATTGCCACATTTTTAGTATTTTTAGAGAGCTATCAGTTTACACATAGGTAGTCCAGGCATCAAATACAAATCTACTTGTCTTCAATTTTTAGGTAAATAAACAAGAAAAGTTTTAATAATTCCCTATCTCTCAGTTCCTTAAAGAATAATTACATTTTTACTTAAATCTATTTGACTAAAACTTTGATTAAACTTTAGCTGACCAGAGGTCAAACCAAAATTGCAAATATTATAACATGGTCCCTTTATTGTCATTCTGTTACTCAGAGACCCATTGGATGTCTAGCAGGCTGATCTTTAACTTGTTTTATTTCTAATTCATGGACCTACTATATCACATCCTAAGATTTTACAATTCACTGTGTACATTCGGTGTCCAGCCTTAATTAACTACTTAGTTCATCTTGTTATTTCTAGTCTTTTTTCCTTTGCAGATGCAGCCCCTCTTTCTGAACCAATTATACCTCCTTCTCCAGGTCAAAGGTTTAGTTAACAATGTTTTTTCAGCTTTTAAATAAAAGAGACTTGTTCTAAAACAATCTTGCCCTTGGGTGGGATCCTCTCTTTGCAGCCCATTTCTCTATGGTGGCCCATAGTGGCCCAGAGCATTTTACAACGAATTTGTGTGCTTACTTTCTCTTGATCTTTTCCGGTAGGAGAGTGCGTTATTGGTTTTATGCTGTATCCTATGCTTAAATCTATCTCTACAGAACCCATAGAGTGTGCTCAGTAAATATCTGGAGTAATAATTTTCTTCTTGCCGAGTAAGTATTCTAAAACAGTTAAGGAATATTTGCATCTTCCCTACATAAAACAAATACAGTAAAAATATATGAACTTGGTCTCTAGCATCTTTGACTCAATTTAAAAAATTCTGTGGTGAAATTCTCAATTTCCACACTTGGATAAAAAGGCTGATTTATGTTTCAGCATTGTGTCAGCCACTTAGGACTACATCCAAAAAGGATATGTAAGCCTGGCAGGCTTACACCTAAAATCCTAGGTACTCAGGAGGCTGAGATTTGAGGATCATTATTCAAAGCCAACCCTTGCAGAAGAGTTTGTGAGACTCTCACCTCCAATTACCCACCAAAAGCCAGAAGTAGAGCTATAGAAGTGGTAGAGTGCTATTTTTGTTGTTTTTGTCAGTCATGGGGTTTGAACTCTGGGCCTAGGTGTTATCTCTAAGCTCTTCATCTCAAAGCGGGTGCTCTACCACTTGAGACACTTCCGATTTTCTGTTGGTTTATTGGAGATAAATGTCTCCCGGACTTTCCTGACCTGGCTGGCTTTGAACCACGATCCTTGGATCTCAGCGTCCTGAGTAGCTAGGATTACAGGTATGAGCCCCTGGCACCTGGTGCTAGAGTGTTAGTTTTAAACAAAAGAAACTCAGGAACAGCACCTAGCCTCCCCCACCCTCTGCACACACACAAAATCTACATTACTTGTAAAGCCAGTATATATATTTGTCAGTTGTGGGGCCTGAACTCTGGGCCTGGGCACTGTCTCTCAGCTCTTCAGCTCAAGGCTAGCGCTCTACCACTTGAGCCACAGCACCATTTCTGGCTTTTTTCTGCTTATGTGGTGCTGAGGAATAGAACCTAGAGCCTCATGAATGCAAGGCAAGCACTCTACCACTGAGCCACCTTCCCACCCACCCCCAAATATTTTTAAATGTAGGAAATAAATCAGAGAATTGAATTTAGTAAGTTTAAATATTGATATTGATTTGAGAGTTACATCCCTAGAGTCAATAAAATGTGTAGCCTATGCTGGTGTGATGATGCCAATTACTCACTTACTTTCCAGAGTTTCCACAGAGGCCTCAATTCAGTCAATCAAATCAATAAAGTTCATGGCTAGTGCTAGTTTTTTAAAATTTATTTATTAGATTCTTTATGAGTGCTTATTAGACACTTTACATTTGTCTTGGTGTTAAAGAGACTGAAATACATGCATATTCTCTCTCAAGGCAGGCATAGATAAATTTACCACGGTTTTCTGGCACATTTCCATTTGATATCTATAACTGTATTCCCAATTATTGGCTAGATAATTGATCATACTTTATTCATAGTTGTCAAATAAAAAATTCATGAAGCTTTGCAGTTTCTTTTTAAAAATGTCACACCTCCTACAACTTGATTATTCTTCCAGTCGGTATAACAATTGGCTAGCAACCCAAGCTAAGCTGTCTTATTTTCTCACAAGTCTCTCTGTTCCTATTTGTCTCCATCTGCATACTGTCCAGATTCTTCAAGAATTGATCTTGTGTATGTCTTCAACTCCCTACATTCTCTACGGTTGCCCAGCTTGCATCTCATACAGTTGTGTCTCAAACCTCAGTTCTTTTCCTTACCTCTCATTCATCTGCTCACACTGCTCATCGGGAATCTTTATAACAACAATAGAAATATATCAAACAGCTGCATGTGGCTTTCCAGCAGAGGCTATGCCATGTGGAAAGATCACAGGTGCCAAAAATCAAACAGAGTAGACTGTCACACATCATCACTCATCCCTTCTCAAAATAAAGAAGAGATCTCACATGAAAATGAAAGAACCACTTAAATTCATTAAATCTGGTAAGAGGATTGTGAGATATATTTTCCCTCTGTTCTGTATGTATTGTGAATTTTGTAACAAAGAACTACAGAGGTAAGAAGAGTGAAAACTTCCTTTTTGAAGAGATTAAACAAGAACCATCAGTGACCCAATGTAAGGACAAATCGAAACCAAAATTTCAGCATTTTTCCCAGCCAACAGAGACAAGGCACATGCATAGCAAACAAACTTTACAAATCTATGACTTCTTGCAATTGTCTAGTTATGTACTCCTAGTCATATTGTTCTTGAATGAATGAAATATACAAACACCGCTTTCTCTTCAAGTTAGTTCAACAATATTGCATATAGTAATTTACTTATGAACAACAGAAATTAATTTTCATATATTCTGATACTCTGAAAGAAGGCAACTACATATTTGAATTCTGGTGAAGTCTCTTCTGAGTTGTAAACTGCCAATTTCTCCTTCTATAATGGGTAGAGAAAGTGAAAGAGCCATCTGAGGTAACTGTTTATAAGGACCCTACTCTCATTCATAAGCATGCAGCTCTCACAACCTATTCACTTCACACATCATCTTCCTATAATGCCATTACACTAAGATCACTAAGGAAACTGGAAGTCATCTGTTTATTATTTTTTTGTTTTTTTTCCTTTGTTTAATTAATTAATTAATTTTTATTGTGAGAATACCAATCTGTTTATTATTGAGAAAATCATCCCATCCAAAATTTTAGGCAGGAGAAAAAAAATACCTGCGTGCATTTCTGAATAAATCATAGCTTTTCTGGAACCCACTGATCTATTTGAATCAGCAGCAATGTCCATCTTATTTTTTTTTTTTCTGATGGGACCGTGGTTCGCACAGTTGCTACATTGCTGAGGTACTTCTGAACCACGCCTCCAATCCTGTTTACCACTGCTTATTTTTAGAATCAGTTATTGGTTCTCATATGGACATGTGCGTGAGCCTTGGTATGTGTATAGTAGACATCTCATCATTGCAACCATCATAGATGTATAGTACCATGCCCAGCTTCTCCATAGAGATGAACTTTCATGGGCTTATCTACCCAGGCAGTTCTGAAACCTCAATCTTCCATCCTTAGCATCCCACATACCTTGTCACGTGATCTCAAGCTGGGTTAAAATGGGGGTTTCACAGCTTTGTTGTCTAGGCCAGTGTAGACCTCTTTTGAGTCTCCCATGTAGTATCTAAGCTTACAGACATGAGACACTGGAGTCTGGGTTGTTCAAACAATTCTTCTGTTTTTTTAAGTAAGTCATTACATAAAGCATTATTTTCTTTCTTTGTATAAAAAGCTACCCTTTTATTTTCTTCCAGCATATTCTAAAACTTCTAATAGGCTGAATGAATAAGCTCTTATGTCAATTAAATGAATTAATATACAAGGGAAGAATGGATAGTGTCCTCTTTTTCATACCATTATTCACCCAGTGGCATTACTTAGGTCAGAAATACAATGCAGCTTATGAGTAAAGAGGCTGTGCAATTGTAGATGCTGACAGGCAGAAATGACATTTTACTTGGCCACTCTCCTTTCTCCTAAGGCTGCCTGCAACTGCTTGAAATATAATGCCAATTTATCCAGTGTCATCACAGTACCTTGAATTGGGCCAAGCCATATGTCTTGAAGGTCAATGAAAGAACACGTTAGCAAGTTAATATCTTGTAAAATGCCCAAATTAAACCCACCTTTGAGGCAGTTTTTGACAAAACTCCGTTTCCCACTACACACACACACACACACACACACACACACACACACACACACACACACACACACACACACACACACACACACCTTCTAGTGCATCAAATGATTATTCCCAGGTGTTCTTTTGTCACAAGCTTCTTGGTTGATGCATGAAAAATATGTAGGCAATCAGCTCTATTTTGCTTCTTCACAAGAACAACTACACATACTAAATTTACCCTCATTACCTTGTATGCTCTGAAATATACTGCCATTATAAAATCAATACTTTTTTGTGACTTTTTATGTTGCTGATGCCTTTAAAATCACATAATACAAGATGGGTCATTTCTATTTTACCATACACAGAGAGCAATTTTGTTTAAATGGGTAAAGAAAAAAACTGTAGGGATCTATCAGAAACAAGAATTGGACAAAGTGGGTTTGCTGTATACCATGAGTTGAAAGAAATAACATGAGCTTAGCCATTGTTTCATCATCATCAATATAATTTTATGCACTACTAACCTAATTTTAGTGAGAAACAAAAAAGATTTTGGAGTTACAAAGAAGTAGATTTTGATTCTGGTCAGCATTAATGCAGAATTATGATGGCTCTCCTGTTCACAATCACCAGCCAAATATTTTGACATAACTCCGATGACTCAGCTTCCTGAGTGATGGAGCTTTTCTTCTTCAAATTATGGAAAAGTACTAGTCATTCTCATGTTAGTTTGTATCTCAAATTCTAAACAAAAAGGAACATTTTTAATCATTGAAAGGTCCTGTGAGTTTTGAGGATGATTCCTTTCATTGTAATCATTTACAGAATGGGTATATTTTTACTTGAAGTAGAGATAAAATATATTTTAGTCTACTACAATATTTTCTTTTTGGAAAATATATCAATTTTTATTTTGTTGTTGTATTTAAGACCTTCTGAGAGATTGCTACTTGTATCTAGCAAAGGCATCTTTTCCTTTTTACTAAACAAAATACACTTACATCCTCTTAGGAAAATGATACTCATTGCATTTATAACCTTAAAAGCAAATAATTTTCTTTTTTTTTTTTTTTTTAAATTTTATTTTATTTTACTTGAGAACATACTGTACAGAGGGGTTACAATTACATGGGCAGGATAATGCATACATTTCTTACCAAGCATTGCAGCCTCCTCCTTTGTTTACCCTTCACCTCCCTTCCCAGCCTCCCCCCTCCCTCCCACCCAATCATACCCCCCTCCCGACATTGTAAAGCTGGTTTTGACATGACATTTTGTACTTCTCCTTGTTGCAACAGGTCCACCTGAATCCTTAAACGACTTGTTTGTCCCCATCTCCTCCACATGTTATACAGACATCAAATATAGTGAAAGCGGGGTTACACTGTGGGGGAGGGACATACAAAGCAACCAAGAAATAATCTTATAAATGCGTTAGAAACACATGCATGAAAGAAACAAAAACATTAAAATACATATTTGAGGTTTCGTTTTCCTAACATCACATTATCTGACTTTTTCCACTTGATTCATACCTATACTAGATATTGCAAATAAGGGAAACCATGGGACCTATGTTTCTTTGGGCCTGGCTTACTTCACTTAATATAATTTTTTCCAAGCCTTTCCATTTCCTAACAAATGGGGAAATGTCATTCTTTCTGATGGAGGCATAGAATTCCATTGTGTATATATACCACATCTTCTTGATCCATTCATCTACTGAGGGGCATCTGGGTTGGTTCCATGTCTTAGCTATGGTAAATAATGCTGCAATAAACATAGTTGTGCTGGTAGCTTTAGTGTGGCCTTGTTTGTGATCATTTGGGTAAATGCCCAAAAGTGGGATTGCTGGGTCATTGGGGAGCTCTATGTGGAGTCTTTTGAGGAACCTCCATACTGAAAAGCAAATAATTTTCTTATATGCAACACAATTCTTTATAATTTGTTGGTTACATTTTGAGGGGTTTTTTTTAGGTTTAACATTCCTTTAAACATTTAGTAACTTACTGTCAAACTTTTTAAGTGACTTTTAATGTTTGAGTATCAAAGTTTAAATGAATCTCTCTAGGTATAAAGAGAATTGCAATTTTATGAGAAGTCTGGAACTAATGGAATTGAATTATTTAAGTTATTAATTAGTTGGCTTTCTTAATATGATCTTTGACCGAAGGAGCATAGATTTGCCACAAGCGACTTCTCCTTAAAACATTCCAAAAGAAAAATATGTCCATAGAAAAAAAAACAGAAATGTACCCTTTTGGAGTTTGAGCCCCAAAGCCATTGTAGAACTTTAGTGAGTTGAGCAGGTTCCTGCAGAGAATTTTATTACACAAATGAGGTTCCTCCCTTTCCCCCCCCAGCTTTGAAGTTCAATGTAAGATTGAAAATTTGTTCAAAGTATAAAAGAGTAATAGTCACTTCCTTAAGTGTCATGAGCAGTTATCTTTTTTATTTTTTTAAAATTTTTATTTATTTTTTATTGTGAAAATACTGTACAGAGGGGTTACAATTACATGGGCAAGATAACGAGTACATTTCTTATCAAGCATTGTAGCCTCCTCCTCTGTTTCCCCTTCCCATCCCTTCTCATCCTTCCCCCACCCCCCACCCAATCCTCTCAGCTCCCCCCACCAAAGTTGTAAAGTTCATTTTCGACATAACAACTTGTACTTCTCATTGTTGCAATGGGTCCACCTGTATCCTTACTTAAACGACTTGTTTTTCCCCTTCCCCTCCACAAATTATACCAACATCAAATACAGTGAAAGCAGGGGTTATTCTGTGAGGGAGGGACATACAAAGCAACAAAGAAATAATCTTATAAATGCGTTAGAAACAGTCGCATGAAAGAAAAAAAAAACATTTGAATACATATCTTAGGATTCATTTCCCTAGCATCACCTTATCTGACCTTTTCTGCTTGACTCATACATATACTAGATATTGGAAATAAGGGAAACCATGGGACCTATAAATGTGATATATATATACACAATGGAATTCTATGCCTCCATCAGAAAGAATGACATTGCCCCATTTGTTAGGAAATGGAAAGACTTGGAAAAAATTATATTAAATGAACAGTTATCTTAAACTGTTCACCCTAGGACTTTATCTATACCATAATGGCAAAGCAAAAATGCTAAGCCTACTTTTTTTCCCAAAAGTACTTGCTTGGACATACCTTATGAAGTACTTGCTCTACCTTTGGAATAAGATTTTCATGTGATTTACCAGGACATTAAAATTCAAGTAAATCATATGCTGAAATCATCTTGAAAGACAGGAAGAAATAATAAAATTAAAATAATAATAGCAGGGTGCTGGTGGCTTATACCTGTAATTCTAGCTACTCAGGAAGAGTAGCTAGGTTCAAAGCCAGCCCAGGCAGGAAAGCCCATGAGACTTATCTCCAATTAATCACCAGAAAACCGGAAGTGGTGTTGTAGCTTATGTGGTAGAGTGCTAGCCTTGAGCTGAAGAGCTCAGGGACAGGGCCCAGGCCCAGAGTTCAAGCCCCACAACTGAAAAAAGAAAAAGATAAAATAAAAATATGAGATACCCCAAACTCTCCCCTGCAAATATACCCTAGACAAGAACTGGAATTTGGGAAATAAATTCTTCAAAAGCTATTTGTGGAAAAGTTCAAAAGGCTGCAACTACTTAGAGGAGGGAGAGGTATTCCTTTTATTAATGTGAACATGTCATATGCATCAGAAATACTGAATTTTAACAATTTTTCAGTTCACTTCCTAGAGCAAGCTTCATTATATTGTGCATTCAGACAAGTAAAATCTAGTGGAAGAGAGTAAGATAGTCTATACTTTGTGGGGGGGAAGTTCATAATTTTTTTGTTTGTTTATATATTTGTTTATTTTGGTGCCAGTTCTTGGTCTGAGCTTCTTTTTGCTTAAACCTAGTGTTCTACCACTTAAGCTACAGCTCTATGTCCAAATTTATTGGGTAGTTTAGTGAAGATAATCGTCTCAGGAGGTCTTTTTGTTGCTGTTTTTGTTGTTTGTGAAATAATTGACTTATGTTATTTTTTTCTCTTCCTTTTCCTTTGGTTTATCCCCTGCTGTCACTGTTTTTGACTTAGGTACCCTATGTCTTGTATATACGTTATCTGATTTGGGGACGGGAAAGGGAATAACAAAATGTTGAGACAATGGACAAAGAGTGAACTAATGTAACATAGACACTATGTTGGAAATGAACTTTGCAATTTGGTGGGAAGAAGAGTCTAGAGTGAAGGAAAAGTGGGAGAAATTGAGACAGGGTACCAGTGTTCAAAAAGAAATGTACTCATCACCTTACTTATGTAACTGCAACTCCTCTGTATATCACATTTACTATAAAATTAAATTAAATATATATAGAGAGAGAGAGCCAGAGAGAAAGAGAGCCAGAGAGCCAGAGAGCAAGAGAGCGAGAGAGCGAGAGAGAGTGAGAGAGAGAGAGAGAGAGCAAGCGAAAGAGCGAAAGAGAGCACCTCAGGAATTTTGCTGCCCAGGCTGGTTTCAAACCACAATCCTCAGATGTCAACCTCCTGAGTAAGTTTGTAAGTTGTTTTTCTTTTTCTTTTCAAGTAATAATTTTTTAAAGTGTTTTTTTCTTGTAAAAATAGTGTACAGAGTGGTTACAGTTACAGGAGTAAGGTAATGAATATATTTCCTATTGAGCATGGTTACTTCCTCCCTTGTTTTTCCCCTACCATCCCTTCCCTCCCCACATAAGTATAAGCAGAAAATGTCAAAAGCTATGTACATATGACCATATAAGATGAGGTTAAGTGAAATGAACCCCAAGATAGGGACACAACTTATTTTTTATTTCTTGCTAATTTTTAAGTAATAGTTTTATTCAATATCTACTGATAAAATAGAAAACATGTAATGACAGAGTTTTCACCGGATTATAGATTCAAAATAAATAAGTTATATCTTCATGGTATCATACCTCCCTCTAATGAACCAACAAACCAACAATTGTACTTTTATCTGTGATCAATGTAAGAGGTGTAGGTTCAAAAATCAAGTTTTCTTCATTTGTAAAAGAATTCAACTAGTGGCAGAAATGAACTACAAACTCAAAAATAAATATTCTTTAAAGAATTTTTGGAGAGTGTTGCCAATATCTGATTTAAACTAAAAGTAGAAACAATTTACTGTATCTGATCTTGAGAAAAATGTAACTAAGCGTCAGGCTGTTTTAAGGATAGAAACTAATAATATTGTTAATGCAAATCAATAAATAGCTGAAAGTTTAAATATTTTAACCATGTAAACTGAAGAAGATAAGTCTTTAATGACAAGTGTTTAGTTCTAATTAAAGCGGAGAGAATAAAAGCATAACGTAGCCCTCTAGTAAAATTCATAACAATGCTCTTTTTCTTAAGCGGTAAATATAAATTGGTATGTAAATGAATATTTATGTATGCTGGGGTGCTTGATGAACCTACCAGAGTTTAAGACAGAGGTGAAGGTAAACACACTGTACTTGGTACACAAGCGTGCTTCGAAGAGGTTCATCTTTAGGTTAAAATACAAGAGGCAGTGTGGTGAGGAAGGAGAGAGAGGACACAGAGGAACTGATATTACAAAATCTCACTCACTGTATCCTACACTGACAGCACTGGCATCATGAAATGTACTACGCTTCAGAGCATGTAAAATGTCACTCCAAAGAATAACATAGAAGGCAAACTTTGAACTGGTCTTTCTTTTTCACTTTTAGGCTGAACAGGACAATGGGCACCCTCTCCCTGCCTTCGCTAGTCTACACATTGAGATACTGGATGAAAACAACCAGAGCCCGTAC
Source organism: Dipodomys spectabilis (assembly GCF_019054845.1). NCBI lineage: Eukaryota > Metazoa > Chordata > Mammalia > Rodentia > Heteromyidae > Dipodomys > Dipodomys spectabilis. Next base: position 752,674 of record NW_024870884.1, on the reverse strand, counting down.
TTCACCATGCCCAGTTATCAGGGTTATATCCTAGAATCTGCTCCCGTGGGAGCAACCATTTGTGATAGTCTAAATTTAACCACTCCCCTAAGAATTGTAGCTCTGGATAAAGACATAGAAGACGTAAGTTCACATCTTGTCATATATAACTTTGTATATTTGTTTTTATTTTATTTTATTCTAAGGGTGATATCAGAAGGGTTAAATTTACATAAGTAAGGCAATGAGTACATTTCTGTTGAACATTGTTACCCCCTCCCTCGTTTCTCCCCACTTTTCTCCTTCCTCCACTCTCCTCCTGCCCAAGTTTTAAAGTTCATTTTCAACATAGTGTGTTGTGAGAATCGCTGTTGCATTGGTTCACACTTTGTCCTTTGTCTCACCGTGTTCATTTATATTAATAGCAAATCTTGCTAAGCATAATTATGTAAACTATAGAACAGAAAACAAAGTCACTATAATGAATCTTAATATCATGATTTAATTCTGTATCAGAGATATTTTAAAATGGGTGCTTTAGTCCACCTGCAGGTTCTCAGAATATGGAGGAAAATAAATGTTTCACTTGTTGCTGGTGAAATCACCAGCACAATCTCTTATATTAATATAAATTGAAAACAATTTTATATAATTGTGGATAGTGAAAAAAGTTACAAAGTGAATATAAAAACAGCCTAGAGTATGATTAGGGAGAATTTTTGTCCAGGATTATGGTCCTTTATTAAAAACATATATGTGGGGACAGCTAACATACCAGCTAACAAGACCAGGAGGTCTTGATATTGCCTCCTCTTTACTCCACAGGTTGCTGTCACTTGGTTTTGTGGTACTGACCCTACCTCCCAGAATGGAAAATTATTGAGAATAGGCAAAATAGAATGTTACTGCTGTGTTCAGAGTGATACTATATAAAGCTAGGATATCAAATCAATAAGACCAGAGTCTCCAGGAATTTATGGATGGGGTAGGTAGCAGGGATTGAAACTGGAATTCTATTTAGCTGGGCCTGATCAGCGTGAGCATGAAAGAAAATAATTTTCCTAAGTTATTAAAACAGAGGTGGCATAATTGCAATGTTTTGCAAACATTGTCAAGTAATTGCTTGTTTGGACCAATTTTTAATATGAGGAATGATTGTCGTTAAGTACCCAAAAAATTAAAAACATGTGATCATGTAGTCACACAATTTTCTAAACTAACAGATTTACTTTTTATATATTTATATAACCTTACAAAATATTAAGAATAGTTTAATTTGGCTTCCCACACACACTCTAAAACATCTAACCCATCCCTAGAATATTGATATAACTCTCCATTTATCCAGTTGGTCTTCTTCTACTCATTTCTTACTTAAATATATATTTCATTCAGCTACAAGAGCAAAATCTGATTATATTGGACAAAATTCCAATATAATTTTATAGCATCAATTTCTCTATGAAAGAAAACTTATTTTCATGTACTTATTCTGTTTCTTGCTACCTGAATATTTCTTCATCACCAATTTCAAATCCTTTATGCTTCAACTAATGCATTTATCAATTACTTGTACTTTTTCACATCTCCCAAAATATATCATATATAATTTTAGTAATTTTCCTTTGTTTTGAAATACTTCATCTTTTATATAAATCAGTGTAGATACTTATATTCAGTGACTAGTGATTTTATATGTTTCAATTGAGGCATTTATTTGTTCAAGAATCTCATTCAGAGTTTTCATTAAATTGATTGTTATTCCTTGATGCATTTATCTAAAGTGGTATTTTCAGCTTTATAAGGTGTATTTCTCCCTTCAGTAGTTTAATTCTCTTGAGACTAGGTCTGCTGTCTTAATAATGAGTGTATTTTGAATGTCTACCACAGTCATTAATACTTGATAGACTTTATTAATTCTTTAACATGCTGATAAATTCAGATATGATTGAAGGAATTATGGTATCTAATATATATTTCAGAAATTCTAATAATACTGAATTAATTCAACAATCCACTCACGGCATGTCCCATTTCATGGCTGGACAAATCTAATTCATAAAGAACTCTCTATTATATTGAGATGAAACAAGCCTACTTGCAACTTCAAAATTCTCTAGTCACTGGAACACAGATTAAATATATGAATTAGTCATCAGTGGGTTTGAAGGCAGATTTATACTTTTCCAAATTATTTTATTTTCTTACTAACCATTCTTTAGATTATGTAAATTATTTTACTGTTAATATTATTAAAAAACCTTCATTAACATCAAAGTTGTTTTAATTTAAAATAAGAGAATATGGTATAAAATTTCTTATGATAATTGAAATTAGTAAAGATAATTAGCTAAGGATGAACTGTTTATAAAGACAGAAACATGTCAGATAAGACATGTGTCTACCTGGAGTTTGAAAAAGAAAGCAAAAGAGAAAGAAAGAAAGAGGGAGCGGGAGGTGGGGGGAGGTCACTGTAGGAGATTGACTCTAGAGTTGTTTCAAGAATGACTATAAGACAGCCAAAGACAAGAAGAGGATAAATTGAACTTATTATTCAAAAATTGAATTGTTCTTTTCTCTCTCAATTTGGTGAAAATAAAGCACGGTTTTGATACGTAATGAAACATTGATTAATAAAGAAAAATTTTAAACTATTTCTTTTCTAAAGACACATAGATAACTACATGTAGAGATATGCATATATATGTATATATACAGATTTTTATATTTATATATTTAAAAGCATTCTTACTTAAAAACACATTACAGTTTAAAAATAAGGCCTATTTAGAAGTAGAGAATTTAGTGTACAAGATTTATAAGAATTATATCTGAGAATATCATATTTTGAGTGTAGAACCAGCAAAAGTTGACAATGGAGTTCTTGATATAAGAAATAAAGAAAGACAATAATCAAGAAAGATTACCCATCTGTTTTGAAAAAAAATAGTAAATCTTAGTTCCATATCAACCTGTTACCTTTGTATAAAGTATTATTGTAAATACAGGTGTTCTTGGAATCTAGTTTAATATACTCATTAAAACATTACGTATTTTAAATGGTAATCAGAAGTAAATATCATTGTTCTATCTTTGATAGGTCACAATGACATTTAAAAATTTATGCATTTTTAGAAAAGGTTGTAATTTAAATGTAACAAGAAATGTTGATCATTTTATTTTCTACAGGTATGTTTTCACATGTTCTGTAATTCTGGTCTCTTGTACTCACAGAGTGTGTTTAATGTCTAACTCACATTTAGGTTCCACCTGGTGGAGTTCCTGTAGGTACTATTTGTGCATTGTCTGGTTGTCAGTTGTTGTGCTTTATCCTCTTGTTCTTTTTTTCCTAATAAAATTTCATCACATATAAACATATCTAAAAATTCTTTATGAGAATGGGAACACATTTCTGTGTTCAAGTGAACACAGGAATTCCTGTTGGTTCAAATGAACCAACAATATTTGAATTTGAATATTGTATCATTATTTATGGATTCTTAATCTACAACAGATATGAGTAATTCATCATCTTTCTAAAAGATTTTAAATTTTAAACCAAATCCTTCAGCAAAATGCTGTTTAATTAAAATTGGCAGGTTAGATAAAATTTATTTTCACTTCTCGTTGTACTTTGTCATTTATGTACCTACATAGGTACATATGTTTGCATGTGTATATGCATATGTATAGTATGTTGATTGTGCACATATAGACATAAATATGTTCTATGTGTATGAAATAACACATTTGATTCTTATTAAATACCTCTCACAAACACAGTTCTATATGGTAAAATAATTTTATTTTACATTTATATACTGGTTTATCTTGATGTTAGTGTAATTGCTTTTGTTTTCATTTCCTCTGTATTTGTGAGTGCATGATAGAGTGAATTTTCCCTTCTGCAAAAAATATACAACCAATGAAATGGAGTAAAAAATCATAATTTTGCTTTATTCTGAACTAATATTTTAGATTAAATGAATATTCCCTTCTCTTACACAAGTAAATGATATTTACTAATCATTTTCTTGCATATATATTGAGCATACATATTACAACTTTCTTGTTCCATGTAAAAAGTTTCCAGTTGTGAGCTATTTTCCATTACGATTTTCTGCTGAATTTTTGACACTAAACTTAGAATAGTGTTCCCTCATTAATCACTTTTGCCATCATATCATGTATAAAAATTTTTATGTCAGAATCTGCAGATACCCACCTCCCTATATTATTCCGTATTCCTTCTTTTCAGTCTACCTGAGAGTCCACTCTCTTAACATTTTCATTTTTATTTGTCACACTTTTGTTTTCTTTCTCTTTTGCATGCACCCATCCAACCATTCAAATTTCTGTTATCTCTGAATTTCAGTAATTACATATCATTCATGGACGGTAATGAAACATGAAGCTTTTATAATACCAATATAATTTCTATTAGTCTTGAAATTTTAAAATATTTAACTCTAAGTGTATATTATTTCTTCTAAGCTCTTTTAATATTTATATATAATATCAAATCTGGTAATTTAATTAAAGATTACTCTTCTTTTTGGGGAACCTTACAATATTTAAATGAGAAAGAAAGCAAGCATGATATTTATAGGGAATGAACAAAATATACCAATGTTCCTTTGTTTTTACATTGGAAGAGCAAGATAGCATTATGCATATGAGTGTTTTTGTTTTTGTTTTTGTTTTTTACTGTAAATGAAGTTACTTTAACTCCCAGGTTGAAATTTGGAGCTCCAATTTTCTTATTTTGTTTCCATTTGCTATTTCTTGAATTGAAAATAAAGTTATGGAAAGTGTAATTAAGTATTCAGCAAGACTACATCCAATTGTGTTGGTTTCAATTCTACCTTTTTTTGTAATTTTCCCTTTTCACTGTGATTAATCCAGTACTTCTTTTAGTGTTTTTATACGCTACATTATAGGTCACCATCTTTTGGATATTTTCAATGACTTACAAGTAAACATCTACTTAATCTTTCTTTGTCTTTAGGAATTCGTTTTTCTCTTGGTCTCTTTCTCACTCACCCTTGGCAGTATCAGGTTATAAATTTAAGCACTTTCATTTGCTCAGCTTGTTGCTTCACTTCACCACTCTACCCTTGAACCATGACGTTTTTGCAGATTAATTGGAATTTGAGTTTCCTAGACTTTTGTACTAGAACTGGCTTCAAACATGAGTTCTCCAGGTCTCAGCCTTTGTGAGCCATCAGAGCCCTCAAAGAAATTCTTAATACTTTTCTATGTTCATTTGTATAATAAATTTCAAAGACTGCCTCATTTATTCAGCATTATAGATAATGGATTTTTTTTTCTTTAAAGACAAAAGACCCAGAGCTTCACCTTTTCCTGAATGATTACACGTCAGTGTTCACCGTCACGCAGACGGGCATTACCCGCTTCCTCACCCTGCTTCAACCAGTGGACAGAGAAGAACAACAGACTTACACCTTTTCGGTAAACACGATTATGGCTGTACATCTGTATCATTATAACTGATAAGAGATATCTGATAAAATGCCAATGTCAATGATTTGAGGAGAAAAAATTCAATGTGTCAGATAACACCACAGAAACTATTTTAAAAAATCTTCACATACCTCCCTCTTCTAGTTATACATCTGTGTAGAAATGTTAATATATATTTTCCCACAGAAGGAAACATTTCTTAATCTTTATCAACCATGAATGATAAATACACATTAACATACACCAAAAATATTTTTTTCTTTCACTCACCGTTGGAATCTTTCATTTCTATCACAGGGTTAGGCTAGTGTTTCTTAATGGTATATTTTTCCTGTAGAGAAAATTTGGCAATATTTGGATTTCACAGTTGTCACAACTGTGAAACAGTACATATATCTGATGTGTAGACAGAAAAGCACTGAAACTTGCCAAGTGAATAACAGTTCAAACAGCAAATAATGATCTGCCTAATAATGTCACTAGTATGGAGATTGAGAAATGCCAATTAGGCTTATCAGCATAGAAATAAGCATCAATTATTAAAGTCACTATTTAGCATATATATGTACACATATACACATATGGATTTATATGACTCAATCTATCAGTTTCTCTATATATGTATATATAGACTAGTATGCTTGGGCAAGTAGTACATACAGTTAAGAAGTAATTCAAGTACTTGAATAAAATATAAAAGAAAACTGAGCTCATAGACACAATTTAAGAAGTCATCTAGGCATATTTTCTGGAGAAGCTTATATAACAGTTAAGCAGAGTTTCACCAACATGACTGTTAAATTTCCATATGTAATTGATTCCAGAAGTCATAGAGACAAAGATGGATGTCTGGTGGTTGTAACACTCATCTTGTTTTAGGTACTTTTATATTACTAATAATGTGATGAAGATATCACTAATAGTGAATGTCAATGAGTCTTTCAAAAGTAAGCGTATTTTAACCATGTTGATGGTAAAAACACTATATTGCATTCAAATTTAGTAAACGTGAAAAGTATTTTTAATTAAGTTTTAAAAGTTAAATTATAGTGAGATCTTAAGAATTAGCCATGTTATTATTTGAAGTTTCAACAACATTTTATGTAATTTATATTTCCTCAGGTAAAATGTGCTGGGAGTTAAAGTGCATTAAAATAGAACAAAATCCTCAAATTACTTCCTAGCACATTAAAAAAAAACCAAACACCTTCAAATATATGTAGTAGTATTTTTACTTTTTCCTTTTATCCATGAATTAGCCCTGTGCCCTTTGAAACTGTTCATATAAAATAGTGTTAAGTTGTAGAGGTGGATTATGTACTGCTTATATTCAATGATTTCTCTAATTGTGTGTCTTTTTTTTCCTTTCACCAAAGATAACAGCATTTGATGGTGTACAAGAAAGTAAGCCAGTTGTGGTCAATATTCGAGTGATGGATGCAAATGATAACACACCAACCTTCCCTGAGATATCTTATAATGTCTACGTATACACAGACATGAGCCCTGGGGATAGTGTCATCCAGGTAATTGCACATGGATATGAAGGTACTCAAAGAAAAATAGTCTCCATAGATTAAAATCATACTGATAAAAGCTGGGGATATTATGACATTGGTAAGAGCTAGAGTGTTTGCATAGGAAACACAGAGAGAGAGAGAGAGAATTGTTAAGCTGAAAATTAATTATATAGTTTAGTTAATATTGAATATTTAAATTAAAAATTATGTTTCAAATAAGAGTATATATGTGCATGTGTTCAGACAACCAAATAGATGTTGGAGCTAAATAGTTATCAGATATAATAGCAACATATGCATTTATACTTGATTTAAAAATTAATGTAGTAAGCATATTTAATTTAATGAACATAATTTAAATATCAAAGTAATTTCAAATTATTATGGAAATAAAATAAAATAAATTTCTCTTGATGATAAATGCAACAGACTGCATTAATAAAATGACAGATAAAATACCTGGGTATTGGTCACCAGTAAAAGTGAAAAGTATTTTCTAATTAAGTTTTAAATAGCCAAAGTACTGAAGTACTAAGAATTAGCCATGCTATTATTTGTAGCTTTGAAGATATTTTATGTAATTTGTCTTTCCTTAGGTAAAATACGCTAGGAGTTAAATGCATTGAAATGTTGCAATCAATACAGAATGGTAATTTTATATAAAATTGTTATTTCAAATTATATTTGAAAACAAATCTAAGAAAATATTTATTCTAGGTCTACCTTAATAACAGTAATGATTTTGATTTGTACTTAGTAGCCTTAAATAAGTGGCAATTCATTACTAAATATTTTTGTATTTTTAACATTCTCATTATCAATCACAAGGATACAATATTCTTCCTAGTGGCTTTAAGCAATCTTAAATAGAGTTAACTCTGGTAAGGTTGTTTTCATGCTTTCTAGTAGTTTGCAACATTTTTGAGGAGCTGCTTAGAAGTACAGAGTTACCAAGATTCACTTTAGCTTTCTGGATACAGATCTTGATGCATAGTACCTAGGTTATTAATACTAAAATAGAAAACTCCACTGCTTTCAGATGTTCAACATCAGAGAAACAATTGGTCTAGACAGTCCTCTAAATTTGAGAGACAGACCTAATAATTTTACATTATCTACAAGCCAGGAAATTGGTGACTGTATACATATATTATAAGATGTGTCAAATAATTATTATAATATATTTACATATGCTGAATAACAACAAAGAAATACATAATATGATCTGACAGCATATAGTTTACTCTTAGGTGAATGAGTCCATGCATATCCAAGGTATTTTAAAAGCTGGCCAAATGTCTGAGCAATATTCATAAATCTTCATGTACTGGTGCTTGATTTTTGTATCCAGCTTTAACTTTGGCCCTCTTTGATTACATTTACCTTTCAGTGCTACTAACCTGCCTCAAGATCCCTGAACATGGTGTTCACTTTCTCATTTTTTTTATTGTGAAAATACTGTACAGAGGGGTTACAATTACATGGGCAAGATAATGAGTACATTTCTTATCAAGCATTGTAGCCTCCTCCTTTGTTTCCCCTTCCCATCCCATCCTCCCACCCCCTTCTCCACCCAATCCTCCCCCCCCCATCCTACCAAAGTTGTAAAGTTCGTTTTCGACATAACGACTTGTACATCTCATTGTTGCAGTGGGTCCACCTGTATCCCTATTTAAACGATTATTTATTTGCTTCTTTGTATGTCCCTCCCCCAAGATATAACCCCTGCGTTCACTGTATTTGATGTTGTTATAATTTGTGGAGGGGAAGGGAAAAAACAAAACACTTTCTCATTTCTTATAAAGAGAATTTCCTGCTTCTTAATCGCTTTCTCTCCCATTTCTGTTTAAGTACTTTGCCTTTCTCTTCTGATCCTTTATAATTATTTCTTCTGTGGTGTAGCATCCTTGAGTAGTTTTCAGTAAATTTAAATTTTCCCTAGAAACTCCTATTCTGTATGTGTGCATGTGTGTGCGCATACGCACATGCTGCTTCTGGGTCTTGAATTCAGACATTCAGTGCTCTCCCTGAGCTTTTGTGCTCAAAATAGCACTCTGCCAATTAAGCCATAGGTTTAGTTTGGTCTTTTTGGTGGTTACTTGGAGGTAAGAGTTTCATGCCTAAGCTGACTTCCAGCCACCAGGTCCTCAGATCTTTTCCCCAAGTAGCTAGAATTACAGTCATGAGCCACCAGAGGGTGAAACTCTTGTTCTTGCAACTCATAAGTAACACAGCAGTTTGTAGCCAAAGCAGTGATACAATGAGAAAACATTTTAACAGGTTACTGTTCACAGTCCCTGGAGAGACACATATGTGCACATGAATACACACACACACACACACACACACACACACACACACTTGCTTTCTCTATAACATATTCTCTCTCGTAAAGTTCTCTTATAAACATGGTTATATTTATAACCATCTGAAATTACCTTAATTTTTTGACCCTCAAATTGTACACCAAAAGAGATCAGCAAATCTTTCTCTCTCATTTGCTGTTTTAAGAACAGGATGAATCAGACAGTAACACTTATTCCAAGAATGGATTATTAGTACCCACATTCCATGATTTAATATAAATTCAAAAGGACTCAGTACTGTTCCTGTTTGGGATTAGATAGAAAAAGACACTTGATTCCTGGGGTACTGGGAGTTTTTCTGAATATTCCTACCATGTGGACATAATCATTTCTATGTATAATGAGAATGGTAGGAAATACTTTCAAATTACAATCATAAGCTCTACTCATAGGTTGGTATGGCATAGTTTTCCCACTAAAGAAATTATCTTACACACTTATTTTGAGGACAAGACTATAACTAATGTGAACCTGTACTTCTCAAACTTTCTGTATAAGTAGCATGATAGATACTTATTAAGTACTCAATGAAGGATAAAAGATATGAAGACAACTAGAAAATGAATGATTGGAATAAGTAGGAAGTGGCAAATAGATTCCTCTCTATTCCTTATCATTTGGACCAAGACAGCTACATTTTTCTTCATGAGTCACTCTTTTATAGGCGGCAAAATTATAGCTTACACAGATAAAGGGTTGACAATTATTTCTATGTTTTTATTTAATTAGACGTGATTGTCATCTCCATAATGATATAATTGGAAATAAAAGTAAGTTTTTGCAGAGAATCAGCCAGCAGGGACCAGGGATGTTTAACTAAGAAAGCAATAGTAATTATATGTTGGAATTGTATCTCAAAAATGTTTGCCTTAGGAGGATCAAAAGCTTTTTTCTGGAATTTGAAGGTTACAAAGTTAATTTCCCTTAGGGATCTCATTCTGAGACTGATCTCATGTTTCATTTAAACATGTTTTTAATGTACTTTCATGATTTATGCAGATTATCGTGATAGATGGTTGTTTTATCAATATGCATACAAATTTTAAAAGTTATTTAAAGGCCAAGAAATTAAGCATTTTTAATCAACACATCTATTATTATTCCTGGTATGTGGCAAGAAGTGGTATATCATCATATAAAAGCAAAGAAATAAAACAAAATAGGTTTCTTATTGGGAGAAAACATTTATAGCTAAATGACTCATTGAGAACTGGGATGTGCAACATCCATTTAAAGCCATGGCGTTGTTCCTTCTATACCTCCCCTTCCTTGACTCAAAGGACCCTTCAGAATATCAAGGGTTCAAGTTTTCTTTAGTAATATGTTGTCAAAATGGTATCTACGATCTATGGTATCTTGACACTTGACACCTATCCTAATAATCCTGAGAGAAGATTTCCTTGTCATTTAAACAAATGTCAGAAATTATTTCCTTAATGATATTTACATTCATCGTTTCTCTGTTTGTTTTGAAATTGAATATTGCAACGACTCCAGATTTTGAACTTAGACCCCAATGTACACAAGACAAGGGTACCAGGGAAACATTTGGTGCCAGTTTGACTGAAGCTGTACAATAGAGGTCATTTTGAGTTATGCATACACTTCATGACAACCAATTCTGAAGTCAAACAGAGCACTTTCCTAGAATGAGCCCTTTCTGAACTGGCTAAAGTTTCATTAACTGAGGGGATTTAACTCATCCCCTACTTAGGTGTTCCTTATACTACACAAGTCATTATGCTCAACATTCGTGGTTATAGATTATTAAAAGAATTTACAGATTCTGTAAATTTTTGGAAATGGGGTAAAAGAACGATTAATTTTGACTTGACAGGACAGGAAAGGATTTGTTGGGATAGATATTTGGACTGAGTGTGAAATGAAAAATAGGATATGTATCTGAGAAAAACATCACAGATCATATGTCTGTAAAATCAGCCATAATTGGTGTTACTTTCAATATCCATTTGTTTTCTTTCATCAACTTGACAATGATATTTTTGTGTCTTTACTTTTTGGGATAGTTGAACTGTTGGATCTTGACATTGACACTTTTGTTTATCAAATTATAAGGTCTTCTGATAGTCTTTTTCCAATGAAATATATATCTTTGACCTATCTAGGACAGTTTTAAAAGTCATAATCAAGTAGATCACACACGGCACCTTAAACATTTGATGACCTTTCTTGCCTGTCATCACCAAGAAATCTGTTCAGTTATCTTAAAAAAAAGAAGAGAAAAGAAAAGAAAAGGAAATGAAAAGAAAGAAAAGAAAGCCTTCATACCTTTGATGGATACTTTAGTAGTTCTCCATCTTGTGAGACGCCTCTCAGTGCTCTGTGACTGTCCCCTGCTGTCTAAATTCTATTTGGAGTTGAGCCTAATGTCTCTTCCCTATCATGTCTATGTTGACACTTAACACCTATCCTAATAATCCTGAGCAAAGATTTCCTTATCATTTAAACAAATGTCAGAAATTCTTTCCTTAATGATATTTACATTCATCGTGATGACTCAAGATTTTGAACTTAGACCCCAAAGGGTATTTCTTTTATTATGTATCTAGTCTTCATTTGTCTTCTTTCAGTAGCAAACCCATGATGTCCCTATTTTTGTATTAGTTCTTACTTTTGATCTTCAGTCTAGCTTTTCAAGAGCAACTCTACTTCTATTTAGCATAAGTGCAACCAGGGATTCCTACATTTATTTTGAAAAATAATTGTTTGATAGAGTAAATTCACCATTGCTAAAATTCTGCCTCCAGTGTGCTCCTCTTTGCTAATATTAAGGGTAATTCAAGTCAGGGGTTGGTTAGTGTAAGGACTAGCTGTATAGTAAAATAAGAGAAATATAATTTTGAAAGTATCAGTCCTTTGATAAAATATAAGGAGAGAATAAACCAAATTAAGCAAACATGCCATTATATGAACATGTTATTACTTTATATGCAAATATAAATGAATAACTTCATTCATCAATTCTGTATTCTAGAGTCTGGTTTGTCCTCATAAAAGGAATTTCCCATGTTTTCACATTACTATTAGGCAAGTCTGTTCATTTTATGACTGTAAATTTTATATTAGGCAGTAATGTATATGTCTATTAAAATTATAAGACCAGAGTATGCTGGTGTACTAATTCTTCTATTGAATTAAAATAATCAAAGTAGCAACTGGCAGAGAAAATTAGAATGTCATACATTCTTTAATATAAAAGCAATTCTACAACCTGTTACATAAAACATGATGTATCATTTCTCTCTATTCTCACAAATATGCAAAACTGCTATATTTAAGCAATTAAATTCAAATAAAATGAGAGTCATCAGTATGACATGTTTAGGAACAGACAGAAATACATATCTAGGAACAGAAAGCAAACACATTGGTTACTTTTTACTGTGACTAAAATCCAAATAAAAATCCAAACAATGATTAAAGTTCTGCAAGGGGCAGAATTTTGTAATGTATATTAATTGTACACAGTGGAATGAATGAGTAGTTGTTTCAGACTTGCATGCAATGCACTTTGATTATTTCCATCCTACTATTAATTCTTCTGTCCTCCTCATTGAATGCCCTCCTTGGTGAAGAAAAATTCAGATGGTAAAGTGTCTAAAGAACTGTTTTCATTAAGCATACCCAAAATTGTGTCTACATAAATCAGAAAATATGCTTCCATTATATCAGAATACCATGGTGTAAACATAGCATGCCCATACCATGAACCATGAATAAGATAGATTGGGTTATTTTTTATTTTTCCTCAAAAACATTTTATATTACTATATCTCTTTTTATCATTCAAATCTGATAGGAAATATTTTCATCCACATTTTGGAGACCAAGAGAATTCAGTCATAATTTTCTTCATACATAAGAACCAATAGTATGACACAATGTCACTTATTTTCTCTTGCAACATCTTCATCAAAAGACAATATTACTCCCTGCCTTGCCCAGTTTTTCCTTTCTACCATACAGAAACATTGAAATATTGAAACAAAACAAACAAAAGAGAAAAAATGTTCAGTACATATATATATAATCAATGCTTAATCTATTCATCAATTTATGCTGATGCAATGGTTTTCAAACTTTCATCACAAGTGAATCAATCCCTAATCAACTTGCTTCCACTTTTCTTTTCAGATTCAATGTATGCTAGCTTATTTTTGCACACATTATTTTTTCCTTTGGTTTGGTCATGAGGCTTGAACTCTGGGCCTGGGCTATGTCCCTCAGCTCTTCAGCTCAAGGTGAGCACTCTACCAATTGAGCCACAGCACCACTTCTGGTTTTCTAGTGGTTTATTGAGATAAAAGTCTCACTGAGTTTTCCTGCCTGGGCTTTGAACCACGATCCTCAGATCTCAGCCTGCTGATTACTTAGGATTACAGGTGTGAGCCACCGGTGCCCAGCATTACCCACATTTTTATAGACCAGTCATGTGTTGCTTAACCACAGAGATAGGAGAAATAAATAATTTTCTCATAGAGTTCATACATGCAAAAATGAAAGATAAGGACCCATTACTTGAAATAGCATTGAGGGATATTGCAACCAAAATATATGAAGTTACTTCTGTAATAACATGGCATACTCTTTTACAGTAAATTTTATATTTACTGCAGAGACATAGCTCTATAATATTGATAGGAAGTATAGGTTGGGAAGTATGCATACACTACTATAATAATTCATGCAACATTAATATAATCATTTGCTACCATTATCAAGTATTAGGTACTGACAGATTTGTGTATACTGTGACATGCAGGGCAAAATTTGCTTATCCCAGTGTGACCACTAATATGTAAGCAATGGATTGCATTGCGATGCTACAACAGCTATTTCACCAGGTAACAGGAATGTTCCAGCTTCGTTATAAACACAAGAATCCACCATGCTCAGTGCAATAAACTGCTGACTCTGATGTCATTAGGCAGCACATAGCTATCTTTACATGTGTATTTCCCTTTTCTATGAGTCATTCTCAGTCTCTTTTCCCTGGCATATTCTCATCTTTAAGATCCTATCTTCAACACAAGTTTGTGCCTGATATTCATATCTACCCTACAGTCTGATAACAAAGGTAACATGAACTAAGCATTTTTCTGCATTGCATCATTGAATGTTACTCTAAAATCTTCTTGATTTTAGGTTCTTTTTTGTGTGTGTGTGCATGTCGGGGGAGGGTTGTGCTCACACACATGCATGTGTACTTCAGTCCTGGGTTTAAGCACAGGGCCTGGGCAATATCTCTAAATTTCTTTTGCTCAAGCTGGCACTCTACCACTTGAGCCACAGCACCACTCTTGGCTTTTTTTGAGTAATTTATTGGAGAGAAGATTTCATGGAGTTTTTCTGCCCTGGCTGCTCTCAAATCATGATCCTCAGATCTCAGGTTCCTGAGTAGCTAGGATTATAGCAATAAACCATCAAACGCCCATCTTTAAGTACTTGGATGAACACATTATTAATGGTTGGAATTCAAGAGTTGTTTTCTGTTCCCTACTTTCTAGATCTGGAGTATAGATAATTTATTTGAGATATTTTTGCTTTGCATATATGATACTTTTGTTTGCATATGGGCAAATAAAATTAACACTTAGCTCATTATGTTATTCTTTTATTTTTTTATTACTATTACTATTATTGTTATTATTAGTAGTCAGTTTTAGGGCTTGAACTCAGGTTCTGTTTGCTGTCCCAGAGCTTTATCGCTCAAGGCTAGCGCTCTAGCACTTTACACCACAGTGCCATTTCTGGTTTTCTTCTGGTTAATTGGAGATAAGAGTCTCATGGTCTTTCCTGTCTAGGCTGGCTTAAAACCATGATCCTCAGATCTCAGCTTCCTAAGTTGTAGATTATAGGTGTGAGCCACCGGCCCCCAGCCCCACTGTTATTCTTTAGTACAACTGAAAAGAATAGTAAAAAGTTAATTAAATAACTAACACATGTAATTCATTTGTGGTTCATCTCCTGCGCATTCCCCCTGTTTATGGCTTCCTGTGTTCTCTGAGTATGTGCTCTGATATGTGGTTGGTTGACTATGTAATTTTAGGGGTGTTTATATTGCCTGTGTTTTGCAGCTGGATTTGGTATTCACAGTGCCTCCCAGATGGGTGTCTACCTCAATTTAATTATCATCCAGCTTATCCTCCCTTCCAACCTCATTTATGAAAATGTTAAATAAGACCAGCCATAATACCTATGTTCCTGAAACACACTCTTCACTGCCTATCTTTGCTTGATGCCTTGTCATTTATCACTAAATCCCTTTAGCCAATTTAAGTCCCAGGAAGTATGTTTATATTAAATCCAGTTTGAGCTAAATTTTAATTAAGATTTCCTGAGACATTTTAAATGATTTACTCTAATCAAATTGATATTTCCTATGACATCAACCCTCCAGTGTGATCCACAAACAAAAAGATGAAGAATTTTTCTGACATGAATAATTCTTTATAAGTGTACATCATTTCAACTCTTTCCATAAATAGTTCTCTTTTCTTTTGCCTTTAGGTCCTGTGTCTGTCATCTACATATAAATCCCAGACTTGTGTTATGAAATGTCTTCCTTTGTGGAAGCCACATCTGTCCACCTAAAAATATCCAAGCAAATTATTTAGCTTCATTATTGGCTGACAAATTTCCTTTGTCTTCTCAATTATTTCTATTACTGATATTCCTACATGCATTATATTCTAAATGCAAAATATAATAAAAAGGCAGAAAGAGAATACACACCATGCATCACCTTTAGCAAGCAAGCTAGAGTGTATGAAAACTTTATTTGCACTTATTAGGGCCATTAAACATAAACTTTTATAGGGCTATTAATTACTATGCATCTAAACTGAAATTTCTAGGCAAAGTCATGATTTATTGAATAGCAAGCACCAAAGAATTTGTCAGATTCCTGGAGGAAGCTGTACATGATAAACAAATGCTACTGAATAAATGTAAAATGGGCTGAAATACATAAGAAAATGTAATTATAAACTGGAAAATAACTGTACAGGTCAATTTACGCCCAAAACATGTTTTCTTTATTCAAAGGAAAACTTTCCCCATGTGTGAAATAAGCCATTTTCCTTCTGCATTCATCATTGTGCTGTAGTGAAAACAGAAAATTCTGGGAATGTATGTAAAATGCACACCATTCATTACATTAGAATGCACATTAGTGAATGTATATGAGTCAGGAAGTCCAAGAGTCTTATTTTGCTTAACAAATTTGCTTCACTTCAATGTGACTTCTGGAATTGACAATAGTTACTCTCCTATCACACTCCATCATTCAAATATATTCTATTAGACACCAATTGCTTGGAAAGGATTTTGAATATGTGTTTACCACCTCTATTCACATTTATTATTTTAGAGGCTTGAAATAGATTCTTTTCTCTACAAAACTTTTTCTTGGGCTGCACCTGCCATGATATTCTCTAATGAGAGATGCACTTATTTGTAGTGTGCTAGGCCTTATCGGTCCATTGTAAGGCAATGTGCCCCACATAATACAGAAAAGCATTATAAATGTATGGCCTTAAGACAAATAGATGGATAGCAGCAATAAACATAAGCCTTTTCTATTTTATTTATCCCCTTGGTTTTATGTGTTTTTGTATCAAGGACAATATTACATTTCCTATAGGGCTATCAGATTGTTAGCCGTTTCCTCTTTTATATTATTAAATATAAACAGTCTTCAAGGTCCAACAACATTTTTCCTTATGAGTCTCATGAGAAAAGGCAAACACCTCAGTTCTGTGATTTCTTAATTCAGGAAAGACAAAGGCATACATGCCGAGAAGTCTTAACTTATGCTTTGTCTTTGGACATAAGCTTCTGGTTTTTTTTTAATGGAGAATGACAAACAGTGGTGCAAAGTTGAATCCGAAGAGGATGTTTATGTTGCGATTTTCAATTCCAGCTCACTGCAGTCGACGCAGATGAAGGGTCAAATGGAGAGATCACGTATGAAATCCTGGCTGGGGCTAAGGGAGACTTCATCATCAATAAAACAACAGGGCTTATCAGCATCGCTCCTGGGGTGGAATTGATAGTCGGGAGTACTTACGCGCTGACGGTCCAAGCAGCGGATAATGCTCCTCCTGCAGAGAGAAGGTAATTTATATTAGATCCAATACTGTCTTTTCATTGCTCCTGTTTAACCCCATAATTAAATTTAAGAAACTCAGCCAGCATTCTTTTATCCTATAAACAACTAAATTAGATCAGAAAATCAGAGGGTGAATTCTCAGGAACTGGATATTGTTATTTGGTTAAATTTTGGGAAGAGGAAAATAAGTCAAGATTAAGCCACAAAATAATTAACTCTGATTTCACAGCAGAGGCAGGTCTGCTCTGGTGCAAGAAATGGGTAATGTTAGAGGCATGTTTTCTACGTATTACTGAATGGCAATTGGCCAGAAAGTGAGACAAAGGCTATTTTCTTCAAACAAAGTCACAGGGGTGTGAGCAGCATGTCATATCTCAGGGTTTTGGAGACATCTCTCAGTTACTAAGAATTGTTAAAATACATGTGTAACACAGTATATAATATCCACACATGTATACATGCATATAAAGTACATATATCCTGCATATTTTCTATTCTCCAGTTGAAATGTATTAATTTATTGGGTTTTGACAGACTTTAGTACCCAATAAAATATAAATGAATATCTGCTGGTCAGACTTGTGAGATTATTTTTTTCTTCACAATGCATCTAAGGGTTTGTATGAACATTGGATAATTACCTCAAATCTTTGTTCAGAGTAATCTACTATTTCTTCATGTGAGTCTGTTTAAGAACTCCACTTTTAATGTTTTATTAAGTGATACTCTTTCTTTTAGTGACAGTGGAGAAACACACATCTTAATTATCACTCTAAACATGTGCAAATACATCACTATATTAAAATCCCATCAGATCCATAAAAGACTTTACATAATTATAAGACTTTTAGACTTTATGTAATTATAAGACTTTTATATAACAGCCAAGTTGCCTTTTTATAAGTAACAATTCACAATTCCAACTGCAATATTTGGAGACTTTATACAGTCTCTCCAGTTTTTTGTAATATCACACATTTGGATTTTTGGCAAGTTGACAAGTAAAGAATACCTATTATTTTGTCCTTGTTATTGTAAGTAAACGGGAATATATTTTCTCTATTTAAAAGCCAACATTGTCATTTTTTCTATTTTTATTAGTTTATAATAGTTGTAAAAGAGGTTTCATTGTGATATTTTCATAAATTAATTCAATGCCCCTCCAACTCCCCGTGTTTCATGAAACACATTCAGCAGGCTTTGTTCTATTTTCACACATGTATAGATTACTTTGACTACATTCTGTGCTTCTCTGTTTGCAAATTATGTAATTTTTCTACTGATATGGTGACTCTAGGTCACTATTACTCTACATTTTCTATCACATAGTAAATGTAAACCCTTTTTGCCATTGGAAAACATCCTAGTTTGTACTGCAAGATATTGATACTGACTCATTTTCTCCATCTGCTTATCTCAATACAAAATATGGAATGGTTCCTCTCTTAATTCACAGTTATATTTATTGTATCAAATATTGCCTATGTATTTAGATTCATTTCTGGTCATTTATCATTATGAGACATAGTCAGGTGAGATATATTTTTCTCTCTGCAAAATGACTCTAGTGCCCTTGTACCAAATAACTTGGGAAAGGCAAAGCAATGGAAATGACAATTGTGTGCAATACCACTATTGGAGCAGGTTGACAGAAATGTCTTTTATCAAGCAAGTAATTGTCAATAGTGGGGAGATGTAATTATCAATAAATAATAAATAAGTCATAAATGTTGAAATTTGATAAAAATTGGCTAGGAGCCATCGAAAGCAATGGTAACAAATTTCATAATATAGAAATTTTTCCATATTTTTTGTGGGTTGACAACTTGTGTTTACAAACTTCAATAAGAATGACTCTCAAAATAAAGGCAAGCCTGGCAATGGCGGCTCAGGCCTGTAATACAAGCTACTCAGGAGGCTGAGATCTGAGGATCAAAGCCAGCCTGGACAGGAAAGTCCGTGAGACTCTTATCTCCAATTAACCACCAGAAAACCAGAAGACTGTGGCTCAACTGGTAGAGTTCTTGCCTTGAGCTGAAGAGCTGAGGGCTAGTGCCCAGGTCCAGAGTTCAATCCCCACAACAAAGAAAGAAAGAAGGAAAGAAATAAAGAGAAAAAGAAAGAAAGGAAGGAAGGAAGGAAGGAAGGAAGGAAGGAAGGAAGGAAGGAAGGAAGGAAGGAAGGAAAGAAGGAAAGAAGGTGATATAAAATAATGAGTCAGGGAGATTAGGAGTATTTTACAGCCACAATAGTGTGGTTTTTTTTTTTTTTTATAAAGGAGAGACAAAAAGTGCAAAACTAAAATATGTTCTAACATAAATTAGGATATTATTTGAGTTAATGGTACATTTAAGTCATTTAACTTAATTCAGTTAAATTGAGTATATACTTATTTAATTCTGTTATGAATACTTAGGTATTCATGATTGCTTAGAAAATTTACCTTGGTTCTAATAAAGTTCTGACAAAAAGATTGATACATGATATAGTATCATTTTAGTATTCCTATTTTTTTCTCACAGAATCTAAGGCAGCTTTTAATTAACAATTGATTAAATAGTTCTCTCTCCAGTTAAGTAATTGTTTTGCCTGTGAATATATAAATGTTATCATACATAACATTGCATCCTACACTTAACATTAAATGACTCAATAAATGAACAAATAGATAATAAACAAATGAATCGTCATGAATTTTAAGAAAAAACTAAACTATGTTGAAGAATAATTGAAGTGGTAACATTGACCAGGATGCATCATACTTACAAGCTGATTTGTGCAGTTAAAATCCCTATATACAAGTACTTAAGAATAATTTAAAACACAACAACCACCACAACAAAAATACTGTGCTTCCACAAATCTTCTTTTGCTGGGGAGGCAGTGGGTATATAAGATTGGTGGGATGGTATCTCCACATTCCTGTCATCAGCTGGCACCACAGTGGAATCCAGGCTTGTGATCAGAGATAATACAGTGCAGAAAGATTTGAGCCGACACTGTAATCAGAAATCCAAGTGAAGGAACAAGAGCCAAGCTTAGGAGACATGAGAAACCAAATCATTGTGGGAGTTTGAAGGGAATGAGGCATTTGATCATATCAATGAGCAGCTCTAAAACTAACACTTATTTTCCATGTATTTCCTTCTCAAGTATTGATTCTTCTTTTATTAATTCCTTCCCCTTTAATTGTATAGAACTTGTAGTTTAGGGTTTATTACTCTGAATACACGGGTGTTCTGGGCCTGTTTTGAATGTAAATGCATCTGGCATACACTTCCCTCTTCCCTGTAATAACCCTTGAATGTTTTTTGTTGTTATTGCTCATTTGTTTGCTGGTCTATCTATTGTTTGTTTTTCTTGGCCTCCTATGATGGTTTGTAGTCTCTGCTTCTATAGATTGTTGTGTTGTTGTGTTTCTAAAATATAGAATAGAACTTGTGAGCACAAGCTCTAAATACAGCTTATATAGCATGCTATTTTTAAGAGACAAAGGGAAATAAAATCACAGTACCTGTAGTATTTTAAGCTTACAAGGAAAAACCATAGAAATGCCTATAACCTCTGCCATTCAAACAATGTGGAAATGCAGAAATGAAGCAGATCTATTGTGGCACATATTGACATATTTAATAGCAAACTGCAAGGCAGAGTTTACAGGCCTCTCAAAGCCATCAACACCTTCTCAATTATTATTACATATCACTATTACAATATTATTATTTATTATTGATTATTATACTGGTTATTATAATACTGGAGAAATTACATCATTTCTAAATTCAAATTAGACAAAATGTGCCTTTCCAACTCTGCTTTATCCATCTTTTTATTCTTATAATCATTGTTTCAACCTTTCATTCATGATATAAATTATTGAAATTTTTATTTCATATTCTGAATCCAATATTTCAAATAATTTATAGATTCAATAAGATAACATCCTTTGTTACAACCTGAGATATTTCTATATTTAAACCAATTGGGTAAGTTAAAATTTTCTATTTGTTCTTATAGATGCAAGCAGATAGAACAGGTGGATTCTGAATTCAGCCACCTTGCTGTTTACCTTATCTTCTGTTGTTGATTAATTTTATAACTTTAATACAGTCACTTAATATTTAAAATGTTTTAATTTACTGTTTGTAAAACTAGTCAGTCCGGTTAGAAATTTTCAAGTGTCTTTAAAGTTATAATATTTTCTGTTATATATGCAATGTCTTTTGTTCCACATTGATATTTATTATACAATGAGAAAAAGTGAATACTTTAGGATTCTCACTGATAGAAATGAAGATTTATCTACATCATACTGATGATATTACACAAATAAAATTTGGTTAGATAGATGCTCGGTTTTATGCATTTAAGACTCTATAAAATTTAAATATGAAATGCTCACATAAAGTATTTTTATGTACCTAGTCAGTGCCCTGTTTTATTATGTGCTTAAATAATGCTGTTGAATTACTACTATTTATAATAGCTTTATCATTTTATTGTTAATACTATTGATATTCAGTTTTAGGAATGTCATTTCTGACATTACTCAGATAGGGGGAACAGAAAATATATGTTGTTCAAAAGCAGCATCACTCAAGAATAATAATTTGTATTTAAATACATTTTAGAGAGCTGAAAGTGTTGAAGAACAGGCAAGACCTTGAAATCCCCTCTTTCCCAAGTAATGCTAACATTTGAGTGCAAGAGGTAAAAAGCGTGTAATTACCAATCGCAACCTTGACTTATTTGAAAAGAAGCAGAGGGAAAAAAAAAGTAAAAAAAGCTGTAAACCAAATTTCAGTGTTCATAATCTATGTCTCGTTTAAACACTTTTAAGAGTATGAATGATTTATTAACTTTAATTAATTCTAGGAAAAAATTCACGTGACCAAAATACTAAATCTTGATGTGAGTTTTTTGTACTTGATAGGTGAATGCTCTTACCATAGATCTATGTATACCTCTAGCCCATACTGCCACTGGCTACTTTGGAGACAGGTTGTAGCTCCTTGCTAAACCATGTCTCTGGGCCAGATCCACCAATATTAGGCCTCCTGTGTAGCTAAGGTTAAAGGTATGGGCCATTGCATCCATCTTTTTGATGAGAAGGGGTCTCTAGAACGCTTCTACCAAGGCCTGAAAAGAATCCTCTTTTCTGAGTTATTATCTTCCCAATCTCAGTCTCTGATGTAAGTAGAACCAAACAAGGAAGCCCCTGGTGCCTGGGCAGACCATGGCTTTTATTTCAAGCATTTAATGACAAGTTTTATTCTACTTGAAGAAAAGTCTAATCCCCAGATAGAAATAATAACACATGATTTTAAACAGAAACATACACATACAATTTTGTGAAAATGATGTTGAGAGGAAATGGTGCTGTATTTGTGTAATATATATATATATGCGTGTGTGTGTGTGTATATATATATATATATATTAATCTCAGTATAGAGGATAGCCTGTAAAATAGTAAGTCTTGTTCATAGATTTGAGTTAGTGTCTCTTCTCTGTAAACCTCTGGCATCTTAGATCTTGAGCTTTCATTTTTTTAAGACAATTTCACTGCTCGACAATACCAGCTGATTCATTAATACTAATGATATTTTTTCTTATTATAATAGAGTTGCTTCATATTCTACAAGGAAAGATTTCCTGTCATAGAAGGGTCTAACTAAATCTAAATTTTTATTGTCATGTTATAATCTTTAAAAGAGATGGAAACAATTTTATTTTGTCCGTATTTTGTGAGTATTATCTCATGATCTTGAATCTTGACATACATGCACATAAAGCTATTAATATCAGCAATTAAATTAATGAAAGAGAATCCATAATATATTATTTTGTGCTGTTTTAATCCTTACTCTCTCTGTTGATTTCCTGAGAAGAGAGCCTGAAACACAGTTCCCATTACCAGATGGTTAGAGAACATATTTTTACCTTAAAAAAATCATAACAAGTATTAAAAATAAAGTCAGAAATCAAGTCCAGATAATTTGTGAGCTCTTTATATAGTCATCCTTTACAATTTTATGATTAATCTAAGTAGGAAAAATAGATGCAGTAGGGTTTTTTATTCCCTTTTACTAGATTAATTTCATAAACATTTTATTTTGGTGATGGTAATTTTTTATGTTTTATCCTTCCAGGTTTTTACTGTTTCCTATAAAATTGGCGAATGCTTTAGCCTACAAACCCAAGAAATGAATGAAGGATGCATTCAAACTTTAAGTGTGATACAGCCTTTTGATATTGTGTTCTCTTCTCATTCTCTGCAGGCACTCCATCTGCACAGTGTACATTGAAGTACTTCCTCCAAATAATCAAAGTCCTCCCCGCTTCCCACAGCTGATGTACAGCCTTGAAGTTAGTGAAGCCATGAGGATTGGTGCTGTTTTGTTAAATCTACAGGTAAGCTCCCTGGGATGTTCATGAGTGTGAAGGGGATATAAGGCGGGGGACATCCGTGCTTTCTTATATTCTATTGAATAAAAATTCCAACTGGAAAGAAAAGCAAAATGAGAGGGATGGAGGGTTCCTACCATTCATTTATTCTATTGATTTCCACAATTGAAGAATTCATGTTTTGCTGTCAGGGATTAGCTGCGATCATTACAGGAGAGAATGCAGGGATTGGAAACATGCAGTGGAATATGTTTTTGCTTTGCAAATGAACAGTCAAGAGCTGACTGTAATTTTCTGACTTGGATGTCTGTACACAGCTGGATTTATTTTTATTACAGTTTTGGATTGGAGGAAAGAAAGAAACCTTCCACTCCAACTCTGATGTTAGGCATTCAGATTCATAGGTAGATATTACTTTAATTCTATAACGATGGGGAAGTTTTATAATGTTGTTCCTCAGCCTCCTCAGGAAGAGGCTTGGAATGACTTTCCTCTGGTAATTTGTTGCTTCCCCCTAATTTACTCAAGAGTTTGCTCTTGTTGATTATTTGCTATTAGAACACATGGGAACAACATTTTTTCAAAAATATTACTAACAATAAAAAACTGAAATTTGTGGTGCTATTGACTTATACTTGTAATCCTAGCTACTCAGGAGGTTGAGATCTGAGGACTAGTGTTCAAAATCTGCCTAGGAAGAAAATACCATTGCCACTGTTACTTCCAATTAACCAACAGAAAGGAGACAGTGGAAGTGTGGCTCAGGGTAAAGAGCACCAGCCATAACTGATGTGTATTCAAAAGTGAAAGACCCCCAAGTTCAAATTCCAATACTAGTGTGTTTGCCCGCATGCACACACACACACACACACACACACACACACACACAACTAAAAGAGTTTGAAAGACCCCAGCCTTGTGCCAGTGGCTCATGCCTGCGAGCCTAGCTACTCAAGAAGCTGAATTTTGAAGATCGAGTTTGAAGCCAGCCGGGACAAGAAAACTTGTAGGAATCTGATCTCCAATTAACTATTAAAAGAGCTGGAAGTAGAGCTGTGCTCAAGTGATAGAGCTCTAGCCTTGAACAAAACAAAATAAAACAAAATTAAAAAAAAAAACAAAAAAAAAACACGTCAGTACAGTGCCCAGGCCCTGAATTCAAGCTCCAGGATCAGCACAGGTACTTGTGTTCACACACACACAGAGGATTGACAGATGTCAATGACCATATTAAATGTCAGAAATGATACTGTTTCTTCAGAAGGGAGAAAATAGGTTGATTCATCTGATGAAACAGAAAACAGAAAGAAATTAAAACAAAATAAACTTTTCATTTCTAAGGTCCAGGTAATAAAATTATATATGGGTTATAAGTAAAATTTCCTTGACTGTGTTTTCTTATGCAATTTAATTTTCTATGAGGTAAGACATATTACTTATAAAGTACTGTAGATTTTGTTTCAATAAATCTCAGAAAGATTTAGTAGCCTTATTATTGGAGAGCTACCTCTGCTCTAAAGATGAAGAGGCATTGGCCTTTTCTTGTCTCACATTTCTTGTGTACAAAAGTTGAAGAAAAAAAAGAAACAGAACTCCACTTGGAATGGTATTTCTATTCACCCTTTGTGGTGCTGGCAGGAGTGAAAGAAAGGGCATCAATTGCACTGCCAATCTCTATTAGAAGAATTAGAGTGACACCTGAACAATGTTTTTCAAAGCCTGCAACCACCCACTTTTGTTCATGAACAACTTAGAAAGAATTTAAACTATTGACCTAAAATTTGAAAAGCATCCATCAAATTACCTTCCAAAGACTTTTTGTAGTCAGAGAACACATGAGAGACACTCTGGTTGCCCAGAGGCCTCTCTCCAGTGGTATTACCTACAGCCAAGGCAGTACTTGCTTTCGAGTGACCCAGAAATACATAGAAGACAAGAAACTGCCTTCAAAATTATCTGCTTTGATTGACATGGTTCTTTTCAGACCACAATTCTTGTTTTGTTCCTTATGTATGTTCCATTTATTTGATCCGCAAGTTACTTGAGGGTCTGTGAATTTTTTCCCCTCTCTATTAATACTGCCTTGTAGGCTCTGAAGTGATGGCATTCCATAGGAAAAAAGGGTACCCTACCTCTGCTTTCTTGGGCCTCTTCTTTTGATGAGAACTAGTTTTGATTGTTTTAATTGCTTTCATCCAGGATTGGTCAGATCTTACTTAAAATTTTGACTGTATTTATTCTTGACTTAGCAGTAAAGCCTGTAATAATGTTGTACAATGTTGTCAAATAGCACCAGAGAGCTAGCTATCGATGCTTTCTAAGTCTCTGCTTGACTTTGCTCAAAGTGTGCATAGGTATTCCACAGACATTAGTAAATGCCCCCCCAAAAAACCCCAGCAACAACAACAAAAATTACTGT
The DNA here is from genome assembly GCF_019054845.1 of Dipodomys spectabilis. Lineage (NCBI taxonomy): Eukaryota > Metazoa > Chordata > Mammalia > Rodentia > Heteromyidae > Dipodomys > Dipodomys spectabilis. Next base: position 726,364 of record NW_024870884.1, on the reverse strand, counting down.
CTTCAACTTCTGAGATGGTTGCTTAGCATTTGTCAACACATTTGAGACATTGAACTAATTTTTTTCAATTATGAAATCAATCAAGTATGGGAACTCTATAACAGGCTCTTTGTGTCTTTGCATTTTTAGCTAAACACACAGACATATAAATGTACACATACTAAAGTTAAAGCAAGGCTATCAATCAGGATCATATGCTGTAGTCAAGTACATGTTACCATTTTTGAACTTGTAAGAAAATTATTTCTTTCCAGATTGTCTGTATGTGTATCATGTCATCATCAAAGCTACTAGCATAGTCATCTTTTTTAGAGATAAAATTACCCTTAATCATCATCATCACCCTTATCATTCCCATAAAATAAAAATGGCTAATATTTAATAGGTACTTAATAATTGACTGCTATTTAAAGTCTTACTTTAAATTTTACTATTTCAATAAGAAGAGCTTGAGAGATCACTTTTAAGCTGCACACCCAAAAGGAATATCCCCCCTTCTGTTTTGTTGTTGTTGTTGTTTAATGATTTCCATTTTCTTTCAAAATGATGAAACTTTTATCAAGGAAAATTTTCTAACAATAAATAATAGCATACATTCAAAATCAGTTGATTAGGCAGAGTTTGATGAATCAGAATTTTGAACACGTTTTTCTTAATTGTAGATTTTTTGTCTTTACCATATTATATCTTGATTATTTTTATGATTTTGTTATCAAGTTTTCACTTACCAATTGTAATAGGTTAACGTGCTTAAAAATAGTTTTAGCCCATTATAAATATATGTATATATATATATATGCACTGCTCTCGTTTCTCACATTTTACTAGACTTTTGTTATTTTCATTGACATGTACTTATTTGTGAAACTGAGTGGCAGTGAAAGCCATTACACTCTATGTATGTCATTGTTGATTTATAAAGGAAATAAAAATAAATATAGTACTAAATGACAAAGGGATTAAACAACTGTTTTTGTTGTTTTTACAGGTTTACTTAAGTAATTTGTGAAAAAAATCACCATAAACAATAATATGTAGAATCTATATGTAGATCTCAATGCCAATAGCATTGCTATCTCTCTTTTCATGTCTTTGTTCTTTGTCTTTTCCATGTGCTGGGATTTAATTCAGTGTGCAAGTTCTTGCTTAGGTTTCTTACTCATAGGTTGGGCTCTACCCCTGGAACCACACATGCAGCCTGGTTTTCAGCTGAGTAATTGAGGTCACTATCTCCCAGATTTTATTGATGAGGCTGCCTTCAAACTATGATCCTCCAGGTCTCAGCTTCCTCAGCTGGAAATACAGGCATAAGCCCCAGGAGACTCCGCTCTTGGAAAAAGGCAATTGAGATAACATGTAAATGACATAGTGCTGATAAAGAAAAGAATTAGTTCATGTTAGTTATTTTAATTATCCTACAAGAGAAAAATAACATTTTTCTTATATGAGTTAACACATAAGATATGTGTGACTAAAGTTGAGGAAGAAACTCTGGAAACTTGGAATACCACATAGGTAAATAAAATGTCAGAAAAAAATAAAATAAAATGTCAGAGTATAATGACAATAGGTATATTCCATAGATGATCCTTCATTACCTTTACTGGTTCCACTGAAGAAAAATGACCACTTATGATTTAGTAAATGATATCACATTCTAGAAACCAAGATATAGATGTCAAGGAAATCATTATTTTAATGAAATTATCAACCTAAAATTTTAATAGGACTTCAGTAATTACAGAGAGCCTTGAAGTTTCCCTAACTTCAATGCCCCATAAAAAGAGGGAAACAACTTTTCAATGCAGGCAGAAAACTTTTGCAGAGGTCAAATTCCAGGTACTCTCTTCACACATCCAATCCTACAGTCTATGAGCTTGCCCCTGTCCAGTACTGCCTTTCTGAACCACTGATGTTTGTTAAGTATCTTCAGCTTGCCTTGGAACTACCAGTAATACTTTTAATAGCTAAAGCTAGCTAGATATTCTCTTTCTTTCTAAACTTAATTTTATTATTTTGGTTATGGTTTACCATTGTTTTTAAGAGAGAAGGAAAATGTTACAGCCGCTGTCAATAAATATTTTACTAAGTCCATTGATTCTGGGAAGATTTAATTTAGCCACTGTTTTGGAATTCTGGTTACATCGTACAGTGAACTGAGTGACGTTGCTGGTTTTCCTGGCTTCTTTCTGCTAGAAACTGCAATCTCAGGAAAAGTAGTTCAAAGACAAAAAACAAGAGAGTGTAGAAATTAGCGAGTCAGACCAAAGTGTGAATGTTACCATCTCTGGTAACTGAAGGCAAAAATAAACAAACCATTCATTACTTGAATATAAGTGTAGAAATAGTTCATCTGCTCCTCTATGTTTTCTTTTATCTTTTTGTATTTTTCTTGTGTTTTAAATAATAATTTCAAATCCTTAGAATTTAACCTATGCTCCAAAGGGAATTACTATTCACAGTCCTGAAGAAAACTTCCTGCTGCCTTGATCTCCCTACAGAATCAATTCTTCTCCAGAATGGTTTTAATTAAAGGCAAGCTAACTTATAACAGGCCTCTCTACAGTCTCAGGTCTTTTTGGAGGTGCCAATTGTGTATTAACATCTAATATCCTGGTTTTTTGTTCCTCTTTATTTTTCTTTTTTTTAAATTTTTAAAATTTTTTTATTCTTTTTTAATTGTGAAAATACTGTACAGAGGGGTTACAATGACATAGGCAAGGTAATGAGTACATTTCTTATCAAGCATTGTTGCCTCCTCCTTTGTTTTCCTTATCCCACCACTTTGCCCCCCATTCCTACCCCTCTTGTGCCAAAGTTGTAAAGTTCATTTTCGACATAACGTCTTATACATCTCATTGGTGCAATGGGTCCACCTGTATCCGCATTTAAACAATTTGCTTCTTCCCTTCCGTTCCACAAATTATACCAACATCAAATACAGTGAAAACAAGGTTTATACCATGGGGAGGAACATACAAAGCAACAAAGAAATATCTTATAAATATGTTTGAAACAATAGCAAGAAAGAAAAAAAAAACATTTGAGTCCTTAACTTGGAGTTTATTTCACTTAACATCAATTTATCTGACCATTTCTGCTTGTCTCAGACATATACTAGTTATTGAAAATAAGGGAAACCATGGGACCTATGGTTCTTTGGGCCTGGCTTACTTCAGTTAATATAATTTTCTCCAAGTCTTTCCATTTCCTAACAAATGGGACAATGTCATTCTTTCTGATGGAGGCATAGAATTCCATTGTGTATATATACCACATTTTCTTGATCCATTCATCTACTGAGGGGCATCTGGGTTGGTTCCATATCTTAGCTATGGTAAATAATTCTGCACTAAACATAGTTATGCTGGTAGCTTTAGTATGGTCTTGTTTGTGATCATTCGGGTAAATGCACAAAAGTGGGATTGTTGGGTCATAGAGGAGCTCTATGTGGAGTCTTTTGAGGAAGCTCCATACTACTTTCCAAAGTGGTTGAACAATTTACATTCCCACCAACAATTCAGCAAAGCCATAGCAATCAAAACTGCTTGGTACTGACACAAGAACAGATCTCAGGAACAATGGAATAGAATTGAAAACCCAGAAAAGAATCCATAGACCTATAGCCATCTAATCTTCGATAAGGGAGCTAAAAAAATAGAATGGAAGAAAGACAGCCTCTTCAGTAAATGGTGCTGGCAAAATTGGTTAATCACTTGTAGAAACTAAAGCTAGATCCTTATATATCACCCTGCAACAGAATCAACTCCAAATGGATCAAAGACCTCGGAGTCAAAGCAGATACTCTGAAAACATTACAGGATGGAATAGGAGAAACCCTAGGTGTCCTTGGCACAGGCTGAAATTTTCTTAAAAGAGACTCAGAAACACAACAAATCAAAAAAAATGGTTGGACAAATGGGATTGCATGAAATTGCAGAACTTCTGCATGGCAAAGGACATAGCTAGCAAGATCAATAGAAAGCCCACAGATTGGGAGAAGATCTTCACTAGTCATACAACGGACAAGGGTCTCATATCTAAAATATACCTGGAACTTATAAAATTAAATCCCCCAACAACAAATCCTCAAAGAAACAACTGCCCAATAAATAAGTGGGTTAAAGACTTACAGAGAAACTTCTCTGAAGAGGAAAGAAGGATGGCCAATACACACATGCAGAAGTGCTCAACTTCCTTAGCCATAAAAGAAATGCAAATCAAAACAACATTGAGATACCACCTCACCCCAGTTAGAATGGCTATAATCAAGAACTCTAACAACAACAGATGCTGGAGGGGATGTCGACAGAAGGGAACCTTCCTGTTTATTTTTCTTACTTTTTTCACTAACATTTCTTTTGAAAAAAAGAACATATGTTCGTCCTGAAGATGATACAGGAGTTTATGATTCATGAATGCTGAACACCTGCTGTAGGTACAGTGTCAATAGGTTTCATACTTCAGAATTTACACTGTCATTTATACTATAGGGATTACTTTGAATACATTATTTGGAGATTTAATCTTCTATCTTCTAAGAAGCTTTTCTCTAAGCTAAAGTCTTACCATATAGATGAACTCTGAAGATTGTAGTATGGGAAAGTCATTCCCCTTTTAATTAAATAGGATTTATCCAACTTTATATGTGACCCGGCCATTGATAAGTATCAGGAATAGAAATCTCATTGATTTTCCTCTTTGTTTTCTGTTCATTTAGTAGGACATTTCTTTGTATATCTTTCCAATGAGATACAGGGCATAAATAAGTGAACACTGACATTGTTCATCTAATTCTACAGCTTAATTCTACATTTCGTATGAAGTATGGATAGGTATATATGGATATATAGAAGATGAGAGAGGAAAAGAGAGAGAAGGAGAAAGATAGAGAGGGTATCTCTTCGTTTCAATTATCCAATTTTTGCACAAATCAGCCCAGATTAATGGTGAACTCTTTTCTTATTTAAAGTAAATATATCGATGTATCCAAAATATTTTCCAACTCTTTTGGGAAATGAGGAAAGGGAAAGCAACAGAATAGATTGTTTTAATTATAATATGAGGTACTTATTGGAAATGCCATGGTGAAACTCCTTGGTAAAATTAGTACACACAGAATAAGAAATGATTGTTAGGAAAGTAAAAAGGTTCTGTTCAGGTGGAGCATAAGTGGGAGAGGAAGGAAAATAAGAGAGGACATATTGAGATAAATAAGGACATATATGAAAATGGAACGATGAAACTGGTATTACAGGTACATTGGTAACTTGATATATTGAGAGATGCCTGACTGAGGGCCTTTCATTTCCAATTCCCATGGCTTAAAATGCTGCTTTTCCAAGCATTCACATGATTTGCTTTTGTCTTGCTTACAGGTTTATAGTTGGAAATTTTCTTCTACATAAATGTTCATAACATGTAGAAACACTATACTTTCCTTACACATTTTTTCCTATTTACTGTCTAGAAAACCCAAAGGCATTATTTTATTCACTTTTTTTTTGATTTGCCTTTTTTTCTTTTTCTTTTTTATTGTGAAAATACCATACAGAGGGGTTACAATTACATGGGCAAGGTAATGAGTACATTTCTTATCAAGAATTGTTGCCTCCTCCTCTGTTTCCCCTTCCTATCCCTTTCTATCTCCATCCCCCCCCCCCCTCAGTCTTTGGCAACTAGACCAGTGCCAGAACAGAATGCTGTGTTGTAAGTACAGATATGTTTTCCTGCAAAAGACAGATTCCGTTTATGACTAAATGATGACATATTAGTTCCATAAATGACATTTGCTTTATGCTTTCATTAACTCTAGGCAAGCTAGGATACTTCCCTAGCTTAGCTATTATATATAATACTTCAGTGAACATTGGCATACAAGAGTCTTTACTGTACTGTGGCATACTTTTTATCAGAAGTATGCTCAAATTGGTATTGGTGAATAAAATTTCAATTCTGTTTGCTATTTTTTTTAGTAACTACCATACTGGCTTTATATATAGATTCATTTTCCATACTGTCAGCATCATGTACTGTTTATTTTCTTGATGATCACCATTCTGACCCCAGAGAGTGATGAAATCTCAGTGTTCTTTCAATTTGCATTTCCTTTAAGACAAAAGATATCAAGCATATTTTTGTGAATGCATTGGTGCTATGTACTTCTATCTAGAATTGTCTGAGATTATCATGTTAAAGGAGTAAGCCAAGTACGGAAGGACAAAGGCCACATATACCCAATCTAGTCAGAGAAAGAGAGAGCAAGCATATGTGTGACATAATTCGAACTGTAGGACTATGTGAGACTCTTTGTCAGGGTAAAGGGAACTAAGAGAAATGATGAAAGGTGAATAACATCCAAACACACGTGCTATTTTGTTACTTCCCAAAATGCTGAAATAAGATTACAGGATGACCCACTGTGATGAGATATACAAGATATTATGCTGAAAATGAACTTTACAACTTTGGTTGGGAGGGAGGAGCTCCTCTTGTAGGAGCTGGGAAGTTGGCTCAATGGTAGAGTGCTTGCTTGTCTTGCATGCATGAGGCCCTGGGTTTGATTCCTCAGCAGCACATAAGCAGGAAAAGCCGGAAGTGGCACTGTGACTCAAGTGGTAGAGCTCTAGCATTAAGCTGAAGAGCTGAGTGACAGCGCCCAGGCCTAGAGTTCAGGCCCCAAGACTGAGACACACACACACACACACACACACACACACACACACACACACACACACACACCTCTTGTAGCACATGTATATATATATATATCTATATTTGTAATTGTAAAGATACTGTACAGAGTGGTTACAGTTACATGAGTAAGGTAATGAGTATATTTCCTTTGGAGCATTGTTATGCCCTTTTTTGTTTTTCCTCAACCATCCCTTCCCTCCCCACCTCCCCAACTCCTCCTCCCCACCCCTCCGAAGTTGTAAAGTTTGTTTTCAACATAGTGTCTTGTACATTTCATTGTTACAATGGGACAACCTGTATCCTTATTTCAGCATTTTGTTATTTCCCTTCCCCTCCCCAAATTAGAAAAATGTATATAGAAGATGTGGGGCACCAATTGTTACTTCTTTTTCATTTCTGTACCCTTTCTCTAATATGTAAGTTTATCTGATTTGGGGAAGGGAATGACAATCACAGCAATGGCAGGATAAAGGGTGAATTCATTCAGTTGTGATACTATGTTGGAAATGAACTATATAACTTGAGGGAATGGGGATTGGGTGGGAAAAACCTGGGAGAAATTAGGGAGGAGCTAACATTGTTCCAAAAGAAATATACTCATTTCCTGAACTATGTAGCTGTAACTTTTATATTAAAAAATAAATAAAGGTAAAGAACACAATGAGCATAAGTAAAATATAAAATACCAGAAAAGAAATACACAAGTTTCTGTACGAAAATGGAATAAGAAAATTCTCTACAACTGTTGAATAAGAGAGAATACAGTGTACTAATCTCACTCAAGCACTTAGTCAGGATTGTGTAACAGGTTCTTTTGTCTACTAGTGAGTAGTGAACAAGAGAAAAGCAAATGGAGAGGTGAAGAAAGGTGAATAACTATATGTGTGTGTGTGTGTGTGTGTGCGCGCGCGCGCGCGCAAATAGAAAAAGGCAGCCTGTTAAAATTCTTTAAGGGGGAAAAAGGTGGATGCGGAAGACTGATAAATGAGTTTAATTTCTCAGGAGATGCTGTATGCATATATGGAAAATCAAAATGAAATGCCTTTGTATAACTAACATATGCTAATATAAAACAAAAATGTGATAGCTGTCAGCATAATCTGATTTCTCTCTTTTAGGGACATCTAATTGCAAGGTCAGCTACAGCTAAGGTTTCAAACAGCACCATCAGTTTCTGCCATTTTCTTCTACCCATTCTATATATATATGGTAAAGGTAGTGAGTAAATACTGAATTTTCTAAATGAAAACACAGAAAAATTATAAAGTACCACAATGCCCTTTTCAAGGTCCAAAAGGTCAACTTAAAGTAAATTAGTAGATTTATAAATGAAGGGCACTTTTAAGAAGATTTATATTAACTTATGCTAATAGTGATGTTTTTATGTTCCTATAATTGCATACTTTTATAATTTATTGCTGTCCTTTTATAAATTAAAATGTATGTACGTGTGTGCATGTCCATGTGTGTGTTGGGAGATGAGTAGTTAGCACAGTATACAATAGCATATGTCAACTTTATGTAGGGGAATGCTGAAGGGTCCTGTGAGAAAGTATGCATGTTGGTATACATAAACAATATCTAGCTACCTTTCTCCACACCAAGTATACAATGCTCAAAGCAAGCTTATACTGTTCTGAGACTCAGAGATTGTAAAAATTGGGTCAGTGGGCCTACATGCTTTGCTGTCCTCAGGCTTCTGGAATGTGAGAGGACTCAACAAGGGCTGAAACTACCTGATAAACTATTGTGTAATTTGGAGTCAGCACATCTTCAACAATGGCATTTCTGCCTTTACGTAACATACATAAAAATGTGTCTCACAGTCAGAACAGTTCATGTTAACTCTCTGTCCTTAAACAAAACCCATAGTGACTGTTATGAATGTTTGAGTTTGGATTTTGAGAAATCCCAGTGTATGTCCAGTTCTCGACTCATACAAGAGTCAATTTTGCCTAAAGTGTTTTTTTTTTTCTCCCTGAGAAATGGCAGCCCAATTGCTGCTTTCAACAGTATGAAGTATGTTAAAGTCACAGGCAAACTCTGACATGAGAATTTGGAGTGTTAGAAAGGGTTTTCAGTTTCCCAGCTAGCCTAAATCACTTTCATTGTGAGAAACAACAACAACAAAAAAGCTTTTCATCAGGTACTAAGGAAAATTCACCCTAACTATGTCATTAGCAATAGTAGTCACCTTCCCACTTTCAAATTTATATGAGGCTTTCTGAACTGCAGATGAACTGTAACACTGACTTTAATATCCTTGAGTCTCCTAGGTTTACAGCACCTGTAAATATGCATTCCAAATTTAAAACAATGGGCTTTTCTTTCTGGCCTGAAATATTGGGATCTGTAATTGGAACATGTTGAGACTCATGGAAATTAGCACATTAGATATTAACTAGAATTTATTTCCCCACCAGACTAGAAAACCCAATCTATAGACCTGGAGTAAACTATGGAAATTAGTAAGTGGGTTTTTAAGTGAGTAACACACTATCAGATACAGTGATTCTGGTTATGGAAAGCACACAACCTGGATTTCATGGGATGGCCTTAATTTCAAGAACTATGTGTTTTGTTTCACCTCCAATTAAACTGAGTGCTAGATGACACATTTTTGAAGTTGATTTAAAGGAGTTGATCTCCTTTGGCTCTTCTATAGACATTTTTCAGGGTCTATTGTCACTATTAGGAAGCAGCTACTTTTGACACCTGTGCATGACAGAAGATAGAGTCCAGTGATGCTCTTCAGCACCATCAGTACATCCTGCATTCCCACAAAAGAACAATTCATTCAGAACTGTAGCCACAAACAAAGAATAAGGGCTTTGGGGAAATGGTCCCTGGAACAACAAATTACAACACAAGGACAATGGAATCTTACAAACAACTGCAGAGGTACTGTGTATAGCAATGGAGCTGTATTTGAGGGTGGTGATGAAGACCCACATTAAATGTGTCTTGACCTATTTCCTGTCTTGTTTTAAGTTTTGTCATTTCTGCTGTGAAAGCACAGTTGTTTTCAGGGTTGTAGGAAGAGAAATTGGGAACTTCCCATTTCTGGCTTCATCTTTGTAGAAAATGATGAAGATCAATTTTACTAATTAACATCATCTTTTGATGGGGTTATGATTATGGGTAAAAGTGACCCTGTTCATTTTTCCTGAAGATAGATGACTCTGTATGATTAATAGAATAATTTGAAATCTCTGTACCTGTTTGACATAAGGAACTTTTGTTGTTGCTGTTCTGTTTGTTTCCCTGCCCCTTTTAACTGGACAGGATTAAATAGCTGTGCTATCCCTAAAATTAACTTTTAACAAAGGACTAATTGGAATGTACATACTGTTTGGAAAACTATAAACTAGCTACTAATGTTTTCATAGCAGTCATTAAGACTACCTTAGGTAACTTGGCAATAAATGGTTCTTAATGTGTTGTTTTTTAAAATAAAACCTCACCATTTACTGCATGTCCTGAGCTGTTTATTGTTCCAAATACTGCCAACTCTTGTTGATTATAGCTTAAACATGCAAATGCTATGATTTTCCTGAGATTGTGATGAAGAGGTAGAAACAGAAACTATGTTCCTGAAGCACACTCAACAAATAGCTAATCAGAGGCAGTTTTTGAGTGAAAACAACAGGAGAGCCAATTGATCTTGAGAAATGCCTATGGATTGGTTTTATTTTGTTTTTTTTTTGTTTTTTGTTTTTCACTTAACTACCAGGCATTTGTTGAGTTGCAGCTGAGAAAACAATTTATTTTAGATTATAAATAGGAAACATAATATTTACAATGGAAGGCTTAAGAAAACTGAAGAATTTGACTATAGATTTCTTATTCCTGTTTTGAATAGCTTTTTTTTTTTTCTTAAACATGGATTCACTAAATCCAATAATGGTCTTAGAAAAACATGAAGTTAAACATGTCTTTTTCATCCCTGAATTTTTTTTCTGCTCACACATACATGTCTTACACACAAAAAATGAAAGCTGTCCTCCAAGAGACCTTTAGACTCAGAAAACACATTTCAGAGGTGGAGGTAGAATTATCTAGCAATAAGTTTGCCTCAGCACATCAAGAGTTTCTTCTGCCCCCTCCCAAAATAAAAGCAGTTTGTTTTGGTTTTGATAAACAAACGGTGAGAAAGTGCAATAAACAAATGGTGAGAAAGTGCAATAAACCTTGATTGCCATGACCCATAGTCCTAATTTAACTACAGTGCAGAGACTTAGAATCAGAGGCTTTTCTATGAGACATGATGGAAAATTCAATGAATAATGCCTAAAATAGCAAGCTAACTATATTTATCTACTTTATCTTTCTTTTTCTTCGATTTGTTTTATTTTTGAAATTAATCTATGTGCATTCATAAATGTTTCCCTATACATATACAGATATGTATTGGGGACATATATGGTCAATTTATGATTATAGACACATGCATGTATGTGTGTATGCTTACATATCACGCATAATCTGCATATACACAAGGTACACAGTAGATTTTCCACAGCCACAAACACACAATTTTACTTATGCTAACTTTGTCTTTGGAAATTCTATAAAAATTACAGAAAACATGTGAGCTTGACATTAAAAAATTCATGAAGAAATATCATCATATTACAGTAGTAGCAAATATTTCCATTGTAATTCCCATAAAACATTGACTTTTGTATAAGTGTGACTCAGTCATGAAAAGCAGAAAGTAATCTTGATATGCTCCTAGATTTTAACAACGTTGGGTGACATGCTACTTTCCCAGTTCTCTAGTACTGTTCTTTCTAGAAAGGTAATCCTCCTCAAGGTCTTCACTGCCTTCTAAATCATCATGCTGGAGATCAGGTTCAAAGGTATGAATTTTGAGACAACACATTCAATACAAAACACTATTCCTATCAATTATTTCAGTGCTTAAATTGTCCCCAAATTGATCTTACTGACCCCATTCCAACAATTCACATGTTCTTCTAGAACATAACCATCACTTTTGGAGTGTTCTGCTATGCTGTCTTTTAACAAGATGTTCCAGATTTATTGTGTATATTTTTAAAATTTCTATTCTTAGAATTAACCATTTATCAAGTTCTGGTTTCTGTGGCGGGGGGGGGGGTGTGGAATTTTTACACATAAACCATATCTTCCTCTCAGCATTTCTATCACAATTTTGGTAGTAGCTGAGAGACAGACAACAGTCAGACAGACAGATACCTACATGTACACAAAGAAAAGGGCATATTGATTCAAAGAATTTGGCAGAACATAGACACATAGAGGCTTGGGTTATGTAAGCATCGTTTCAAGGAAAGGGCACACACACCACACACACACACACACACACACACACACACACACACACACACACACACACACACAGATAGGAGGGAAAAGAGAAAGAATGATAGCATGATTGTTTTTGAAGAAATTTCATCAATTTGTTGATTGAAGGACAAAACATATTCTGGATAATTTGCATTTTTAAGTTTGCTAAATTTACCTACCAAGAAATGCCAAAACAGAAATTTATTACTGTGCAGAGACTTAGGTTTTCAATCTCAAAAATCATGGAGTAGTCAATGTGTTAATTGTCCTCTCCTCTTAATGTGTGACTATTCCTGTTTATTAATAAAAACATCAAAACTAAGAAAGTTGTATATCCAAGAGTACACATACATACACACACACGCTCTTATATTTAGCTACGTTTCCAAATTTCAGGTTTATATATTACATCTTATGACTTCTTTTGAGGATTTGAATTAACTGATATTTTCATTTAACCTCATTTTAAGAACAAATTGTATATTAAAATAAAAAAAAACAGAATAACACTAATGACACAAAATATTTTTTAACTGACACTGAAAATATATTCTTCACAACCACCTTTTTATTGCAAGGCCAATTACATAACACTAAGAGTACATATACATATATATGTGCATGTATATATATGTACATATGTATATGTATGTGCATGTGCAAATATATAGTTTGAAACACTGTTGTCTTGAATAGCAAGCTTTAATTCTTGCTCTCAACTTACGTAAAATCATGTATCAGAATACATTGTCTAAGTGACAAAAGAGATGATCATCTAAATCCTTTGATCTTATCTATACAAGAATTCCTATAGGCTAGTGCTTTGTCTCAATGTGCTATGAAAAATGTAACATGATTATCCATGCGCAGTGTATCCTCTACCATGTACCACTTCAGGGATTTGTTCATTTTTTTACATGAATAGAATGATAGTTTAGAGATATGTTTTCTATTTCACAAGTTCTTTTCCTGGTTCCTATGAACACTTCTCACTTAGATAAACATTTTTGTCCTTTGCTTCTGAAAAGTTTCTGACTCAAAATCAGATGTACTTAATAATTTGGTTGAGTTGACTACAAGGAGTAATTGCTTTTAATTAATAAACATGGTATTTGTTTTGCAAACCATTATTAAAGAAATTGTAATTTTATCCTGATCATTTCATTAAGATTTTGTGAACTTTCAGAAATACTGACATCCAATATACAGTCCTTTATTCTTCATCTTGTCATTCAGCCATATATTATTATTTATTTTGTTTTGGTGAAACTGAGATTTGAACTCCAGGCCTGAATACCGTAGAAAGAGCTGCACTACTGAGCCACAGCTCCTGTCATAACCTTTATTCTTTAACAGTGAGCTGGACTTAGGTGCCTTTAGTTTCAATCTTACATAAACCACTTGGTTATTGAATTCTGTTTCTTCTATTTAAGGCAACTGATCGGGAGGGAGACCCAATAACCTATGCCATTGAAAATGGAGACCCCCAGAGAGTTTTTAATCTTTCAGAAACGTAAGTTTTGAAAAGTTAAAAGTGAAGTGATTTATGGTGAAGTGATTTATAACCTGATTTTCCTCATTTTAATGCTAATATAATATTCATAAGGGATTGGACTTATAATCAGAAACTTTCAGCTGTTTGTACTTTTATTTTACTTGTATTTTCCCTTATGAATGTTAATGAGAACTAAGAGGTTAATTTTGAACCCAAAAATCTTACCCAGGAGACTATTTATTTATTTTAAGCATTTTTACTAACTAAAATCCACTGAGGTGGAAACATTTCATTTGCGGGCATAGCTTGGGATTAATTGAATGCCTTTAAAGTTGTCAACTACTTCTAATGGCAAGGACAATCCTTCAGAAAGTAACTTAGTACTGAGCCTTTTATTCAAAAACAAAAATCTTTTAAACAAGGTGTGTTATAGATGCACTTATGATTAGGTGACGTTTTGGTTTTGGTTTTGTTTTCTTTTATCAGTCTTGAGACTGGAACTGAGCCTGGGCACTGTCCCTAAGATCCTTTTGCTCAAGGCTAACATTCTTCCACTTGATCTATAGCGTAACTTCCTTAATCATCTGTGATTTAATTGGAGATAAGAGTCTCACAGACTTTCCTGTCTGGGATAGCTTTGATCCATGATCCTTAGATCTCAGCCTCCTAAGTAACTAGGAAAAAAATTAACTTTTATCCATAGAATTTATCAAATTATATGTTAAGTGTCTTCTACTTAAAGAATGAACAGGCATATGACCATGAGTAGGAAGATAATGTATATTATCTATAATAAATCATTCTGAGTCTGAAAAAATTGTTACCCTGCAGAGATATAATATTCTTTTCATTTAGAAATAATCACAAATAAGATAGATTTCTTTATTCCAGGAATGAATTAAATCTCATTTTGATTTTTTTCACTAGAAGATAAGGAATCATCACAATTATCTTATTCAGTTTGGTAGCTTATTGTTATTGCTAAGAAACTTGATAGTCTTAAAAAGCCTCTTTCAATTTGCAACTGGAATCCTAGTATTATCCATCTTAAGTGTGGAAGTTCTGATTGCTTAGTTGGAAATAATCTAACATAGTTTTGTATAGAAAACACACTGGTTGTGACCTTGTATTTCTCTATCTTACTGTTGATTTTTTTCTTCTGCTAGTACAGGGATTCTAACCTTAGGGAAAGCCCTGGATAGAGAAAGCACAGATCGTTATATTCTCATCGTCACAGCTTCAGATGGCAGGCCAGATGGGGTGAGTATACGCCATACAACAGGCTTCTCAAATTAGTGTTCAAAAAACTTTTACTCTTGTGGCCCTATGCTCTAAAATAAATGTGCTATAGTTATGAATTAATCTGCTCTAGACTGGAACACATAAAATTATGAATTAATCTTCTTTTTACCTGGAACACCCATAATTAGAAGTGCTTTTTTCCCCCCAGAAGGTTCTTTTAATTAATATACCTACACTCTGAATGAGATCTGGTGTTAGAACCTTTGACTTTGTAGTTTAGGCACTTATGATCAGATTCAACTCCCATCTACCAGGACAGTGAAACCTAAGTTATTCTAAGAATCATTCTTAGAACTATGAAATGCGTTTGTCTGCTAGGTTTACCATGTGGAAACCTCCTTCACTTACTGCCACTTTGAGGCAGGGATTATAGGTAGATTTATGAGTATACCTGTTTATGAACAAAGCAAACGCTTAATTGATAAGCTTGATGAACATCAGTGTGATGACAATGATTAAAGTTGACCCTTTACTTTCATCCAAAAGATACATCCTACATCTTTTGGATCCAAAAGTCAGTTGTTTATTTTTTTTGTGTTGTTTTGTTTTGCCAGTCATGGGGCCAGAACTGTGGGTCTGGGCACTGTCCCTCAGCTCTTCAGCTCAAGGCTAGCACTCTATCACTTGAGTCACAGCACCACTTCCAGCTTTTGGTGCTTATGTGGTGCTGAGGAATCGAACCCAGGGCCTCATGCATGTAAGACAAGCACTCTACCACTGAGCCACCTTTCAAGCCCCCGAAAGTCAGTTTTAAGAATAAATAAATTTACTTAATCTTTCTTCAGTAGGTAGTTGATGCTGTTGGGTTGCTTCATAAGACCGTGTGCCTGCTGTTTGAGTACTCTCCATCATTTAGCTTAGTCTCCAACACTCTAAGTTATTTTTGAATTATTCAAATTATTTGTCTATCTTCTTCAAACTACCATATTCACAAACTACATATCCAGATTTTTAAGCATTGTAATTTTTTTTTATCATGGCTGGTGTTTTATTTTATTTTTTTGCCATTCTTTTTTTTTATTCTCCTTTAGTTAAATGCTTTAGTGCCAATCAGCACTGTTGTCTCAAATAATTTCAAGCCCAGGATAGACAAATAAGTTTCAATCTTTTCAAATAGTAACCGATCTCCAGTTGAGTTAAAATCAATTTTTGGATCCACGTGATAGCTTGGCTAAGAATATATGAAAATGTGGTCCTTCCATTTACTTCAGGATGCCTTCTGAGGAAATAATGCTATTATAGCCGGGCGCTGGTGGCTCACGCCTGTAATCCTAGCTACTCAGGAGGCTGAGATCTGAGGATCGTGGTTCAAAGCCAGCCCGGGCAGGAAAGACCGTGAGACTCCTATCTCCAATAAACCACCAGAAAACCGGAAGTGGCGCTGTAGCTCAAGTGGTAGAGCGCTCGCCTTGAGCTGAAGAGCTGAGGGACAATGCCCAGGCCCAGAGTTCAAGCCCCACGACCGACAAAAAAAAAAAAAAAATGCTATTATAAGAAGATGAAACTGATACTTGTATCATTTCATAGTCTTTATCAAAATGAGAAAAATAGGAAGAATTAGCAAATTTGGTAATTGCATATTTTGTATTATAAAATATTTGATATTTCAGACATTAAATACTATACCAAATATAAAATGTACCATTTTAGTACAGTTCTAGAGATTATCAGGCCCTATAGAAACGACTCAAATGGCAGAATGATGAAGGAAAATAAAGGCTAAGATGAATTTATGTGTGTGCAATATCCTCTGTTTTTCTGGGCCTGTGGTACAAATGTGATCAGTAATGGGATTCTTAAAAAGAAATAATGAATAAAATACTTGATTAGACAACAATACAGGAAGAAAATTGTAAGAAAAAAAGGAGAAAATATTTAACATACATTAAGGGGTATAAGTAAAGTGAATTGCAGAAGGGATATTTAGGTTAAAAATTGGTATAGAAAAAATATGAAGCATAATGTGTAATTGTAAGCTGTGTCATATTATAAATCAAAAATTGATGCAGTTATATTAGCTAGGATATTTAAGGTCTGCCATTGAACAGAAAATTTCTTAAATTAGGGAAAGAATGGAAAATAAATAGCGTAGTTAGATTTCTGGCATATTCAAAATCAACTAATCATGATATTGTCCACTGGAATACACAATGTCTTGACTGAAATTAATGATTTTATTCTTAAAGGTATTTTCAGTAATTTACTAGAATATTTTGGTTCTTTTTGGCAAGGTGTCTCAACATGTCTAGGTATCCATTTTCTAAATCCATTGTCAGTAAGATTTCACTCAGCTTTACAATATTTCCTTTTTAATGAATTGTTTTATTTTCAAATGTCTGCATCTCATATAGAATACAATTAATTTCAGACATTTTTTCAGGTAATACATAATACATAATATAATTACATAATTTTAGACATATACTTTTATATAAGCATGAACGTTGTGCTCCTGAAGTAGAAAGTGATTGCTTAAAAATAATATTCTCGTACTTTGAGAGCCCTCAGATTGAAACATTTAAGTTGATATCCTTAAAAAAGTACCAACAAAACCAGTACTTTAACTTTAATAATGGTAATCTTCAAAACCAGTACTTTAACTTTAATAATGGTAATCTTTAAGATGAATAATATATGAGCAGAGACCATAGAAGTTTGGATTTTTCTTAAATCAAAGTGATTATCAGCAATTTATATGAAATAAAATTTCAGAGTAAACTTGAATATGTTTATAAGAGTCAGAAAAGGGACTAGGAATGAATAGAGCTCACACTATTTTGGCCATTATTTATATTTTGTGAGAATATACTGGAAATTTTATCTGTCTCACCCATGTTTCCCATTTCAAAATTTATTTTACAAATTATGATCGACAAACATACAAACTAATATATATATATATTTAGAGAGAGAGAGAGAGAGAGAGTCAGTCATGGGGCTTGACCTCTGGGCCTGGGCACTGTCTCTCAGCTATTCAGCTCAAGGCAAGCGCTCTACCACTTGAGCCACAGCATCACTTTTGGTTTTCCAGTGGTTTATTGGAGATAAGAATCTCACGGACTTTCTATGCCAGGGCTGGCTTTAAACCGCGATCCTCAGAAAATTTATAATTTATTATAATTATTTTAACTACCTATCACAGCATAATAAGATGATTTTTTAAATTAATTAATTAAAAATTTTGGGGGAGTCAGTCATGAGTCTTGAACTCTGGGCCGGTGTGCTCTCCCTCAGCATTCCAGCTCAAAGCTAGCGCTCTACCTCTTGAGCCTCTTCCAGCTTTTTTCTGTTTATATGTGGTGCTGAGGAATCAAACCAAGGGCCTCATGCATGCGTGGCAAGCACTTTACCACTGACCTACCTTCTCAGCCCTGATTTTTTAAACTTATATTTGAGTATGTTTAAGTCATACAAAGGAGTTTCAATTCAATATGTCCATTTGTGGTCTTTTTTGAAATGTTAATATTCATATTTATTTTCAATTACTGACTATAGAAGAATTTACCAATTTCTTAAGAAAAATAATACCTATTTTTTAGTGTTCTTATGTTTTAGCTGAAATATATTTGAATAAAATCTTTATGAATGGATTTCTTTTGAGACATTATATTATCTCATTCATTTTCAGAGCTTAAAAATGATTGCATTTTTTTATTTTTTTTTAACTGGAGGAAACATATGCTTTATCCTTTCAGAAGTGTTCTGAAACGTTCTTTAAATGTGACTAGGCCATGAACGATGATGGAGATTAGGATATACTTGAGTTAAAAATTCTAAGTAATATACATTCAAAAAGTTAATGTTCAGAATCCATCTCAATCAACAAAGAATCCGTCTCAATCAACAAACTGGGCAATGGTGGTATGCACTGATGATCCTAAGTACTTTTATTCCATAAGTAGGAAACTTGAGAATTGAAGTTGACCCCTTTTGAGAAAAATGTTAAAATGCTGGATATTCAACAAAGCATCTTTGTATAGGGGAGAAATTATACTCACCACACATGTGCTGAGGAAGGAATAGGCTCACAAAAGACTTGAGGCAATAGTGGAACACATCTGTAATGCCAGCCTTCCTAGGTTGAAGAAAGAGGAGACAAGCTTGAAGCCAGCTAGTCTATAATAGTACTAATATTTATTATTATGACTACTACTACTAGTCGTAATCACAGTGGCAGTAGTGGTACTTAAAGAAGTAATAATAATCTAATAATTATAAAAATGAATATCAGGGAGAAGTTAAAATTGTGAACTTCAGTGTAATCACACAGAATCAGAATCTAATTTCTAACAAAGGAATACAAAAGCAGGAAACTACGTAGGACAAACTAATTGGACCAGAACTCTCTCTTAAAAAAATCAGGTAGTGGGGCTGGGAAGGCGGCTCAGTGGTAGAGTGCTTGCCTTGCATGCTTGAGGCCCTGGGTTCGATTCCTCAGCACCACATAAGCAAAAAGAAAAAAGCTGGAAGTGGCACTGTGGCTCAAGTGGTAGAGCACTAGCCATGAGCTGAAGAGCTGAGGGACAATGACCAGGCCCAGAGTTCAAGACCCACAACCGGCAACAACAACAACAACAAAATCAGGTAGTAAAGTCAGGCACCCATGGCTCATACCTTTAATCCTAGCTATTCAGGAGACTGAGACCTGTGGATTGTGATTCAAAGCCAACCCAGGCAAGTAAGTCCAAGTGACTCTTATCTCTGATTAACCACCAGAAAACTGGAAGTGATGCTGTGGCTCAAGTGGTAGAGTGCTCACTTGGAGCTGAATAGCTCGGAGAGACTATCCAGGCCCAGAGTCTAAGCCCCAAGTTCCCACCCCTCCGAAAAAAAATCTAGTGGTAGACTTTCTAAAAGATGTAGAGAAAACAGATAGATATATAGATAGACAGACAGACAGATACATACATACATACATACATACATACATACAAGCATGCATAGAAAACAGAAAAATTTTCAATGAGTAAGTGAACCTAAAAAGTTAAGGAAAGATATTTTCTTTTTTTTTTCTTTGGTCCGGTGGTGGGGCCTGAACTCTGGGCCTGGGCGTTGTCCATCAGCTCTTCAGCTCAAGGCTAGCGCTCTACCACTTGAGCCACAGCGCCACTTCCGGCTTTTTTCTTTTTGCTTATGTGGTGCTGAGGAATCGAACCCAAGGCTTCAGGCATTCAAGGCAAGCGCTCTACCACTGAGCCACCTTCCCAGCCCAAGGAAAGGTATTTTCTTTTCTTTTTTTCTTTTTTGTTTTGTCGGTCAAGGGGCTTGAACTCTGGGCCTGGGAGCTGTCCCTGTGCTTTTCATCTCAAGGCAAGCGCTCCACTGCTTGAGCCACAGCACCATTTCCAGTTTTATAGTGGTTTATTGGAGATAAAGAGTCTCACGGATGCTCCTGCCTGGGCTGGCTTTGAGCCTCCTGAGTAGCTAGGATTACAGGCGTGAGCCACAGGCGCCCGGCTTTGGAAAGGTATTTTCAAATAAAATTTCATAATGAAAAAATTATGAAGCTGAATATTATTACTGAAATTATATATATATATAAGTCACTCATTGGTCAATTTGAGATTGAGAGGATCAGCAAACATGGAGATATCAATAGACATTATTAAATCTAACGGAGAAATCAAATACAGTGATTAAAGACAAACAAAAATGATGCTAATCGAAATGCACTCCAAAACAACATATCTTTTTTTGGTTGTTTAACTTGTCATCAATGTGCTGTATCAAGCTCTTTCTTTTTAATTTATTCTATTTTTCTTTTTCCCTTAGGTTTATCCCTGGCAATCACTGTCTTTGATTCTGTGTCTTCTATATACATTTATCTGATTTGGGGGAGGGAAGGGAATAACAAAATTGTGAAACAAGGACAGAGGGTGAACCAATGCAAATGATACTCACAAAACGCTATATTGGAAATGAGCTATACAACTTGGGGTGGAGGACAATGGAAGAAAAATGGAGTGGGTAACAATGTTTGAAAAGAAATGTTCTCATTACCTTACTGATATAACTGTAACCCTTCTGTACAGCACATGTACAATAAAATAAAAATTTTAAAAATGAATCTATTACAAAGCATTTGGGATGGTACAATGAAGCTAAGGATCAATAGACATAATTATAGGCCAGAAATATTCGTTTTATTGATTATTCAACGATACCCATGCAAGTCCTCTTCAGATTTCTTAAGAAATATGTAAGCAAGACATTGTTCTATGTGTGTCTTATTATTTCTGCCAGAAATATTGATTCTTCCTGGGTGCTGTAAACTCATTGAGACATGGAGAAATAAGCCCACGTGGTTCATGAATATTAGCTCCCATTCAGCACAGAATGCTATGCATTTTATTTAATTATGAATTTATTAAGTTATACATTTCTCCTGTACATTATCCACTTACAGGTTACAATACTGGATGGTGGATATAAAAGAATATAAAAGCATATAACTCCATGATATCCACAATGAGAATGTAAAAAAATGGAGTGAGGAAAAAAATAGCAAAACAGACTGACACAGAAGTACAAATATATAAGTAGGCAAAAAAGGGGTCAGGTAGTTAGAAGAACAGTCAGCAAATTCCATTGTGGCTGCTCCTAAAATTTGGCTCCAGGCTGTCAATTTTAATGTCTTGTTCACCCTTGGGCAAGTTGGGAAGCAATGTAACTATGAAACACATTTTATTTTAAACTGTTTTCACCTCTGACACAACTTGTAAGTGGTAATAGTTTTTTTTAATATTTTTGTTATAAAAGCAATGTAGGTTCTTTGTACAACATTTGGAAACATAAAAATAAATAAATCTATAAAATAAATCTATATTCAATACAACCAGAACACATTTGATTCTCTTTATATGTATAAAGAAGTTATATATACATATATATACATGTACATGCACAATGGATTTATATACATGTATGCAGCTTATAAATTAAATGACTTCTTGGAAAATATACAAGTAGAAAAGTGCATAAATCATAATCATTTAATTTGATAGTAAACTTACCACTGAAATGCATGTAGATCTCTGTGTCTGACCTCTTTAACTCAAGTTTACATGCGTGAAATCTATTAGCTTTAGTATTTTTACCATTAGTACATTCATTCTTATTAGTGTATATTATTTCATTGAATGCATAAAAATACTATATAAACAGTCTATATTAATAGAAATTTGTGTTGTTTAAATGTTTGATATATAGTTCTGTCCAGATATTAGTATCCTTTATAAGTCCTCTTTCTCTTTCTGCTGTATGCCCTAAATCTGATGGAGCTAGGCAGAACCTAGGAACTGTACTGAGGTTTAGACTTCAGAGGACACTCTCCAATTTGAATCATGTATGGAGCTGTATCTGAATTCTGCACATGTCATTGGACATTCCGGTCACAGAAGATCGGAAATTTCTCTTTAGTCACATAGTAATGGTAGATTCACTTTTGTACCATCCCCAGGGTTGTATGTTCATAAAGCACTAATTTTATGACCAGTATCTGCAACTAATGTTATTGATTTAAATGTGAAACATTAACACTATTAATATTTTCAGACTATTAACTTTCCAGATAACGCATATTTATATAGTGTGATTTTTTATTGTTGAAGTGTGATGTATAGAGAGGTTACAGTTACGTAAGAAAGATAATAAGTACATTGCTTGTCAAATTTGTTATTCTTTGCCTTATTTTTCTACTACTTTCCTTCCCCAATCCCCAGTTGTTCAGATCATTTTCAACATATTGGCTTGTGTCTATCGCTGTTGCATTGATTCTCCCATTGGCCTTTGTGTCACTATTCTGTGGTTCCCCTTTACTTCCCTAATCCAAATAGACATATATAAAATACCAGGGTATCAAAATCAAATACAGTGACAACAGGGGTTATACCATAGGGGAAGTACATACAAAAGAAACAAAAAATTACATAGGAGATGAAAAAAAAAAACAACAAAGAAAAACCTCTTGTGTCCCATATTTTGGAGTTCATTTTGCTTAGCATCATCTTATATGGTCATATGGACATATGTATTGAGCTATTCTGATCATCTGCTAAGATTATCCTAGATGTATACTAATTATCACAAATAAGGGAAACCATGGACCTATGTTTCTTTGGGTCTGGCTTACTTCACGTAATATAATTTTTTCCAAGTCTTTCCACGAATAGGGTGGTGTCATTCTTTCTGATGGAAGCATAGAATTTCATTATATGTGTATATATGCATATATATGCACATACATACCACATTTCCTTGATCTGTTCATCTACTGACATTAGATCCTTGTATATTACCCTACATCAGAACCAACTCCAACTGGATCAAAGCCTCCAAGTAAAAGAAGACACCCTGATAACATTATAGGAAGGATTAGGAGAAACTCAAGGGCTTCTTGGCACAGGCTGAAATTTTCTTAATAAAGACCCAGAAACACAACAAATCAAAGAAAGGTTAGACAAATGGGATTGCATGAAACTTCAGAGCTTGGCAAAGTATAGAGCTAGCAAGATCAATAGAAAGCCCACAGATTGGGAGAAGATCTTCACTAGCCATACAACAGACAAGGGTCTCATACCTAAAATATACTTAGAACTCAAAAAATTAAATCCCCCAACAACAAATGCTCAAAGAAACAACTGCCTGATTAATTAGTGGGCTAAAGGCTTAAAGAAAGACTTCTCTGAAGAGGAAATAAGAATGGCCAATAGTGTGATGTTTTGTGCTATATATTTTATTATATTTTCATTCATTCATTCATTTGTGTATTTAAATACTAAGGACACAGAATAGGAATGAGATGCTTTTTGGATCTAGAAATTTCAGGATGACCACTTCATTGAAGTCGAAAATAGCTCCTCTAATATTTAATACGTTTTTATTTTTTGTCATTTTCTTCAAGACCTCCACTGCTACAGTGAATGTGGTAGTGACAGATGTCAATGACAATGCTCCAGTGTTTGATCCATACCTACCTAGGAATTTATCTGTGGTGGAGGAGGAAGCCAATGCCTTTGTGGGTCAAGTAAGGGTAAGTAAAATAACTATGCTATCTTATGGCTGTGGAGTAAAGTGCATTGTTTCTTGATGAACCTTTTTTATTGTAATCTTGAAAAGAAATTCAACTTATCTAATTAGTTAAATGACTAGTGGATACTCTTCAAGATTTTTTTAATATTTAAGAGCTTTTAAAAATAACATTCTTATATATATATACATATTATTGTAAAGATATTGTAGAGAGGGGTTACAGTTATATGATCAAGGTAATGAGTTCATTTCCTATCAAGCATTGTTACCCTCTCCTTTGTTTTTCCCTACCTTCCCAACTCCTCCTTCCCTCCCCTCACAAACTTGCAAAGTTCATTTACAACATAGTGTCTTGTATATCACATTGTTACCATGGGTCAACCTGTATCCTTATTTTTTTTTATTTCCCTTCCCCTCCCAAATTAGAAAAATGTATATACAAGATGCAGGACACCAGAATCACAGTGACAGCAGGTAGTTGTACCATGGGGGAAGAACATACAAAGAAACAAAAATAATCGCATACTACATTATAAGCACATTTAAAAGAACAGCAACAAAGAAAAAAAACTCTTGTGTCTCTATCTCGTGGTTCATTTCGCATAGCATCAGTTTATATGGTCATATGTACATAACTTTTGACCTTTTCTGCTTCTCTTAGACATATACCAGTTATTGCATCGAACCATGGGTTCGATGTTTCTTTGGGCCTGGCTTACTTCACTTAATGTAATTTTTTCCAAATCCTTTCATTTCCTAACAAATGGGGTGGTGTCATTCTTTCTGATGGAGTCATAGAATTCC
Organism: Dipodomys spectabilis; assembly: GCF_019054845.1. Classification (NCBI taxonomy): domain Eukaryota; kingdom Metazoa; phylum Chordata; class Mammalia; order Rodentia; family Heteromyidae; genus Dipodomys; species Dipodomys spectabilis. The sequence goes on along the minus strand of NW_024870884.1, from coordinate 701,706 downwards.
ATTGTATATATACCACATAAAAATAATATTCTATAAAATTGGATTTAATATATTAAATGAGCTTATTGAATTTTGTTTTTCTGTAATTTAGGCAATAATTTATGTGTAATTATTATTTTCTTTATATATATAATTTTCCCGGTGATAAGAAGTAATTAGGAAAGTGTGCAGAGCACAGAGAAAGGGCAGTGAGACTGAAACTAGCTCTGAAAAGTGAACACTGTTAACAGATACATTTAGAGAGATCGGAAGTTGTCTAGGGAAAGGAAACTGTATAATTAAAGTACAAGAATTTGAATTCATGACACATCACAATTAAAACAAATAGAATTTGCAATAATATACTTAAAATTTTTCTAATCTATTTTGAAAAAATAGTAGCCAACCACAGAGAGTCGCAGGTGTGGCAATATCAGATTTAAATGTAATAGTCATTGCTGAGTAAACTAAAGGAAAAAATTTAAACTGAAAAAAGAGGAAATAAGGGACAATAGTCAAGTCCCAATATATGAGATATGAACTAATATTGATAAATTAGTGACATTACGATTGTCAGTCTACAGTATGATATTTATGGAAACAAATTCTTTTAATTGGATACAAATTATCAGGTATCCAGATAAAGCAAATATTGAAATACTGAATTGAATTCCTATTTCCAAAACATATTTGTAGAGATAAAGCACATATTGAATATTCAACAAAAATTAGTAGCTATCAAGTAGATTATTAAGTTTGAGTTAATTTTTATTTTCCTTTTTTTTGTTAAGGAAAGCAACATTACCACTATCTATGCTCTTTTTGAAAACTTTTGTAGTAACCGTTGTTTTTCTCATTCTCAAATTTAATGTGAAATGGTGAACATAATTTATTTCAGGTTTTTAAAAGTTACAATACTAATCCTAAAACTTTTTTTGGGGGGGGGGTTCCGGTTGTAGGGCCTGAACTCTGGGCCTGGGCACTGTCCCTCAGCTCTTCAGCTCGAGGCTAGTGCTCTACCACTTGAGCCACAGCACCACTTCCGGCTTTTTTCTTTTTGCTTATGTGGTGCTGAGGAATCGAACGCAGGGCCTCATGCATGCAAGGCAAGCGCTCTACCACTGAGCCACCTTCCCAGGCCTGAAAACTAATTATTTGCTACATGTGATACATTTAGCTCAACAATCTTGAGAGTATAAACTTGAGAGGAAGACATAGAAAGCAAGCTGCATCCCTTGATTCTGGAGAGTTAGAGAAGATAAAATGTCTTTAGAAGCAATTTTGGTAGATCACAATGGCCTTCTGTTGTTACCTAACAATAATTAAATAATCCATTAATTTCTCTTAATGATGCCTATTCCCCCTGTAAAATTTAAATGTAATTGTCACCAAAAAGCATTAAAACTCAGATTCATATGTTTAATTATTCTATTGAATTTGAGTTATCATTTTGTGTTTATGTCCTAATGTTATTTGAAAATGGTATTTCAATATTTTTGGACTGAACATAGGAAAGATTATTTGAAATTAATGTACCAATAAAACATATCATCCAATACTGCTGAAGCAATATTTATAGATTATTCATAGCACAAATGTTTCATCCAATATTATGAAAAATAACCATCTAATAATTATTTAATGAAGATCTTACTATTCCCAAAGTATAGTACACTTCAATGTGAACTACTATGCTAATAAGAGATAAAAGATGTGTGTGGAATAAAATCTAATTATCATAGTTACAGTGTAATCTATTCCAAGAGTCAATACACTAATACAAACTACTGAAGGACTGAGAGACATTATATTGACTGACATGACCAGGGTCAAGAATCATATGTTTAACAAGCCACATTCATTTTTTTTAACCTATTAGTAACATTCTAGATAGGGAAATAAGTGCAAATAAGATATCAGGTAAAAAGAGGTAATACTAGACATATTACAGATGAAGAGGCTTTTTGAGAACACTAAGTCCATAGTCTGACAATAATAGATTTATTTAAAGAAGCTCTAGAAAGTTGAATTTACTTAACCTAAAACACAAATGCATCAGCATTGTGCAATCTGTATGCTATATTTTAACTAGAAGGCAATGGTAGTATTTCACTGCTAAATTTTAAGACAGTTTAAAATTCATTACTAAAGGAAATGGGCAAAGAAGCTGAGAGACTTCTCAGAAAAGGTAAGAATGGCAAGGAAAAAGCATAAGGAAATGGTCATCACCCTTGGCCAAATAACTCTGAAATTTGGCCAACATTGTGAATTAAAACAACAATAAGTGTTGGTAGGGATGAGAGGAAAAAGAACCCTATTGCACTTTTGGTGGGAATGTAAACTAGTACAACCTCTCTAGGCAGCAGTTTCTGGGTTCCTCAAGAAATTAAACATAGACCTTCTCTATGACCCAGCCATACTATTCCTGAGCATCTACGCAAACATCACAAGCCAGGGTACCATAAACACACTTGCACATCCATGTTCATCACTGCACTATTCACAATAGCTACGTTATGGAAACAGCCCTAGATGCCCTCAGTAGATGAGTGGATCAAAAAATATGGTACCTATATACAATGGAATTTTACATAGACATTACAAAGAATGATATATCATTTGCAGGGATACGGATGGACCTAGAACAAATCATGTTAAGTAAACTAAGCTCAGAGAGACAAATGGTACATGTTTTCTCTCATATGTGGAAGCTAGATCTAAATACACTGGGAAATGATAAATCATACAGAACTGTAGGCATTTATGGATCAAAGGATGATACCCTCAGGAGAGGAACTCAGAGGCACAATGCCGATATGCCTCTGATCACACAAAATAGTATTTATTGAAATGAATACCAGGCAATAGAAACAAGAGGTTTTTCTTCTTTCTGTCTTGTTTGTTTGTGTATATGTCTTTGGGAGGGCAAGGGGAAGTACATAAATAGAGAAACAAATGCACCAGTGATACTTACTAGACACTACATTGAAATTGAATTATACAACTTGTGAGTGGGGATAGGAGGGAAAAGATGGAGAAAATCAGGTAAGGGTGACTTTGTCCAAAAAGAAATGTACTCTTTACCTGGCTTACATAACTGTAACCCCTTTGTATTTCACTTTGAAAATAACAATATTTTTTTTAAAAAAATCATTAGTAAATGACAGAGTTTAGAAAAGCGGTTGGTGATGTCACTCAAAATAGAAATAGAAGCCAGGCATCAGTGGCTCACACCTTTAACTCTAGCTACTCAGAAGGCTGAGATCTGAGGATCTTAGTTCAAAGCCATCCTGGGCAGGAAATTCCATTGACTCTTATCCCCACAAAACCACCAGAAAAACTTGAACTGTGGCTCAAGTGGTAGAGCATTCGCCTTGAGCTGAAGAGCTGAGGGACAGTGCCCAGGCCCCAGAGTTCAAGCCCCACGATTGACCAAAAAGATAAAGAAAAAAGAAGTATATATTTGCTTCAAATCTACAATTTAATATGAAACAAAGTAACCCAGAACCTCAGTAAACTACTTCTGAAGATGTGACTGGCTTTTGTCTTACTGTGTAGTGTTCTGCAAAGAAATTCAGGTGAGGAATTTTGTGATATTTATTATTATTTTATCATCATCATCATCATCATTATCATTATTATTATTTTGTACATTAGTGTAACATTTCATGGTACCTAAAACTAAATGTTTTATTTTTAAGGAAACCACAAGTGAGGGGTTTCTTTGTTGTTCTTGTTTTTTTATTGTGAATATACCGTAGAGAGGGGTTACAATTACATGGGCAAGGTAATGAGTACATTACTTATCAAGTATTGTTGCCTCCTCCTTTGTTTCTCCTTCCAATCCCTTCCCATCTCCCACCCCCCACGTCCTCTGCCACCCCCCCTCCCCGCACCAAAATTGTAAGGTTCACTTTTCGACATAACATGTACAAGTGAGGGTGAGGGTTTTATGAGTTCTTTTCTAGACTCAAGACAACACAATGCAAAGACTGAAACCAAGTCAGGTAAAGGAGACCATGACAAACTAGTAATGTCTACTTTAATGATGCTACCAAAAAACAAATATTTACAATGAAGACATTTATTGTTTGTGACTTTTTGATACGATGCCTTTTTGAATATTTCTTAGCCTTTCATAAATGAATTTGTAAACAATTGTGTGCTTTTACGATAGATATTTAGAGGTTACTCTTTCATTAGTTTCAGTATTATCACATTTTTAGAACAAAAGCACATATATGGATTTGGGTGTCCATATGTGTTATATATGTGTATCCCAGATACAGAACGATTGATGTCTTTATTGATGAATGCTACCTTCCTCGAGATAACTTCACTGCACTACTTGTAATGAGTTTCTCTTTCTTAGCACTCTATTGTAAGCATGCCTGGTTCTTCAGTCTTCCATTCATTTATATTTTTTAAATTATTTTCAAGTAGTTGTACAAAGGAGTTGCTATTCAACAAAGCAGTTTATGAATACAGTGCATTTTAATCAATAACATGTTTCATCATTCTATTCTATCTCTCTCAATCTCACGCTTTCCCTCAATTTTCTTAATTTTATAGAGCATGCATTGAATTTTATGACTGTATTCCCCCATCTTCTCTTCATTCATCTAAACTCCTCCCCTTAATCCTGACCATTCTTTCAAGTTCCCCTTTCTTTTCTTCATTTTTTAAATTTTGATTTTATTGTAAAGATCGTGTTACAGTTACAAAAGGGGCTACAGTTACATAACTAAGGTAATCAGTACATTTCTTGTCAAGCATTGTTACCCCCTGCTTTGTTTTTCTCCTATGATCCCTTCCCTCCCCTACCTTCCCCCCTCCCCGCTGAAGCTGTAAAGTTTATTTCCAACATAGTGTCTTGTGTATATCATTGTTTCCTGATGTTTATTTAGTTGGACTGTAATTTCTAAAAAATTACCTTTTTTGAGTTCTCCTCTGAATCCACCATATTTTAGTTGATACATTTAGGTACATTTGGAGAACACTCCAATTGTTTACTAACACATTTATAAATTAATTGTAGGTTCCATATGAGAGAAAACATGCATCCTTTGTCTGTCTGGGCCTGAATTGCTTCACTTAACCTTGTGTGCAGTCCTTCCATTTCTGTGAAAATGAGGCTAGATAATTGTTTCTAATGCAAGAATAAAATTCTATTGGGTATATTTACCACATTTTCTTGATCCATTCGTCCATTGGCAAGCATCTTTGCTGATTGCATGCATTGGCTATGGTGAATAGTGCTTTACTAACCTTAGTAGTGCTGGTGACTTTACTGTATTCTAGTTTGTAATCTTTTGGGTAATTGCCCAAGAGTAGAATTGCTGGATCATAGGGTATTTCACATAGATCTTCTCCCATGGTGTAAATTGTCTTTTTAACTTGTGGATTATCCTCTGTTGTGAAGAACTGTTTTAGTTTGATACAATCCCATTTGATTTTTGTACAATCTCATTGATTTTTGTACTTCTGAATCTTTATTCACAAAGGCTCTGTCTATGCAGAAGGGCCCTCATGTTTCTTTCACTATTTCTTGTAATAATTTCATGGTTTCAGGTCTTACATTGAGGTTTTTCATTCATTTTGAATTGCTCCCATACATTTTGATTTTGAAATATTATCTAAATTGCTCTTCTGGCACTGTTCCTGTTGGGAAACCCGCTCTTACTATAGCCCATAGTTTTAATTACACGGAGAAGCTGATGACTCTCTGGTCCCTCTGCTGCATTAAACATCTACCTCAAATAGACTTTTACCTGTTAAACAGCCCACCTGAGTGCCCTATCAGCCTCTCACTTCCAGCACGGTTAAGATTGAGCTCTTATTTTTACATTTCCCAAAAGAACTCTTGGTCCTAAATTCTGCACCTCAATTAATCAACTCCCAAACTAGATTCAGTGGAGTCATTTAAATCTCTCCTTTTTCCTTCTCTCTCCATATTTGGTCAATCACCTTTACCCATGACTTTGAGGTAGTAACTTGTGCTGATGTCCCCGGCTTCTCTCTCATAACCGCCTTAGTTTAAGGTTAGGCCCTCATTATTTTTCATTTGAATGATGGATTCATTCTTAGATGATTACCATGATGCTGAAGTTAGATGGTATTGTGACACTTGCCTTGCAGTTATTTGCTGTGTAGCAGTGAGAATAATGTCTCTCACAAACAGTTTGGTTACAGAAGGTAGTCATTTTCTTCACAAAGCACACAAGATAGACCTTCCATCTCCTTATTACTTTGACAGCTTCACCTGCCTTCCTTCTACCCTCCTAGTAATTACTCACATCTCTCCTTAGAACTCTACTGTAATGAGTAGTCTTGATTGCTAACCTGAGTGGATTTGGAAGGGACTAGGGGAATATAAACCATGCTTTTGTGTGTGTCCAAGAGGTAGTTTCCTGAGAGATTAACTAAGGGAAGAACCACCTTCAATGTGGGTTGTACTATTCTATAAGATGGCGTCTCTCTTTGAGTAAATGGGGAAAATGATGTTAGTGGAGATATTCCTCCCTCCCTGCCCCCCTCTCTCCCCTCTCTCTGTCCCTCTCTCTCTCCCCCTCCTCTCTCTTCCTGTCTCTCTCTCCCTCTCTCTCTCTCTCCCTCTCTCTCTCTCTCTCTCTCTCTGCTTTCTAACATAATGAGATGAGCTTCCTTGCTTTGCCAAGATAGAAAGAATTCCTTGAAATCACGGGCAAAACAAGTCTTTACCCCTGTAAACAGTTGCTCTCAGGTATCTGTCACAGTAAGGAAAAGTCTAACATCTAGCCTGTGACTCCATGCCTTTGCTCATAACGTACTTGTCTCATTTTTCTCCATTTCTCACTTAAATAGCTCTCCTTTAAAATTCCTCACAAATATGATCTTCCAAGAATGGTTTCTGATCTTGTATATCCCAATTCACCCCAACAAAGTCCCATGTTAGACTACGCACAATTTATTTTATTTTTTTTAAATACTGAGCTCATCAGTGAAAATTACTTGAAAGCAGAGGTTATGCAGTGTTAGTCTTAGAAATCTCCTTCCCTGTCCTGGTGTGTGGCTCTTAGAGGGAAGATAAACTATCTGTATTGATCCGGAGTTACCTAAAAACAATGTATTTCCTTGAATATTAATAAGCTGTGTGGGAAGACAAGAAATTTCAACAAGTTCATTCTTAAGAAGTATACTGTCTTGTGCTGGGAATGTGTCTCAGAGGTACTTGCCTCGCATGCATGAGGCCCTGAGTCAATTCCTCAGCACCACATACACAGAAAAAGCTGAAAGTGGTGCTGTGGCTCAAGTGGTAGAGAGCTAGATTTAAGCAAAAGCAGCTCAGAGACAACACCTAGGCCCTGAGTTCAAGCCCTAGGACTGGCAAAAAAAAAAAGGTATACTGTCTTAATACATAAAGTCTTACTATTCGGATATCTATTTAGTTTTAGGATTTTATAAAATTGTATGGTACAAAGAAAATGTATTCAATAAGAATTGTTAACCCAAAGAAAATTGAAATTGTTAGAAAACAATATAGCATATCTGCTTGCTTAGTGATGGGACAGTACAACAGTATGCAATATTTTCCTAGATGCTCAAGCAATATGCTACCAGACTTTGTGTATTTGAAACTATATATTCCACTTAAAATATATACTCAATTTTCAAGTATTTAATATATACCCTAAAGGAAGTAATAACCAATTTTCCTCGCCTACCTCTGCTTCATTCATCTAGCTGTACTTTTTAATGTGGCATTATATATTTATGAGATCACATTTTATACAAATTGTTCTTCTGAATTATAGACTGATGAGAATTCAGGCCGAATCACTTCAGTTGGATTCACTTCTCCACTTCTGCAAACGTTATGATGCACTACAATTACACACTGACTTTATCGCCTCGCTGAGGAAGAAGTTTGGCATCTACTTTTGGTTTTATAGGAAGAATTCCAACTCTTTCTGGGAGCTTCTTTTTTTACGACTTCTTTCTAATAAATGTTCAGAAAAACATAGGTTTCACAGGAAGGGATTTATACATAAATGCACAACTTTAAAATTATTATGCAATGAGCATAAATGTAAGTACAATGTGAGTATAAAATGTATCACCAGAAAAGCCTACTGTGCGCTTTTCCTGGTCACACACACTTTCCTCCACCCATACTTAAATGCTACTATTAGTTCTATTAAAGACTTAGCACCCAATCAAGCATCCATAAACACCATGGCTTAGTTGTGTCTGTGTTTTGTGAATGTATTTAAACAGGTCTTAGTATATGTATGCTTGAGTATCTGATTCTCTTTCTTTCATCTTTGCTTTTGGGAATAAGCCACCTTTCCACTTAAAAAAAAATGCTATATGTGGTTGTGCAACACCTATATAGGCTCATTATCACATTGTGCTACTTGAGTGGTCCCCTAATTTTAGGATATTTTCCTGAACACACCTGTGGATATTTTAATATTATTTTCCTCAGGTACATGTGCCCAAGATCCTATATCATAACTACACGTATATTCAATTTTATTAGGAAGGCCAAGTTATTTTCTATAGTAACTGTGGCAGGACTTGTGAGAGTGGATGGTGTGGTGGTCTTCCTCTTGTTTCCTGGGGTGTCCAACTTTTTATTAAACTAATAATGGATTTAAGAGGATCACACTTTATTCTTTATTGTCATTTTCCTGAGACACATCCTTGTTCACCTGTTATGAATTTCCTCCTTTCAAATTTTACAATTTAAGCTTCTTATCACATTCTTATAGGTTACCTTTGCTGTGTCTTTTTGAATGTTCTTATTTTTGTGGGAGTTCTTTGTATGTGCTAGATAGGACTCCTTAATTATTAGACATATTTCAAACTACTAGTGCTCTGGGCTTACATTTCACTCTTGTGAACATTCTTTTTGACAGATAGTTTCTTGTTTTTCAAATGGTCAAATTTTCCCTTTGTCTTGTATATAAGTTTATCTGATCTGTACAAGGGAAATGGAATCACAAAAACAGCAGGACAGAGGATGAACTAATGCAACAAAGATAATCACTTGACACTACATTGGAAATGAACTATATAAGTTGGGGAGGAGGGAAGTAAGGAGAGGTAAGCAGGAGAAAATGAGGAAAAGGGCACAGTGTTAAAAAAAGAAATGTCCCCATTACCTTACTTGTGTGCCTGTAACCCTCCTGTTCATTACTGTCACATTAATGATATTTTACAAGTGGTCAAATTGGAGAATCTTTTTAAAAAATTGTTACTTCTTTGATGATGTAAGGAATATTTTCTTATATTCTCAAGCCATGAAAACATTGTCCGATATAATTTCAAGAATCTTAATTGTTATTTGTAGTAAAAGTAGCCTGAAATTGACTTTTGGATATAGAATAATAGTCTCATTGACTTTAGAATTACTGTTAATTGTTAGTCTTTTTTCAAGTTCCTTGCATTTCATAGCAACACCAAAACAAAGTGTTATATGAATCAGAAAAGAAAAAACCTCAGGCCATCTTTGTTCTCAGCCTTTGAATGATTATCTAAGTACATTTTTACGGGCTTTTATTAATATTTGGCTGAGGGAAATGCTGCCATGAGGAAATGGTTCTTGAATCATGTACTTCACAGAAAGTACAAAAAATAGTTTCTCTTTACCTTTTCAGAACTTATTTCTTCTTCTTCTCCCCTCCTCCTCCTGTCTACTATCCACGCTTATTCTTCAATTGTGCTGTGTGGTGTTATGCTGCGCTATGCTATGCTGTGCAGTGTTAGGCTGTATTTTGGGACCAGAATCAGGGTTTAAATCAGGGTCTTGCTCCCATAGTTGCTCAACTTACTTTATTGTTGTTGTTTGGCTGGTGCTCTACCTCTTTAGCCTCAATTCTAGCCCAACTTTGGTTGTTTTAGAGATGAAGTCTTGTAGACTTTTCTGCATGAGCTGGATTTAAATATCCTGTGTCTCATTCACACGAATATCTAGAAATACACACCATTAGCTCATTTTAACTGTTGTTTTGTGATTGCTGGCTTTTTCCTCTTTCTTTCTTTTTACTTTTTGTATAACATCATGTTACACACAAACTTTCTATCTTAAAATAATGTATAATTTGTACACCTCACATAGAGACATCTTTATTCCTGTGTCAGTATGTACAAGATCTGAAAGGCTTTAAGCAAATTTACCTATAATATTCTAAAGTAACCTACAGTTTAAGCTAGTAAATAAATCAAAATATTCATATATTTGTACATTGTGCTGTTATTATACCACTAAAATGTACATTGTTAAAAGTACAGAATTAAGATTTTTATAGAATTTAAAAATCTAGGTTGGAATTTAACTCTTAGTAATCATGTTTTTTTCCCTCTTCTGTCTGAACTTTATAATGCCTTCTGAGAGACTAAGAATTTTACTAAGAACTTCTGCTTGCATAAATTCAATTAGAACAAGAAGTACAATTATCCTGGTTTATTTTAGACTCAAGAGTAATCATGGAGATTAAATGTACTGCATTTTAAAGATTGGTAGTCATTGACTTCTTAGTCAAGTGATGTTTTTATTCCTATTTTATGTTTATATTACCTTCCATTGAAGTCAATTTAGGTAATCTGAGCAGATTGTAATGAGTAAGATTTCAGGCCCATTGCTAGTTGTTATCTAGACTAGAATATATAACCAATTATAAGGAACAGAAAGAAGGAGAGAGAAAGTAAGGAGGAAGAAAGCTTCATGGTCTAAACAAGTTTCATGGTATAAACATCTGAGTATGAGTTCTGCTGCCTCTGAGATGGTGAAATCAGTCAAATTAAAATTTGAGTTTTCTCATCAGTAAAATAAAAGTGATCAAAAGAATTTCCTCACACATTCAATGTGATGATCAAATGAAATGTACATAAAACAACTTTATACTAGAAGATACTAAACAGTACCAGTTATGTTTGTGTATATGCAGTCATATATAATTATGTCTAATTGGCATGTATCATTGCATGAACATCTGCACTCAAAATCTAACTTTACTCACAGAGCTCATTTAGTAACCAAGAATGGTACACTTGGTACTACTCGTTAGGTTTTAGTGTTCTATTTTATTATTTTTTACTATGCCTTTACTAGTATATATTAGTTGTCTAAATGAATAATATAGTGATATTTCTCACATGAACATACTAAACTTGATCAAGTTCACCTCCTGTGTTATTCATCCTTATCCACTTTTAAATATTATTTTTAACATTTTATTTTTTGGTGGCCTTTACATTTGAACTCAGATGCTCAGATTCACTAGGCTAGAATTCCACCATTTGAGTCATGACTCCAGCTCTTTATTTCTCTTAATACTTTGGAATGGGTCTTAATTCCTGCTTGACTATAGGTGTGAACTGTGATCTATCTACTTTAGGCTTCCCATAATTGCTGGCATCATAAGTGAATATCACTATGTCTAGCTCCATTCCACAGAGATGGAGGCTTCTGGACTTTTCTTCCAAGGCTTTCCTGGAGCTATAGCTTTCCCTCCATTAACCTCTCACAGAACTTGAGATGACAGGCATAGACTAATGCATCCTGCCATGAGTTGAGTCAAGGTCTCATACTTTTCTGTGCTGAGTGACCTGCAGCTGAGATCATACCATTCTCTCTTCTCCAACTAGCTGGAATGACATGTGTGTCCTACCTGGCTGTGCCTCATTTTTAACATTGTAATGATCTGCAACTTCCTTAAGAACAATTAACTGGATTATATTAGAGAATATATTTTATATCACTATATTCCAGAAACCACCTTGGTACCTAGAGAATATTACATGTTTAAAACATGCTGACAAGTTGGATGATCTTTTTTTTTATTAGTAAGGTTTTTTTTATTGTGAAAATACTGTACAGAGGGGTTACAATTACATGAGCAAAGTGATAAGTACATTTCTTATCAAGCATTGTTGCCGCCTCCTTTGTTTTTCCCCTACCATCCCTGCCCTCCCATCTCCACAACTACGCTCCCCTCACCCCCACCAAAGTTGTAAAGTTCGTTTTTCAACATAGCATTTTGTACATCTCATTGTTGCAATGGGTCCACCTGTACACTATTTAAGCAATTTGGTTTTTTTTTTCCTTCCCTGCCCCAAATTATACCAAGATCAAATACAGTGAAAACAGGGGTTATACTGTGGGGGAGTGACATACAAATAACAAAACAATAACCTTATAAATATGTTAGAAACAATAGCAAGAAAGAAAAAGACCACTTGTGTCCTTATCTTGGGGTTCATAATTCTGATAGACAAAGAACAGTGTGACAGTGTGCATCCTCCATTCATTAGGTTAAAGGTTGCTTTTGCAAAATTCACAGTCTAATTGCAATGATTAGTAGCAGATAAGTGTCTTGGTAGTATTTCCATGTATCTAAACTATTTTCCACGCTGCTGACCTGGCAGCCTAGTAGAGGTCAATGAGTAATCTCTGTAACGCAGCTCATGAGTAAACTTATTGGGAACAACAGGGGATTTTTTCCTAACCCAAGTATCCACAAGACTGAACCTTATAGTCTGTTGTCCTATTCTCTATGCTATTTTCTGGATTAAAACGAAGCATGAGTGCTGATAATCATATATACCCAGCTGTGGAGGACCAGATTATTACAGGTTCCTATCAACAGAGGTAACTGAAGAAATCATGCATCCTAGTTCGGTGCCCCATTGTAGATCAGATGACCTCACTGCCATGATGAAAGACACCCACTCATAGGTGCCATGACATATCAGACCGTGCTCAACTTAGGGGAGAAAAGAAGTGGCACCCTACTTCCAGCAATTCTCCCTTCTCTATGAAAGCTCTGAGGACTGCATATATATCATATCATGTGCCCTAATAAATCAGCCTGAGTAAAAACCCACATCTTGGCCTCCTGGGGAGAAGGACTTTTAGACTCTGATCTCCTTTTCTCCTTTTATTGACCTTGCAGTAAAATGTTCTGCTCCTATCATTAATTGGCTATTTTCAGACTTATTGAGTAGGGAACAAACCTACAGATTCAATGAAAAAACAGTGTAAGTATTTATTATGATAGAAAAAAATATCTAATCTGCCTCCTCCTGAAGAGTTATTGACTTCTAATTATCAAGGGGGAATGGTAATATTTTATCAATACATTGTTCTACTTAGTGTAAGATTAAACAACATATTGTCCACTATACTAGTATGATTCAGTCCCATGTTTATCATTCATTTATCCATTTTATGAATGATTTTTTTTGTTTTTGTTTTGTTGGTCGTGGGGCCTGAACTCTGGGCCTGGGCACTGTCCCTCAGCTCTTCAGTTAAAGGTTAGCATTCTACCACTGGAGACACAGCACCACTTTTGGCTTTTTCTGCTTATGTGGCGCTGAGGAATCGAACCCAGGGCCTCATGCATGCAAGGCAAGCACTCTACCACTAAGCCACCTTCCCCAGCCCATGAATGAATTTTATAAGGTATCTATTATATATAGAGCATTAGGCTCACAGTGCTGAATCAAAAATAGTAGGGTCTCTGCCCACATGAACATCACAGACCAGTGAAGCAAGGCATGATGCATCAAATATATATATCATCCAGACACAAAATCAGAATTGTCAGAAATATTGTAATGGATAAAGGAGAGGACTACAGGGCTCTTCCTACATATTGAGATTTTGGGCAACTATAGTGTGAAAAAATGAAGATTGGGTAGAGGACTGAGAAGACCTTACTGAATAAACAGCAAAGGCTAGTGGATGAAAGATGGACAATTTTGCATGAATAAATATGTAAACTCATTAATGCATATTCAAGTCCTTAAAGAATGAATCTAATGAATCTGAGGTGTTTATGTTCTTTCTCCTCATAGAAGATGGATATACAAAAAGATTGTAGAAAACAAGGACAACTCCTTTGGTGGAAGGTCTAAATCTACTCAAATCAAGAGCAAAACACTGAGAGGAGAAGAGAATGGTTGGATGTTAGATGGTTTATAAATTTATTTTGAAGCGATTATTTTCACAAGCCCTGGATATATTAAATATTGTTTTCCTGTGACTTCCTAGTATGACTTCCATTGAGTTTTGTGAAGCATTTTTTCTTGCTGATATCACCATCAGTTCAGATTAGCTTCCCAAACAGTAAGGGAAAATGTGAGGGAAACTAAGGAGAACATTCTGTAATACAAGGTTTTATTTACAAATCAATACTGGTAAATTCTGGGTTGCTGTACAGTGATAATTTTCAACATGTGTTTCTGTGATATTGTCCTCAAGTTTCAGAATTAAACTATTGAAGCCAGTTAATATTGCATTGAAAATTGTTCCAAGGCCATGATGATTCTGTTTATATCTGGGCTTTACTATATCATGCTGCTATGGAGCTTCTGAACACTAAACCTACAAAAACAAACAAACAAAACTCCCTGCACAAAGATGACACATCAAAAGAATATTGGTGTCCAAAACAAAAAAAACAACAAGGTTTCTTATTTGCTAGTGGCAGGAATCTGTACAAATTATATGAGATTTCTACAATGTGACTCTCTCAAACTATAGAAAATAATGCCTATTTAATTCAATGTTTGAAGATGTTGAAGACACAAAAGGTGTTAAGAATACCTTATCTAGGGATTCTCTATAGAAGGGTGGAGAAAGACAATTATTAATGTCAGTCAATACAATCAACTCATGGCATTTGGAACTTTGAAGCCATAGTATTGCTGCTTTTTCATTTGAGAAAATGAATTGCACTGTTTTAATGATTCTGCGGGTGCATGAGTATACATGATTTACTATGTTTTGAAATAACAAATTATAATCAAATGGAACAAATTCAAGTACAGATTTATTGATTGGACCAAAATGCACCACCTAACACCCCTTCACATAAGAGGTTCACATCTTAACTATTAAGAGTGATATAGGCGACATTCTTCAAGTGCTAGCCACTTCAGAGATTACCTCAGCTGCAGATGGCTTTCTTACCCAACATTAAGCTTTTCACTGTAATATATAGCCAAACAGACGTATAAAAAGCCAGCTGGTCAAAATGACCAGTTCATAACAATTCTGATCAGTACTTCTAATACTAGACTCCTTCATAGTCAATGGTTGGGTTGGTTTGTATTGCAGTTGGTCATTTGTAGCATTTAAGTTTTTTCTCAGTCCAGTCCTGCTTGTTCTGCCTTCCGCTGGTGATTTCAAAAGAACATCACAATAAAATATATGAAAGTAATTTCTTTCTCATTGTGCCCTTCCCAGAGATCCCAATCGGTAAACAAATACAGCTCTTTCTTCAAGTCATACAAGAATCGAAATGAGAGGCTGTGCTTTTTGTTGTGTTTTCATCTAGATGCAGTCTGCAAATAAATATATAAAAGCTGGCAATATTTCTTTGGCTGGTTTTCTCACTATTTAGTTTATGATGCCTCAGAAAGATTACTTCATTGGGATTTCTGAACCCCACAGCTGGAAATATTCCTTGTGTGTGTCATAATTCACAAGGTGGAAATATAGCAAATACAGCCTCTTACTCACTGTCTTATTCGTTCTCTCTGAACATTTTTATGAGGAGCTTCTCTGCGCCCACAGTCTTTTCTAATGGTTTTACGACTCCTCAGTACCATACTCATTTAAGTCTGCACAGACAGATTTCTGTCAAAAGCAATCAGTCTTTATGGAAGTAGCAGGAGTAATGTTTCCTTTGGGCAGAGCAAATCAAAGCAGTTCACTCTTGTCATAGTGGACAGTAGCTTCAGTCTCCATTAGATTCTATAGACCTTAGGTTTGCTATAAGTCAGTACATTTCTTCTCTATTACCTACATAGGTCCTTGGTAGCTATATTTATAGACCTCTTTTTCTTTTTAGAGATAAAGATACAGTGTCATTCTATTCCAGACTGCAGGTCTCTTATACAATTTAATTTCACTGACTAGACTTCCTGTGAAACAATAATCTCCCATAAAAATAACATTTCACAAAACAAATCTCATTATGCTGAGGGGAGATTTTTACTTGGCCAATGAATGATAAAACCTATATCTAATTTACTGTGTACTGACAGCAAAATAAAGTGTATAACTAGTTGAGTATTTTCTCCACATGTTAATCTCCAATCTGGTTTGTTTTCAAATAGCTTAGCAGAAAAGCTGAAGGATATTGATGAAATATCTTAGACTTCATAAATTCACAATGCTTTAAACTTGATGAACCAACAGTTCTATTGAAATTGAAGGAAATACTGACCGCACCTTACCTTACATAAAATTGACAAATTGCCATGATTCTTTTTTGATAATATCTATCTATCTATCTATCTATTATAGTAGAGATATTGTACAGAGAGGTTGCAGTTATATGATCAAGGTACTGATTCATTTCCTATCAGGCATTGTTACCCCCTCCTTTGTTTTTTCTCTACCATTCATTTCCTCCCCACCTCCCCAACTCCTCCCTCCCCCTCAAAGTTGTAAAGTTTGTTTACAACATAGTGCCTTGTACATCTCATTGTTACAAAAGGTCATCCTGAAAAATTATGTCAGCATTTTGTTATTTCCCTTCCACTCCCCAAATTAGAAAAATATATATACAAGATGCAGTATACTGGAATCAAATACAGTGACAACAGAGGTTATACCATAGGGGAAGAACATATAAAAGAAACAAAAAAATCACATAGTACCTTATAAGCACATTAAAAAGAAAAACAAGAAAGATAAAATATCTTGTGTCCCTATCTTGGGGTTCATTTCGCTTAGCAAGAACTTATATGGTCATATGTACAGAGCTTTTGACCTCTTCTGCTTGTCCTAGACATATGCTAGTTATTGCAGATAAGGGAAACCATGGGACCTATGTTTCTTCGGGCCTGGCTTACTTCACTTAATATAATATTTTCCACGTCTTTCCATTTCCTAACAAATAGGGCAATGCCATTCTTTCTGATGGAGGCATAGAATTCCATTGTGTATATATACCACATTTTTTTGATCCATATATCTACTGAGAGGCATCTGAGTTGGTTCCATATCTTAGCTATGGTAAATAATGCTGCAATAAACATAGTTGTGCCAGGAGCTTTAGTATGGTCTTGTTTGTGATCATTCGGGTAAATACCCAAAAGTGGGATTGCTGGGTCATAGGGGAGCTCTATGTGGAGTCTTTTGAGGAACCTCCATACTGCTTTCCAAAGTGGTTGAACAAGTTTACACTCCCACCAACAACGCAGTAAGGTTCCCTTCTGTCCACATCCCCTTCAGCATCTGTTGTTATTAGAGTTCTTGATTATAGCCAATCTAACTGGGGTGAGGTGGTATCTCAATGTTGTTTCGATTTGCATTTCTTTTATGGCAGAGAGGTTGAGCATTTCTTCATGTGTCTATTGGCTATTCTTATTTCCTCTTCAGAGAAGTTTGTCTTTAAGTCTTTAGCCCACTTATTTATTTGAGGAACCTCCATACTTCTTTCCAAAGTAGTTGAACAAGTTTACACTCCAAGCATTGATGCACTAGGGTTCCCTTTTTTGGCCATGATTCTTACTGTGTAATAATCAGGATCACATGAACATATGTTGGGAGCATGTAGCTGGAATTTGAGGAGCACAATAGAAGTGTAATCCATACATTCGGATTTAAAAAGTGCTTGCCTTGTATGCATGAGGCCCTGGGTTTGATTCCTCAGTACCACATATGCAGGAAAAAAAAAAGCCAGAAGTGGTGCTGTGGCTCAAGTGGTAGAGCACTAGCCTTGAACTGAAGAGCTGAAGGACAGAGCCCAGGCCCAGAGTTCAGGCCCCACAACCAGCAAAAAGAAAGAAAGAAAGAAAGAAAGAAAGAAAGAAAGAAAGAAAGAAAGAAAGAAAGAAAGAAAGAAAGAAAGAAAGAAAGAAAGAAAGAAAGAGAAAGAAAGAAAGAAAGAAAGAAAGAAAGAAAGAAAGAAAGAAAGAAAGAAAGAAAGAAAGAAAGAAAGAAAGAAAGAGAGAAAGAAAGAAAGAAAGAAACCTATATTATATGTGTCTTTCCGGCTATCTATATAGTTCCAGGAACTCAATAAGGAAATGGAAATTATTTCTTCTGTTTCTATAATTTAAATAAGTTTATCACCTAAAGTAGTAGAAACTGTGATCTTCCTAATCCTTGGTAAATTGTTGGCAGAGAAGTGAATGTGAATTGAGAAAGATCTAAGCTATGTTGAACAGCCTACAATGACTTCCGTCACTTTACACCTCCCTCTGTTTGCATTAACTATTATCTTAACTTCACAAAGGTAGTTCATTTCCATATTCTTGCTTTTTAAAAATTGCTGTCCATATTCTAATCTCTCCTCAACTTCTCATTTTCTGACCAAGCAATTTATAGATTTCTCTACTATGGCTTGTTAAACCTAATGTTTAATTGCACAACCTGTATTAATAATAATGAACACTTTCTGCTAAGTGCAAGATTAGATTAGAACTGGAGCTATCCTTGAAAGATCTATATTGGGTTGCTCAGAAACTTATCAGGGAAAGTAAGAGAGGTTGTGGTGAATTTCAAGGAAAATGAAGTTGGTTGACTGATTTGTTTTTAACTCATTCTGTGAAGAGGTTGCTTGTCTCCTGTGCGACACCATCCTTGGTCATGCCATTGGCCTTCACCAATGAAACCAAAGTATAAGTGATTTGTTTCCCTATCAACCATAAGCTTTAAGAACTATAGTGTTCTATCTTACAGATAAAGCTACTTTCTATTGTCTCCTTTCTATACTAAAGCCAGTGTAGAGTATAGGCATTGGGAATTCATGGTAGATGTTGCAAAGAAAATAGATAAACATCATGGTTGGTAACATGAGGTCTTGAAATTGCTTGGAACCTGGTTACCATGTTTGTAATAAACAACCTTAGTGAAAAAAAGAGATTGGGTCAGGGACTTAGTCGTGGTATATAAATGTGTAATGCAAGGTTAAATCCAGATCATCATGTGTAGCATTGAGTGCCAAGATAAAATGCAAATTTGTTTAACAAGGAGTAAAAACGTTTGATACTGGAAAATACAGCTAAATTTTCACAAAGATGCCCACTGCTTGGTTAAATGAGGTCTTTAATAACCCACTTATTCAACAACTATTCATTGAATATTATGAAGAATAGATATTATAAAGTTGATGACAGTGTATATGCTTTTAATATTATCATTCGGTCTCAAGTTGCTGGAATTTTAGTATAGGTAATCAGTTAATTGTAAATACAGACCTAAATAAATACATGATGATAGGCAGTCTTTGTAGAAGGATAGTTATCTCAAATTGGAAAGAATCAATAAGGAATTGAACATAGAGAATATCTAAGCCATCCTTTATGATGATGTAATTGCACTTTCTCCATGTTAGACTAGGAAAAAGGTAATAAACTAACAGAGATATAGCTTTGTATAAAAATACGGGAAGCTGTTAATGATTTTATCTCTGGAAATACTATTTGCTGATATCTATGGGTTGAATTTGTCTTTTTAGAAATGGTAAGATAGTAATCTGCAGTAATTACAAATAAGGGAATGTTTAGTATGAAATAACTCATACCATTAACAGAGAATAATGTAGTATTTTTAAAGACTCATGACTTACAAAACCATAAATATTCACTCAGTGATGTCCACATTTGTTTCTCAAACCATGATGACATTATTTTAAAATGCAACTGAAGCTACCCATGTCTTCTACCTTCAAATGGAATACATTTCAAAAATAACTTTTCTGTTTTCAGATGCAAACATTTTTCAATGTAGGAATACAAAAATAACTTTTCTGTTTTCAGATGCAAACATTTTTCAATGTAGGAATATCTACAATGTTATCAGATATGATTTTAAATTGAAATTTATCTGTTATGAATTTAGTTGAATATTAATTTATGCATCACTTTTTTTATAGTTATACTCTTTTTTCAGTTACTTATAATTGAATCATTCATTTCCTTATATTTTCATTAGTACATTAAAATACCATGTGGGCAAATGTCTCTCAATTATAGATCCTTTAAAACCAAATTTCTCAGAAATCCTTGAAAACAATGTTATTGTCATCCAACAGATTCACAATGTAAGATTATTATTCCAAGGAAAAATTTTAAAATCTAAATAAACTAATAAAAATAAGGTAGATCATTGTGCCAAAATATTCTTTAAGAATTTTATGACGTGATCTACCTATGTAAATTAATTTTTAAGTACATCACAAACTTGATAGCAGTTAACATGAATCAACAATTCATTGTTTTTTTTTCTTTTTTCTTTCTTTATTTTTTATTGTGAAAATACTGTACAGAGGGGTTACAATTACATGGGCAAGATAATGAGTACATTTCTTATCAAGCATTGTAGCCTCCCCCTTTGTTTCCCCTTCCCATCCCTTCCCAGCCTTCCCCTCCCCCACCCCCCCAATCTCCCCCCCCCCAACAAAGTTGTAAAGTTCGTTTTCCACATGACAATGTGTGCTTCTTATTGTTGCAACGGGTCCACCTGTATCCTTATTTAAACGATTTGTTTTTCCCCTTCCCCTCCACAAATTATACCGACATCAAATACAGTGAAAGCAGGGGTTATACTGTGGGGGACGGACATACAAAGCAACAAAGAAATAATCTTATAAATGCGTTAGAAACAAATGCATGAAAGAAAAAAAAACATTTGAATATATATCTTAGGGTTCATTTTCCTAACATCACCTTATCTGACCTTTTCTGCTTGACTCATACATATACTAGATATTGCAAATAAGGGATGACCCTAAAATTACTTTAATATTTATGAAACCTCTCAGGAATGGTGAGATAAGTACTCCTTACTATCATCACTTTACTATTGATGGAAGAGAACTTAGAATAATTTGCTCACTAAATTCATTCCATCATGGTAGAAAATATCTGTGCTTGAACCCTTGAGAAGTCATTAGTTTAAACATAGACTTTCTAGATTGGCAGGGATTGAGTATTTTATACCTCCAATAGTTACCGAAAAACTATTCACTCTGTTTACATTTTTAATTTAACTATGGATTCTACCTTCTAAATAGTAATTCTCCTCCTCAGTCATTGTTCAGTGATGTGTTTAAAGAGAAGAAAATCTTACCTTTACTGTAAAACACTAAATTATTTCATACTGACTAGCATAGTCCTTGAAATAACTCGGCTTCCTTTAAAGACATACACCTGATGACTGCTTTGTACTTTCTGAATTGATAGATAATAGTTTTTGAAAAAGACATTTCCACTAATAATGCCATTAAAAATACCCAACAAAGTGTCTTCATAGGACCTAACTACTCAACAACTTCCATGGTTTTTGCTTCTAGGTGAGAAAAGAGTGCATGGCCTCTTAAATTGCTGTTAAGAGTAAGCAAAAAATAGTGCTTCGCACTGGTTTAATTAAGTGGTATGTGATAGTTCACACCTCCATAATAACTATAATATTTTCCTTTTGTCTTCAAAACTGTTTGTTGCATTTGGCAGAATAAGCTGAATTAATGCTTTTTCTAAATAATCTGAGAACAATAATTTAAATTGGAATTAGCCCCTAATTAGCCCATGAATGTCTCAGTAGAAAGTACACACATATTAGATTCTCCAGTGGATATTTACTCATTATATTTCTCCATACAGACATGCATGTAGATCTATAAAGGACTAAAGAAGTCCAAAATGGGCTTCTATTTTTATTGAAGTTGAGGATTGTGCAGCAGAGTATCTAAAATGATTATTATTTAAGGAATATAATATATTACTGTCTTTCAAGTGACATGCTAAGAAATGTATACAGTTATTCAAAATCCTTTCAATCTGAAATGCCCTCATACATGCTCTGACTTCTTCCTAAATAATTTCTCCATTGTTTTTATATGTACTTTGATTTTAGTTATTAAAATATTCCATTTTTTCCTGACAAATATCCAGTATTCTTTACAGTAAGGTCTTTTTTTTTTATTGTGAAAATAAAATACAGTAGACAGGGGTTTTTGCCTAACATCAACTTATCTGACCTTTTCTGCTTGACTCAGACATATACTAGTTATTGCAAATAAGGGAAACTATGAGACCTATGTTTCTTTGGGCCTGGCTTACTTCAGTTAATATATTTTTTTTCCAAGTCGTTCCATTTCCTAACAAATGGGGCAATGTCATTCTTTCTGATGGAGTCATAGAATTCCATTGTATATCTATACCACATTTTCTCGATCCATTCATCTACTGAGGGGTATCTGGGTTGGTTCCATATCTTAGCTATGGTAAATAATGCTGCAATAAACATAGTTGTGCTGTTAGCATTAGTATGGTCTTGTTTGTGATCATTTGGGTAAATGCCCAAAAGTGGGAATGCTGGGTCATAGGGGAGCTCTATGTGGAATCTTTTGAGGAACCTCAATACTACTTTCCAAAGTGGTTTATATTATCTTTTCAATGATCTTTACTTGACAATAAACTAGCAGCTAATTTCCCAGGAATGTGCATTCACAAATAGAAACAATTCAGGCTTTGGAACGAAGGTAAATATTACGTAAAAAGTGCTAACCATGGATAGATGATTATAAAGTTGCATTCACTACCATTTATTACTTTTTTTGTAGTATAAGAAGAAAAGACAAGTGTACTTTTTTTTTTTTTTTTGTCAGTCATGGGGTTTAAACTCTGGGCCTGGGTACTGTCCCTCAGCTCTTCAGGGTAAGGCAATCTCTGTACCTCTTGAGCCACAGCACCCCTTCTGGTTTTCTGGTGGTTTATTGGAGATAAGTGTCTCATGGACTTTCCTGCCTGGGCTGGCTTTGAACCGTGATCCTCAGATCTCAGCTTCCTCAGATCTCAGCCTCCTGCATAGCTAGAATTATAGGTGTGAGCCACCAGCGCCTGGCAATATATTTCTTATTAACAACTTTAATTAACTTTTAATTGATTTGTAAGAAGATTAATAGTTTTATTACAGCATCACATATTGAAATGTTTGACTAGATATTAAACTTTGATGCAAATTCTTCACAATACTGCTGATAAAAAGAAACCCTAAGTAATGTTCACTTGTCTAACACATATTTATCTATAATCATAAATATGTAAAACTATCTTGCTGAGCTTAGCACATGTTGCTAAAGTTATAAAAATATTTTTATTCTTCTATTAATTAGAAATGGGAAGGGAACAAATTAACCTTACTTTATACAAACATCTTAGCCCCCTTGCCAAACATACAAATTTATATGTAATTTCAATATTCCCTGAAGAATATACAGTCATATGTTCTACAAGTTTCACTTCCATTAATGGTTAGAGAGCTAGTGAGGTCAATGGTTGTAACTGAAACTAAAAAATATAAATGTGTTTGTCTGTGTGCATGCTATCTGACATATTCTTTACATTTTAACTAAAATAAATGGATTTCAAAGAAATTAAGGATCCCTATTGATGCACATTCCCAAGAAAACATTTGCTTTCAGCCTACCTGTTGAACATCTGTTTGGAAGGTTTTTCTCAACAAATCATATCATCATAAAATACACATTCGCTCTATATGACTAAAGTTAATGATCACGATCTGAGAATATTATCCTAAATTGTCAACATAAGCTTGATATAGCAATATCAAAATTCAAGTCTTTTGTTGAAATCTTTGATCCACTTTGAATTGCTATTAATATAAAATGAGAGATAGAAATGGATATTCCATTTTGCCAGCACTGTTTGTAGAAGAGGATGCGATTTTTTCCAATGTACATTTTTTTTGGTGCCTTTATCAATCAGATGTCTTTAGCTGCATGTTAAAAACATTTATTTTGGGGTCTTTTATTTTGTAGCATTTGTTTTTATGTTTCTTTATGTGTTATTTTATTACTATGGCTTCGTAATATAGTTTGAAGTCTGGCATTATGTTCACACCAGTATTGCTTTTTTTAAAATGTCTAGATGGCTTCAAATATTTGGGGTTTTTCATGCTCCCATACAAATATTAGGACTGATTTTCTATTTTTGGAAGTAATGGTAGTGGGATATTGATGCAGAATTGAGTTGAATTTATCAATTGCTTTCAGCATGTAGTAATTTTCATAAAATTAATTCTGCCATGCATAGACTTTTTTGTCATCTTCTCGTATTCCTTCAAGTTATTCTTCAAAGTTGTATAGTTATTGTTGAGAACTTTACTTACTTGATTTATCTCCAATTCCATTTCTAACTATGTTTCGAGGCTATTGTGAATTGAACTTTTCTTTTGAAGCCCGTTAATCATCAGTATACACAAAAGCTACTGATTTTTTTATGTTGACTTTGTGCCGATATATTGGCAATATATTCAGTGTAAAAGGTAAGTGACGAATCTTCAGAGCCTTAGGAATAAGATTGTATTATCTGAACATGCAGATGATTTGAATTCTTTCTTTTCAATTAAACTCCATTTTAAATATTTCTCATGATACATTGCCATGTTTAAGAATTCACATACTCATTGAATAAGAGCAGAAACCCTTTTCTTGTTCATATATAGTCCTGCACTAGAAACTATGTCATTGTAGTCTTGATTTTGTGTATAAAGCTAGGCAAGTAAAACCCCATATACCACATTTTGTCCTTTTAAAAAAGGGCCCAATAATATTTACTCACTAAGAATATCATGACAATTAAATAATATATAGAAATTGAGCTTACTTAAATATGAAAATGAATTTGTAAATATTCGAGTGAAAACCATGTGTTAAATTCTTACTCAGTAAATTATATTGCATTATTTAAACTCTAGATGGCTTTTTTCTTTAATATTAAAAAATCCATTACTGAAAGGACAATACATGAAAAATTTACTATTTTATGTAGTTTTTAATCATATTACAGCATCCTTAACAATATTACCAACTATAAGTCATGAGTATTTTAAGTAAATTGTGGAACATTTCTTTCAGGCCTTAGATTGTACACTACATCTTCATTACCTTTTAAATTTTCCTCTAGAGGAAAACAAAGATTATTTTGTTAGAAAATGTCATAATTTGTCAATGGGCTACCAGAAAATAATAATATAAATTCTTGTGTTTTTCATTTCTTTTAGGCAACTGACCCTGATGCTGGAATAAATGGCCAAGTGTACTACAGTTTGGGTAACTTCAATAATCTTTTTCGCATCACATCCAATGGCAGCATCTACACAGCAGTAAAACTTAACCGAGAAGTGAGAGATTACTATGAACTTGTTGTTGTAGCCACTGATGGAGCGGTACATCCTCGCCACTCAACTCTAACACTGGCGATCAAGGTTGTGGATATTGATGATAACAGCCCAGTGTTCACCAACACAACATATACTGTTGTTGTTGAAGAGAATCTGCCAGCTGGAACCAAATTCCTTCAAATAGAGGTATGTAGATAAAGCAAGAATTGCATGCATAATACATTGTAAGATGGTAGGTAGAAGATGGTTACTAAATTTGGCAAGAAAAAAATGAATCTAGCACCATATAGCCAGTAAAAATGTAATTTCAGATTAATAAAGAGGAAATGTTAGTGTAAGTATGCCTCATACACTGCACACTGTATTTTATGTGACAATCTTTCTTCAGGGAGATCCCATAAAATTGGAAGAGAAAATGTGGATTTGTATAAAAAAAGAGCACCCAATGCAGTAGGTCTTATGATGTGGTAATACTATAAGCAATAGAGAAAAAAAATCTCCAATGGATTAAAAGTTATTGGTAATTCTGGGTTTTGCTCAGGGCCTTGTGATACTTGAACTACATCCCTATCCCCGACTCTTTTTTTGCTTTTAATTATTTTTAAAATAGAATCTTAACTCTTCCCAGAGCCATTCTCAAACTGTGATCTTTTCCTCTGCCTCCTCCATAATTGAAAGGGAAAACTTACAAGCTAAACCACACCAACCTTCCATGTATTTGTTTCAGTGTTTCAATATACTTTTTACCCTTATTTTTGTGCTCCCGGAAGATCATAATCATTTGTTTGCTTGTGTATGTGTGTATGTGTGTATGTGTGTATGTATATTTCATTTTAAAGTTTTCTATATATGTATTTTACGTGCATAATATGTCACCCCTATAATTTACAGTTAGAATTCTCATTACCTTATCATTTTTTCCACATTCAATGCATATCAAGCATCTTTCAGGGCTATCAATCTCCTTTTTAATTGTATTTCCATCTACACGATACTTTCTCATTTGCCAACTATAATATTACTGGAAACGGAACAGTTTCATACAGTAGCTCAGATGGAAGAAATTTGCATTTTGAAGTAATAGTCCATTTACTTCTGATACAGAAAGTCTATGAGGTATAATTTAGAAAAATAACTCTATCCTCCATCTGCAGAGCATAACTTGAATTTCATTATCATGGCTTTCAAGAATCTCTAGTCCTTCCATCATTCAACCCATCTAATACTTACTCTAGCAACAAGCATCAATATATCAAAATAAGTCATATGTTGATCATGGAAAAGATTATTTCTGTATGTACTACTCTATTTATTTTTCATCCATACATCCATTCATCAAGCATATTTCTTTGGTATCTAACTGAACACCAGTTATGTGCTAACTTTAGAGAGCCAGAAACAGACTTCTTGACTCCAATGTTCTTAATCTGGTTTAGTAAGCAGATTAGTAGACTAGAAACTAACATGAAAGTCCTTAATAGAATCCTGAGAATGAAGATCATTTGCAGAAGAAAGTTATTTTAAAATTATGAGCTGAGGGTCATTTCATAGTTACTAAGTAATAAAGGTCAAAATATTATTTAAGGCAACATAAAACAAAAACAAAACAACCATTGTGAATAGCTCAATAGCTATGCACATATGACCATATAAGACGACAATAAACAGAATGAACTCCAAGATATGGCCACAAGTGGTTTTTCTTTGTTGTTGTTGTTTTTCATGTACTATGTGATTTTTTTTGTTTCTTTTGTATGTTCCACCCGTTATGGTATCTCCCCTGTGGTCACTGTATTTGACTTTGGTATCCCGGTATTGTATTTATGTGTATGTGAATTAGGGAAGGGAAGGGAAACAACAGAATGGTGAGACAAAGAACCAATGCAACAGCGATATACACAAGGCAATATGTTAGAAATGATCTTTACAACTGGGGGGGGGGGTGAGGAGAGGGAAAGTAGAATAAAAATGAGGGAAGGGCTAACAAGTTTGACAAGAAATGTATTTATTACCTTACTTATGTAACTTTAACTCTTCTGAACATCACCTTGACCAAAAAAAAAAATCATGGAGGAGCAGGATGAGCCTTGGAGAGCTGAAAGTCCAGAACAGCAGAGTTTTGTTTTCATATATAAAGAAATTCATGTTAATATAAATTGGATTTTGATTTTTCCCTTATGGCCTATGTATTCAAGACTTCATCTTAGAGAAAGAAATAAGGGAAAGAAGTTAGGTCCTTGAAACAGGCCTTGGAAACCCAAACCATCCTGTCTCTTTTGATAGTTTCTCAGCTACCATGAGGTGGTAAGTCTTTGACATGTGTTTCCATTCTTGAGGTATTAGGTCACCTTCAGCTCAAAATAACAGGGTCAAATGACTGCATATTTAAATAGGACCAAACTAAACATTTCCTCTTTATAACTTGATTATTTTAGTTATTTTGCCACAATCAACAGGAATTTACTAACATGTGAGTGACAAAAAGTGGAATATAACACAAGACAATTTGAAAAGGAAACATAGAATAATAAATTGAATATTTTTGGGGGGGGGAGGTGTCCAGTTGTGGAGCCTGAACTCTGGGCCTGGGTGCTGTCCCTCAGTTCTTCAGTTCAAGGCTAGCGCTCTACCACTTGAGCCACAGCGCCACTTCCAGCTTTTTTCTTTTTGCTTATGTGGTGCTGAGGAATCGAACCCAGGGCCTCAGGCATGCAAGGCAAGCGCTCTACCACTGAGCCACCTTCCCAGCCCTAAATTGAATATTTTAATGGTACCTTTCTAGTCATGATGTTAATGATTGTTTGAAGAGAACAAAACTGAACCTTAAAGTGTTTATATTAATGGATGAATTCAGTCAATTCTCATATTCTGTTTGTTTGATTTTCTTTTTTTTTGTTGTTGTTCTTTTTGTTCTTGCTTCCTTTTTCTTCCTCCCCTTCAGATGCTTATCCCCACCTGTACTCCTGGAATTGCTATTGAGCTTTTATTTTAAAAACCTATTTTTTTTCCATCTAGATCCTAATTCATAGTGTTTTTCAAATGACTTGTCACTGTTTTCATTTTATTTTCATATTTGGATTTGGTTTCTTCTTTGAGGCCATAAGCTACAGGGAGTAAATTGTGTATTAATTCATCATGGTTCTCTCCACAGTTCTTTGTACATAACAATTACTCAGTAGGTATTAAATGCAGAGGGTGTAATCTCTATGAAGGTGTTGCAAAATCTTTGTAAAAATAATCTTTTACATTTCTTAATAACCTTCAACAGTATTATGTTTATGGAAATCACTCAATTACTTTCATTTAAACTATTCTCATTATTATTAAATCAGTAGAAAACAAACAAAAAACTTAGGACATATTTCTTTCTTGTAGTGTGATTTATTTAATTTGTGTAATGTAGGTCTAATAATGGGAAAACCTGTTTTTATCTTCTTTCTCCAGCTCTTCCCCCTTTCCCTTTGCATTTTCCTGGTAATAAAATTTATAATATGTGTATATAAACACATATATATGTATCTTTTGGCCATCAATAAATTTACACAGGGCATACTGTATATCAGTCTTGAATTCTTCTATTTTGGTAATGCCGTTGATATCATTACTCCTTTACTTAACCTTTTTCAGGCCAAAGATGTTGACCTTGGAGCAAATGTGTCTTATAGGATAAGAAGCCCTGAAGTGAAGCATATGTTTGCACTGCATCCATTTACAGGAGAACTGTCTCTGTTAAGGAGTTTGGATTATGAGGCATTTCCAGACCAGGAAGCAACAATCACCTTTCTTGTGGAAGCATTTGATATTTATGGAACAATGCCACCTGGTATTGCCACTGTCACAGTGATTATAAAGGTAAGAAATATCATTGTCTATTTCTTCTCTCTATGTGTAACTTCTGCTTCTAACACATACATACCTTTTTGCAGTATTTCATAGTAACATAGGGGTACAGACTGTGATATCATTTTTTAAGGTGAAATATTTAAGACTGGCAAAATAATTATGATTTAACTATAAAAGATGAATTTGAATGACACTAAACATGCATTTATGGAGTGGCTCTTTGTTATTCTCATAAGCTCTATGACTTCCATCAGAACTGGAATAGTACACAATTTAGTCCAAATTCTACAGGGTCTGCGATATAAATTTATAGTTCATTTATTTGTTTGTTTGCTTGTTTATATGTGTCTGTGTGTGTTTGTGTCTTGTTCCACTCCTGGGGCTGGAAGCCAGTGTCTAGGCTCTGTCTCTTAAATTTGTTTTGTTCAAAGATAGTGTTCTACCACTTGAGCTATACCGTCGGTCTTTTTTTTTTTTAAGTAGTTTATTGGAGATAAGAGAATCAAGGACTTTTCTGCCCAGTCTGGTTTTGAACCATGATCCTCAGATCTCAGATTTACTAGCATGAAACTAGTAACTAGATTTACAAGCATGAAACACTGGTGGCCAGCTTCAATTTATTTTTAAAAGATATTATATATATATATATATATATATATATATATATACATATATCCTCAGAGACAGATAGCACTAAAATTAAATTAAAATTAAAATTAATTTAATTTAATTAACAGTAAATTAGTTAACATGAAAACTAACATTCAATTCTGGCTCATCTCATATATAGCTATGGGAAAAGTCAAGTAATGTTTCAAAAATGCTATTTTAGCATATTGTTGTGCTATACAATTTAGGTATTTAGAAATATGTTCACAAAAAATTTCCATACAACATAATAATATTGCTGGTTATGACTCTGCCATGAAAGACAGATGGGAAAGGCTAAGGTAGGAGGGATATTTATGGATCAGTGATAGTAAATATCTTCTGAACTCAATGGAAATTAGAGGGTAACAGCATTATCTGTCCTTTCCAGACCAAATAGTTTTGATAGAATAGGACACCTAAATATTAAAATTAGAAAGATGAATCATTTTTGATGGTTCAGGGCAAAAAAGAAATGAATTGAGATTTAAGATTTTCTAGTCCCCCCAGAATCAAAATTAGATAAAGAAATAGCCTAACTTTGTTTCTCAGGAGTATGAGAATAATTGCTAGAACCTGAGGCAGCTAGTCTGGAATCAGTTTGTCTTGATTTGCCTGGATTGTTTTGATGGAAGAGAGCAGTGGATTTAAAATGAATCTAAATACGTGACTGAAAAATAAGCAGCTAAATAATCTTTATTTTCTAGCTGGAACTATCAACTTGATGAAATTTCTTTATATTCTAAAGTAAAATAGTTATTTTAAAATATTGTACATTTTAAACAAAGCTTAATGTATTTAATTCACATATAGACAATCAATTTACATTGCTTTTACAATTAGTAATAGCATAATAAATATTCAGGAGCATTTCCCAAATTCAAACTCTCACTTGTTTTCCTTTATCCTGATGTTTCTTGCTAATATACATGAATAAAATTGTAAAATTCTATTATATATTATTGAACAACCTACAAATATCATCATTATTTTGAAAGGTTAGCATACAAATCTCATTTTTCCACTAAAGTAGAGCTTCCCTCAGCTTGCAAATTTTCTGCTATTGGTTTGCTTACTTCACAGTACTGACAAGCTGTTTTGCTGATAATGTAATTGCATGGTATTTTCTAAGGAGATATTTGTACCCAAAACAATCACCACAGGGAAAGCATGTGGAAAATCTCACTTTGAAAATGAACAAAAGCAATTTCTTTTGTATAGGAAAAGAACAAGTATTTATTGCCTTGTCTATCAAATTTATTCAAAACTTGATGGGGAATGCAAAAAATTAGAAGAGCTGACTGGCCACAGGCTGAAGAACCAATAGAGTAGTCTGCCCAATAAGAAAAAGTATCAGCTCCTAGACATTAAGGGACTTATGTCAGCTCCTAGACATTATGAGGGCAGTATGGTCAAATAGGCTTCAAGGGCATATCTTAGAGTAGCCTAACTCTGCAGATGTATCAGGTATAAATCACCCACAACCTTACACTGTGGTTCTTCATAGAGCATACATAAGAATTTAAGAAAATTAGAGCTCACATTAGTTTTTTTTATAATTTTTTATTATGAAAATACTGTACAGAGGGGTTACAATTACATGAGCAAGGTAATGAGTACATTTCTTATCAAGCATTGTTGCCTCCTCCTTTGTTTCCCCTTCCCATCCTTCCCCCCCTCCCAAAACCCCTACTCCCTGCCAAAGTTGTAGAGTTCGTTTTTCGACATAACGACTTGTACATCTCATTGTTTCAATGGGTCCACCTGTGCCCTATTTAAACTATTTGTTTCTTCCTTTCCCCTCCACAAATTATATCAACATCAAATACAGTGAAAGCATGGTTTATACCGTGGGGGAGGGACATAAAAAGCAACAAAGAAAATCATCTTAGTTTTATTTTAAAATACTTTTAAAAAAGAGATGCAACCTATAACAACTTAACACTTTTTTATCAAGGAAAATGCTCTTACATAAAATTCTTTTTACCTGTACTTTCAAACTCATTTCTAAATCTCCTATTTTTTGTGGAAAATTTAACTTGTTTTTCTCTTGCAGATTTACCAACTGGTTTCTGTCTTCTTCAATTGCTTGTAAATTTTTTTTTGAAAATTATTTTAACCATGCTAAAGTAGAAATGTTTTCTGTGATTATTTTGAACTTCAGTTTAAGAAACAAATAAATGAAACATACCTTTTCTTCCAGCTAGCTAATTCTAACTGTACCCTCAAGATCACTTTTCTTTTCTGGATATATGGGAAAAAAAAAGTGACAAGCTTTACTGGTTAAAAAAAAAGAAGTATTATGAAATACCTTGTTTTGCGCTAGTTGACAACATTGTAACATTGTAACATTGAGAGTTCATTGTTGAAAACTAAAACTAATTTGTGTTTAGATCAACAATTATAACCACAGAAAGCAAACTGTAAGATTACAAGAAGTATCTTTTTGCCAATGCTTCCCTCTAGTGGAATAGTAAGCTACAGAGAAGCACATGGTTTAGAAATTGAGTTTTTCCTTAATTTATTGCATAATAAGACATTTATACAAGAAACAGATTTATATTTTTTTCTTTAGAAGTCCCTGAAGCAAAAATATAATGAACTATTGATTGTTCGTTGGCATTGCATTTCAAAAAAATTTCCTCATCTAAAATAATGCATTGTGGAAAAGCTATTCTTTTCTGAATATACCACAATTAAAAGATTATACTCCCAAATATGTACAGTGTGACATGTAAAGAAATGCTGCTACAACATAATATACCATCACTGTTTTATCCCCATTCTTGCAATGGCAAACAAAATCAAAAGTAGAAGAACAAATCCTTTAATAATGTTCATGTATTTATAGCCTAAGGTTTGTGGGTAATCAGTTTCTGAGGACAGATTATTTAAAAATGTGCACTTTACATTCACTTCAGTGTGTCTAGTGAATACTTTCTTAGCAAAGCAGATTACAAACAACTAGCTTGGCTCTGGTGGCTCAGGTTTGTAGTCCTAGCTAATCACGAGGCTTAGTTCTAGGATTACAGTTCAAAGGCAGCCCTAGAAGAAAAGACTTTGAGATTCTTTATCTTCAATTAACCAGCAAAAAGTCAGAAGGGAAGCTGTGGCTCAAGTATTAGAGTAACAGCCTTGAACAAAAAAGCCAAAGCCAAGGATGAGCATAATCCCTGAGTTCAAGTTCTAGTACCTCACATGAGTATGTGTGCACAATACACACACACATACACACACACGTGTGTATGTAGCATATATTCACTTACATTGCAGTTGCATCAGGAAGCATCAGATTTTACAAAAGAGAAAAATGAAAGAAAACAAAGAGAAAGTATCTTTTAGAATTCAAGCTGTAAAGTTTTCTATGAGTGCAAGAAGAAAACCATTCCAGAAACACGTTGAGTTTATTTGTAAATTCCGGAAAAAAAAAACATGTTGAGAGTTAGGATTTCTATTAATATCTAAAAGTTACAATCTCAGTATTCAAAAGATTTTCACATTTTTAGTTATAAAATTCACTGATTAAATTAATTGATACTCTTGAAAGTATTGGAGAAATATGTATGCAAACACTTTTTATTCCCTGCCTATATCCTCCCAATCAATACCCTACACAGTCTCATTATAGATATCTTAACAGCCTTAGCTCATTTTCTTTTCAGATTCTACCCTTCATAATTTATTCATGCATTCATTTATTTTTTAATTTAAATTTTATTGTAAAGAGGGGTTACAGTTACATAAGTAAGGTAATGAATACAATTCTTTTTGAACAGTTACTCCCTCTCTCATTTTCTCCTACTTCTTTCTCTCCTGACCCCCATGCCCATAAGTTGTAAAAGTTCATTTCCAACGTAGTGTCTAGGGAGTATCACTGTTGAATTGGTTCACCTTGACTGTTGAAGTGATTCAACCATTGTCTCACCATTTCTGTGATTCCCAGTTCCTTCCCCAAATCAGATAAACTAATATACAAGGCAAAAGATATAGAAATAAAAAAAGTGACATCAGTGAATAAACCAAACGAAAACGAAAGAAGAGAATTTTTTATTATATTGTTAGAACCTATTTCTTTTTTGGAAACAAGAGATTTTTTTATTGAATTGTTAGAAGTTATTTTTTCCTTTGTTTTCATTTGTTGGAGTTCATTTCCATAAGCATCATTTTATATGATCATGTGCATATAGCTATTGAGCAATTATGACCATCTCCTAAGAATATCCTAGACTTATTCTAATTATTATAAATTATTATAAATGCAACCTATGTTTCTTTGGATCTGGTTTACTTTGCTTAAAATAATTTTTGTCAAAATCTTTCTATTTTCTTATAAATTGAACAATGATATTCTTTCTGATGGAAGCATAGAGTTCCATTATGTATATGTTTTCTTGATCCATTCATACACTGGGGCATATCTTAGCTATGGTAAGCAATGATCACAGTTGTGTTGGTAGCATTAATGAGGGTTGACTTGTTGTCATTTGGGTAAATGCCTAGGTGTGGAAATGCTGGGTCATAAGGAAGCTCTATGTCTTTGAAGAACCTCCATACAGCTTTCCAGAGTGATTGAACAAGTACATGTTCCTACCAACAGTGTAGTAGCATTCCCTTATGCCCACATCCCAGCCAGAATCTCTAATTATTTGCTTTCTTGATAATGACCATTCTAATTGGTATGAGGTGGACTTGCGTTTCTTTTATGGCCAGTGATGTGGAACATTGCTTCATGTGTCTATTGGCCATTCTTATTTCTTCTTCAGAGCAGTCTCTCTAAATCATTAGCCCATTTATGAAGGGGGTTCTTGTTCTTTGTGGATTTGTTTTTGGAGGGCTTAATTTGTTGAGCTCTAAGTGTATTTTAGGTAGGACATCCTTGTTTGATACAAAGCTATTATAAATATTCTCCCCTTCTGTGGGCTTTCTATTTATCTTGGTAGCTATGTCCTTTGTCCTGTAGAAACTCTGCAGTTTGATGGAAGCCCTTTTATCCAGCCTTTCTTTAACTTGTGTTTCTATATCTTTTCTTAGGAAGTTCTGACCTGTGCCAAGGAGTGCTAGTGTTTCTCCTATCCCTTCCTGTAATATGTTACAGATTGACCAATAACTAATCAGACCTTCTCTATACAAAAAAAAAAAAAACATAATGTTCTCATTTTAATTTAACTTGTATAAAAATTACTGTTTCTGTCAAAATAAAATATTTTGTTTTTAATAGCAAATAAGGAAAAGAAGTGAAAAAAAGCAAAAAAAAAAACCCAAAATAACCTCTTTTAGCCTTTTTATGTTTCACTAATGAACAGCAATGTTGAACACATTTCCATGTGATTATATACTATCTACATACATTAATGTATTGTTTATTTCTTGCATAATTTTGCTAGATTATTTTATTTTGAATTTAGGAATTCACTTAATCTAGAATCAGACTTTTGTTATATATGGATTAGTTACAGATTTTATCCGTCTGATTTCTCTTTTATATCCTAAATATATTTGAAAGGGCATAAACTTTTACAAAATACTCATTATTGTTTTAGCTCTTATAATGTGATCTATGCAAATTAATTTTCTATATAATACAAAGGAAAGATTAATTTAAATTCAGTGTGCTGGTACTGCATGATTCATCTAATTATTGATAAATATCTCCCCATTCAAATAAACATTTTTTCTTCTTCTTTTTAGTAGTGGGGATTGACCTCTGGGCCTGGGCACTATCCCTCCACTCTTCAGCTCAAGACTAGTACCCTACCACTTGAACCACAGCACCACTTCTGGCTTTTTTCTGCTTATATGGTGCTGAGAAATTGAACCAGGGCCTCATGCATATGAGGCAAGCACTCTACCACTCAGCCAACTTCCCAGCCCCAAACATTAAAAATTTTTTTTAATTTAATTTTATTTTATTTGTGAACATACTGTACAGAGGGGTGTGCCTGAAAAATAAGAAGAAAAGGAAGTGATTTGGAGGGGAGAATTTTTATAATTAAAACATTTGAGTTTTTGTCTAAATGTATTGACTTCAAAACCTGAAACTTTAGTGAGCATAATTTATTGAGAAAACAACATATTATTCTTTATAAGTGATAAGGTGGCTCAGAAAATATGGTCTTGTTTTCCAGAAGTTACTTCTTTGTTTTGGTTCTACCACATACTAGGTTAATTTATACAGAGTTACCAGTGAATTTGTGAGTCATGCTCTCTAGTAGTTAGCAGAAGTTAAGGCACATGAAAACTGGGACATCGTTTTGTGTGTCACTAACCCACCCCCAATTCCTAGAATTTGATTTTGAAACTGAAAGACCCATAACAAGTATTACCTAATATATAAGACAACATACATAGAAATGTGCATACATCTTCAAGCTGTGAAATTAAAATGACACACATATAAATAAAAAAGCTGCTTTAAAATACCCATAAATGAAGTATTGTTCTTCTATCTGCAGGAAGATGGAATGCTAAATTCCATCTTTCGATGTGCTGAAAAAAAACTTCCTTTTATTATTTTACATAAATGAGGAAAACTCAACGATAAGTCTGTTTGCATTGAAATGTTCTAATACTTATCTAATAATAGATAGAAAATATTTGTCCTAGAAGATATTAGCATAGAAAATACCTTGAAATTCCTACAGAAACATATTCACACCATTTTTGAGATCAACAACAAAATACTTTAAAAAATAATTTTCACTTCTGTAATGTAGTTTCTCATTTTTTTGGTAGAAGTTAGATTTTTGTTTTGATGTTCCCAATTTAGAATGTTCCATCATACTTTAAAAGTGCTTTGGAAAAGTTTCAGGCCTCTAAAAGGTATATTTAGGGCTGATAACTGTTTACTGCAGTGGAATGCCCTTCGATTGGTATCACACACATTAATATTGTATAGGAACTCTAGCAATTTTCCTCTGGGTGCCTGACTGAAGTGACCGTAATGGAATTGGGAGGACAGAAGGCTGACAGTGGCAAATGGGTTGTGTGATATGAACGGGCAGAGTCAAGCCAATCACTTTGTCCTTCACCTAGTTACAACTGAAGCACCTGATTCTTAATTGTGTTTTGCAGGATATGAATGATTACCCTCCTGTGTTTAGTAAACGTATCTACAAGGGCATGGTGGCTCCAGATGCAGTCAAGGGTACCCCTATCACCACAGTCTATGCTGAAGACGCAGACCCTCCTGTAAGTACAAGGCATTGGTAAATATTCTGGGTGAAATAAGGAAAACCCCTCATAGATGACATGACCGTATGGTCTACATAGCAGTGGTGGCACCTGAGAGTTGTATTCTTGTCTATCTCTGTTCTCTTGTTCATTGCATGCACAGATACAGGCTGTATTTCAAATAACTATGACTAAATTTTCTTGTACATTGCATGCACAGATACAGGCTGTATTTCAAATAACTATGACTAAATTTTGGCATTTTGGAGTAAATTAGAATTCAAGCTTTATTACTTATCAACTCATCTAGCACTAGTGATAAATGTATGTGGAAATAAGTGTTAATATTTGGAATCATTGCCATTTGGAACTTTTTATTTAGGAAGGTGTAAGCTTGCTGTAATGTGGATAGGCTGTATACTGAAGTGTTTTCCTTTTTATTTTTTTTTGTCGGTCATGGGCTTGAACTCTGGGCTTGGGCCCTGTCTCTCAGCTCTTCAGCTCAAGGCAAGCGCTCTACGATTTGAGCTACAGCGCCACTTCCAGTTTTCTAGTGGTTTATTGGAGATAGGAGTCTCACAGTATTTCCTGCCGGGCTGGCTTTGAACCATGATCCTCAGATCTCAGCCTCCTGAGTAGCTAGGATTATAGGCGTGAGCCACTGGAGCCCGGCTGTGTTTTCCTTTTTATTTATACACTTTTATCTTGTTGGCAAATTCTAAGTGCACACAAAGGATAAAACCTAGACTGGGTGTTTCTATTC
This sequence comes from Dipodomys spectabilis, assembly GCF_019054845.1. Taxonomy (NCBI): domain Eukaryota; kingdom Metazoa; phylum Chordata; class Mammalia; order Rodentia; family Heteromyidae; genus Dipodomys; species Dipodomys spectabilis. Next base: position 664,153 of record NW_024870884.1, on the reverse strand, counting down.
TGATAAATTTAAACATCAGCATGCTTGATAAATATATTTAATAGAGCCTTTTATCATACAGAGTTTTACTATTTCTGAGAAATACCAAAGTGCCAATAAAGACAAAAGGCTTTCAACTGAAATATTATTATAGCAAAATTATGTAAACTTTCCTTGATGGTGCTTTCTTACTATATTTTAAATAGCATAATAGCTATAATACTTGTATAAAAATGTGTTCCATAAACTCCTAAGTGCTTTATAAATATTTTATATTCATAAAACTAAATGTTAAAGATTAAATTATTTTACAGTGGCAGAGCTCATGGTATAAATCAGTGCTTGATAATTTCTGAAAAATATAAATGAAAGTATTAAATAAACCATTTTTGAAAAGTAAGGAAAAACTTTAAAAGCCTTGAATCACATAAGTGATCATATAAATAGGATTTCTCTAATGCCTTTATTTAGTAAAAATATGAACGGCAGTTGTAACATTTTTCAGTTCCACTGTGACAAGCCATAAAAGCCTATTGTGACTATAAGGTCTTGAAAAGTAATAATATTAACATTGAAGTCCATGACCTTTAACTACAAAATTCAATTTCTCATGGGTTCTGAAATGTCTTTGAAACTGATTTATCATATGTTGAGAAATATGATAGACAGAATATCATAGACCTGAATGTCCCAATGGAGGGGAAATATTAAATTATTGCTAAGTGTGTTTTTATAAGTGATCTGTGAGACAATAAAATATATGATAAAAATCAGTTGTATGCCTTAAGTTTTGTATGATATATATGTTTGAGCACAGCTGCACACTACTCACTGTGCAAACCAACTTTGCTCTCAGGACACTGGCAATCAATATAAACTAGACAGAACTAAAACTGGAAATTATAACTCAGAATATAAAACGTATATAAGCCAACTCAGCTTTTTTTTTTGCTGGTTATGGGGCTTGAACTCTGGGCCTGGGCACTGTCCCTCAGCTCTTCAGCTCAAGACAGTACTCTACCACATGAACCACAGCACCACTTCAGGTTCTCTGGTGGTTAATTGGAAATAAAAGTCTCATGGAGTTGAACCACAGTCCTCAGAACTCAGCCTCCTGAGTAGCTTGGATTACAGGTGTGAGTCACCAGCATCCAGCTAAACACACCATTTTAACATACTAATTTCTAAGAAATATTTATCAATGCAGAATTTAATATCGTGTTAAGTTCAGTAGCATAGATAAGAAACTAAAAGGAAGGAGGCTGTTCGTCTCTTCAAGCAGACCTCAAAGTCTTAGTACAGATAGAAAATTAAATGTCTTATTTCTTCAGAAGACATTTTCAGTTTTGCCTTTTCAGTCCTGTAGTACATTTTAATGTTTTATACTTAATCCTGGCTTTCAATGGAAAAAAGGTGGGTACAATCATTCAGATAAAATACTTTAGTGTGTCTATTTCAGTTACTAAGTACATGCCTCTCAGATTCCGTTTCTATGCATGAAACATTAACTATCTTTCAGGGCAGCTATTATTCAAAATTAAGCTCATGAATAATTTCTGAAAATCAGTTCCTTTGCATTAGAAAATTGAACAATTTGTCTTTTCCCACACCGATCCAAAATAAAAACTGAATTTCAAGAACAATTTTGAAAGATAAGTTCTATAGTACTATGATTTTTTTCCTTGCGATTTTATACAGTATATGCATTTTAAGGAGTTTCCATGCACATTTTGTACTCTGCTGCAATTGTAAATGTTTATTGCTTAAAGAAATGCTTTTTAGTTCAAAACTGTCCAGATTCCAATGTCAATTCCAATTCCAGGGCCTGAAACTATCTTCTGTCATGTTGTCTTTACTTAAGGATCTCCCTTTCAAACTACAATGTAAAGTCTTTAAGAACATGGACTGAAAATCATTCCTGTTTAAAATACCGTATCTAACTTTATGTCCACAACATAGTAGTCTATAAGGGAAAATTTAATTAGTTGAAGGGATGTATAAATCAATTCTAATTTCTATACTCTTCACTATTGACCAGTATGCCCAATTCTTAGGTATTTGGCTATACACGATTCTAGAAAAATATTAATGTCTGATGACCTTATTTTGGTCACTTGAAGCCTGAGAATTTAATATGACGATGCACATTTATACGTAGGACAGCTTTAACCACTATGTACTACTATTATTATTGAGAAATGACAAAATTTACTTGTAGAGGTTACATTTTTTTTCTCAAAGCAGCCTCTTTTTGTTAAATTATGTGAGAAACACTTAATGGAAATCATGAAGTGACAATAAAATATTTTGAAGTTTCTGAGGGTAAAGCCAGGTTTGGTCAGAAAGCTATTGAGAGCATTACTACTGAATATAAATTAAGAATTATAAAATGCCATGTTGTGCAAGACTATATGCTCTAGAGGGAGTAAAGAAAATCTCACAGGGTATCTTTTCTCCTTTACTGAACTAAAGCTGTTAGAACTTCTTTATTCTGTTTTGCTTTTGTGACAGCAGTAGCTTTATGCAATTCTCACAAGATTTGAACAGTGAATCAATGATTGTTTGGGGTACTAAAAAGTGTTAATATTTCTATTCTGTTCACTAGAGAGTTCTCACATCACATTTTCACAAAACAAACCTGCAAGGGTAATTTTCATTTGCATATTTTTATTCTTAATTGAAGCTGCAGGTCACACTGTCAGATTGGAGCTGTACCTGTGGACAGGCTAATGCTTATTATAGCAGTATCTTTTATAGCAGTATCTTTTATTTACTATGGACCATTAGGCTTTAGTAAATGAAGTTCACTTTTTACTCATGTCCAAGGGGTAAAGCCAAGGGAAACTGGGAAAGCTTAACTTCTTATTGATAACACACTCTTCCCATTTAATGTATTTTAGGGAATTTGTAAGATTCTTGTTCAAGTAAGGAAGCAATTAGAACATGTTTAATATTGGCATTTTTGACGAATTTTGTTACTTACCTATAAACATACACTATGAGAATTACTTCGACATTTAGAACTTTTTTCAGGTTTTGATATTGACTTATAAGCAGAAAAGATCATGAAAGTTCTAAATAGTAATTGGTTTAAAAAATGTTCTCAAATACTCAGTATTTTTTAAAGAAGGTATATTTACAAAGAGAAAATTGCAACTTTGAAGTATTTTATGTCCTCTAATCCTTTGAGAATTAGCCTTTCAGAGTTGATTTAAGCTATGTGAGGAATTACTTGTAATGTTTTTACAAGTGTCATTACTAGCTACCTCAGTCATTCAAGGGTAAACTTCCTGCTCTTTAGAGCATGAAAATATTGCCACTGTTTCTTCCTTGTGATATATACCCATTAAAATTCCATGATGCCACTAATGTGTATTTGCTAATTATGACCAATTTCTCTGAAAGTTTAATTTTTTTAATTATCATTTAGTAGTGAATTATTCACAGAGCCTTTAAACATATATAGTGTATATACACATACAATATATAATATTTATTATACATACAACATACACACTCATGTATATGTATCAAGTATATATATATGTGGAGATATATATGTGTGTATGTATATATATATATATATATATATATATATATATTTCTCACCACTCCCTGTATAGGCTTGGCTTGTGTTGTTATGTTGCATTGATGCAGGTTATTGCTAGCAATGTAACAGAAACTCTGGCTTTAAAAACCCATAGTTGCTAATTATGATTTCTAACCCTGTAGCCAGAAGAGGAATATACACACCTCAGTGGTTCTTTTCCTTGGTATCAAAGCTAAATAGGGAAATAATCAAGAATAGCTTTCACTGTGAATGTCAGCTTGTAAAAACTGAGATGAAGCGGGGCCTGAATCCCTTTGGTCTCAAATACTTAATTAGAAAGAAAGCCTATGGTAAAACTATTGGGGCTTGGTCTTTAAAATGACAATGGATTATAATTAGAATTTAAGGTGAAAATGGATACCAAAAGAAGGGCTTTCTGAGAAAGTCTATGCATATGTAATGTCTAGAAAAGACTAATCTGTGTGTTTGAAGAATTAGCATCATTTTTTCCATCACATGCTATATATAATATATCATGTAACATTATAATGATATATATAATAGCATATGACACAAGGCATACATTGTTATGAAGAACTATATTATTGATATTACTTCTTAATATCAGCAGTACAATTGTTTCAGGATTAAATACTGCTCTTCTTATCAGGACCAGTGAGGCATTTTTTTCTTCTTATGAAGGGAAAGGTGTATACAGGCAGTTTTGTTTAACTGGTAGGATGAGTGAAGTAACCAGGCCTGTAATCCCAGCTACTCCCAAAGCAGAAATTGGGAGGATCAAAGATCAAGACTCCAGCATAGGCAAACACTCACAACAACCAATAAAATGGGCATATTGTTTCATGTCTGTGTTCCCAGCTGTGTGGAAGGCCATACGTAGGGGCGTCAACGTCTGAGACTGGCCCCAAGCAAAAATGAGAGACCTTACATGAAAAAAATGACTGAGTAAAAGAGGGCTGGGTGATGGTTCAACTGGAATGAATTAAAATCCTACTAATGCCAAAGAGATGTATCAATACTATTTTTTTCCTTTGGATAGAATACACCTCATGAAATAAAATTTTAATATCATAAATGTTAACCAACAAAACTAAATGAGATTTAATAGGCTTTCTAACAGGCTTACACAACCACCTCTTTTAAGCTTAAATTACATACTTTATTTTGAATATCCTGTATGTAATGTGATTTAGAGCTATGTCTGGTTTAATAAATACCTACCATTCAGAAAAATGCAAAATCACATATAAATATGAAATGTGGTAAATGAATTTTGAGACTCAGTTTGTTATATAAAAATGAAATTGTTAAATAATTGTACAAACAGAACTGTGACATAAATCAAAGGTTCTTATTAGTGAAAATTACCTCCACTGATATATAATTTTTATTCTTTTTTTTGGGGGGGGTCCAGTTGTGGGGCCTGAACTCTGGGCCTGGGTGCTGTCCCTCAGCTCTTCAGCTCAAGGCTAGCACTTTACCTCTTGAGCCACAGCGCCACTTCCTGCTTTTTTTTTCTTTTTGCTTCTGTGGTACTCAGGAATCGAACCCAGGGCCTCATGCATGCAAGGCAAGCGCTCTACCACTGAGCCACCTTCCCAGCCCCACAATTTTTATTCTATAAGATAATAAAAGCAGAAGATTAGTTGATGTCTGTTACCATCATTAAAAATGCAAACAATCCAGATTGACAATGGAAACACATGAAAACATTAAAGTCATATAATTGACAACTATTGCACCTAGCAATGAAAATCACAGACCAAATAAAGTCACAATCAAACTGAATCAAGATTTTCTTCCAGACATATAAAGATAAGTAGTTGATCAAAATAATGCAGAAAGAATAATAAGCTAATCATAGATAATATAGAGATCAGTTTGAAATGGATATGTGAGATTTATGGATAACAAGGTTAGCTAGTTTTTATCTTATGGCAAATAAAAGATCCTCAGATATTTATCATATAGCAAATATTTTCAGTATCTAATTTAGGTATGCATATATATGTACATATATCATAGACATATAGTGGTAAGTATAAGATTGCTGAACCAGCTCTTTCACACTTCTAAAACCTGAATATCTGAAGGCATACTCCTCCATATGATGGGCTGTTCTTAATTTATAGTGATAAATTCCATGGTAAATTAGGACATTTTAAAAAGCTCTTTTGCTTTGATTCTCACATGCCCTCAATTTCCATAAATATTAAAGAAGTACTTCAACATCATTTACCCTTCAAAAGAATCTGAGGTAAAGAATAATAGGAAATTCCACCTTAGACACCACTGCCTTCTGAGAAAACTCACTGTGCACAATTTTTTCAGCATTCCTATTAAATCAATGTTTATATCTTGATAAATTCTTCCTGCAATTTTTGACCTTTAAGACTCCCTTCTCATTTTGTACATTATAAGTACATTAAGAACAGCAACAAAGATAAAAACCTCTTGTGTCCCTAACTTGGGGTTCATTTTGCTTAGCATCAGCTTATATGGTCATACATACATAGCTTTTGACCTCTTCCGCTTGTCCTAGACATATACTAATTATTACAGATAAGGGAAACAGTGGGACCTATGTTTCTTTGAGTCTGACTTACTTCACTTAATTTTTTCCAAGTCTTCACATTTCCTAACAAATGGGGTGGTATCATTCTTTCTGATGTAGGCATAGAATTCTTCCCCCATGGTATACAACCTCTGTTGTCACTGTATTTGATTCTGGTGCTCTGTATCTTGTATATACATTTATCTAATTTGGGGATGGGAAGGGACATAACAAAATGCTGAAATAAGGTTACAGGATGACCCATTGTAACAATGAGATGTACAAGACAGTATGTTGAAAATGAACTTTACAACTTTGCAGGGTGGTGGGAGGGTGGGAGAGGGGAAGGAGGAGTTGGGGAGGTAGGGAGGAAAGAGATGGTAGGAGAAATATAAAGGAGAGTATAACAATCCTCCATAGGAAATGGATTCATTACCTTGCCCATGTAACTATAACCCTTCTGTACAGTATCTTTACAATAAAATATATATTTAAAAAGACTCCCTCCTCAAGATAACTACAACGGTAGAATAGGCTATAAAGAAAATTAAACAAACTAAAGGCCTTTTTCAGTCATGATATTTTGCAAATTATGGGATGGACTGCTAACTTTGGAGCAATTGTATTGCTTCCAATTGTGTACTCTCCATTTGAAATTTTACATTGTGTAAATTTACTATATGAATTTCCTTTTATTCCAAATATCTAAATACCTGAATCAGGGAAGACATATTTTAATGAATTCATTGACTACAGAATAAAATTAAGTGGATATCTACTTACTTTCTCTTTTCTTCCTGGTGTTACTCTGGTTTGAACTCAAAATCTCGTGCTTGCCTGGTTGGTTTGCTTAATAGGCTGACACAATATCATTGAATAAATGCATGTCTTTTGTTAGTTAATTGGTAGATAAATTCTAATGAGTTTTTCTACCTCAGCCAGCCTCAAACAAGGATTACAGGTGTAAGATGCTGACACCTAGCTTTTCCCTTTCCCTTTACTTTTTTTATTTTTCTTTTTTTCCCATCTATTTTTAACATGAGAGTTTGAACTGAAAGTCTGCTTTTCTAGGGAGGCACTCTACCACATGATCTTTCTCCCAGCCCTTTTTGTTAGTCACAGCTGAGGCAGAAATGCCTGGGTTGGCTTGGACCATAATCCTATCTTATATTCCCATTATATATCAGAAAACATGTTGAGACATGTTATCTTTCCTACATTATGATAATGCCAATTATATTTTTTTTCCTCTGTGAATAACTATAGTGTAAGAGGCATAGGGTTGAAGGAAAACTTGGGCATAATAGTTTTGTGTCTACACTCTGAGTTTTAAGAAGTAAGAGATTTACCATCCTTAGCACTAAAAATATTAAAGGGCTAACTCTCATTTGCATTCTAAATAATCCAAAATAAAATCGGTCAAAGACATAATTTATGTGAGGATATCCAATAAAATTTAGACCATTTTCATTATTATGGTTTTTGATACTGTTTCAAAATTATCAACTCTTTCTTCTTTTAGGATGGTTTTTATTTGGTGTTCTAATATATATTAGGCCTGATTTTGAGACCAAGATGCATTGTTCATGTTCCTGCGAGTATCAGGTTCTTTAGAAACAAAATGGGTAATGGAGTACACAGGCATCATCACAATTTTTGCACATAGTGAATATTCAACAAATGTTAGTTGTCATTAGTTTATTATTACTGCTTCCATCTCTTCTATCATTGTTACCTTAAAGTATCTTATATGGATTAATTTAAGTGATTCATGTAAACATTTAACATGTTAATCAGCACAGAATAGATAGTAAATTTTTTGCTGCTTCTTATTCTATGTACATGCCTGCACTTAAACACATTTTTCTATACTTCATCATTTTCTGAGTCTCATACAGTTAAGTATAAGTAAAAATAACATTATTGTGACAAACAATAACATGTTAGAGAGACACTAGGTGTTTGGAAAGTAGACATGATTCCTATGATATAAAAGAATATGGAATAGTAGATATTCATTACAAACTGCTAATGTTTTGTTATATAGATAATGCAATTGGCCTATAGCAATTTAGCACTTACTTAATTCACATTGATTTATCATAAGTTATAAGAATTAAATCTTTGGCTACATTTCAACCCTGAGTATACAAAAATAAAAAATAATGTGTTTATAACTTGTTTGTTTCTATGAGACCACTCTTTAAAAAAATACATTTGTTTTCATTCTGTACAATGGATTAATGATGGGTCATTTCATTTTAGGGGTTACCTGCAAGTCGTGTAAGGTACAGAGTTGATGATGTGCAATTTCCTTACCCTGCTAGTATTTTTGATGTAGAAGAAGATTCTGGAAGAGTAATAACTCGAGTCAATCTTAATGAAGAACCCACGACTATTTTTAAGGTCAGTGAGTCATTTTCTTTATTTTATTTGACATTTAACTTTTGATTGAAAGTTTATCTTGAGAAATGTCAATATTGTATTTTTATCTTCCCATTTTCTCACTTTAATCTTTTGAATTATAAAGCATAATCTCTTCACAGAAACTTAGGGTGAAAAGTTAAGAAAAAAGAAAAAAAAAGATTAGATAGCATCATTTTTATTTTTATTTTTATTCTTATGATAAATAAATGCAATTATAAAATATGTTTTAAAATAACATGATCATATCATATATAGTATTTTCAACTCATTTACATATTGCTCAAACTGACCAACTCTACTAATGCTACTTTTTTAATGATATGATTATTAACTATGTGAAGTAATCTATTTTATTACTTTCTAAGCATTTCCACTTTTTCAGTCATAGGATTAATTTTGTCACTGTGAATAAAGCCTTTGAAACTCCTTGCTTATTTAACCTTCTGAATATCAATAACCACTCTGCCTCACATAACTTTAACATTGTTTGGGAAAACTATTCTGCTTATTAATTGGTATCAAACCAGTGATATTAACTGTGACTTTCAGGATGAGGCTGGGTTATGGGCTTCTATATATACATTGACTTACATTAAATTAGTAATCTGACTATTTAAAAGGAACATTTATTTCAGAGAAAGAATTTTGAAAATGATGCCATGCCTTAAAATAAACAGTACAAATGTTCTTTGTGTGATTTCATTATTAAAGATAGTCATCTGTTATAAACCTACTGTGGTCACAAACATATATAGATATCACATCATCAGGATAAAATTTTAGTTTGTATTGTTTGAATTATTTCTGCTACACTGCATGAACTTTATTTTTATAGTGTATTTTGAAGGGTTCTGTAACCAAATGTGTTAAACTGTAAAGATTTCCAATTTTATCTTCTACAGTTTAGCAGTAGTTTTCTGTTATCTTGTACACAATTAACTCACTGGAAAATTAATTTCCTCTTATAGACCAACTCATTAGGTTTTTGCTATTGATGTGACTGAATTTAACACTTTTTTAAATAAGTGTGTTGAAGCAAGAAAAGGAATGTGTTTATTGTAAGCAGCAGCAGAGTTTCAGGGAATAGTTGGTAAATTGGAGAAAGGTTATATCGTGCTCCTGGTTTTATTGATAGTCGTGTGTGTGTGTGTGTGTGTGTGTGTGTGTGTGTGTGTGTGTGTGTGCCTGTTGAATAGAGTTACTAACATTTTTTTTGAGGGGGGGTCCGGTCATGGGGCCTGAACTCTGGGCCTGGACACTGTCCCTCAGCTCCCCAGCTCAAGGCTAGAGCTCTACCACTTGAACAACAGCACCACTCCTGGGTCCTTTTTTTGCTTATGTGGTGCAGAGGAATTGAACCCAGAGCCTCATGAATGCAAGGCAAGCACTCTACCACTGAGCCACCTTCCCAATGCAGATACTAACATTTTTGAGTTTTTGGTACAGGCAAATAAAAATGCAATTTTCTGTAAAGATTGCATGTGGATGTACCTCTTGGGTAGAATAAAAATGAGCATTGCTTCCACTACTGGGACTAGAATTCCCAATTATTAATATTTTATTTATTTTTATTTGTTTTGTGTCAGTTCAGTAGCTTGAACTAAAGACATGGGGAATTTTCCTTATCTTCTTCTCTTTTCTTTCTTCTTCTTCTTCTTTTTTTTTGGTAGCACTTTACCACCTGGCCACAATTTCTTTTTCTTTTTTTTTGGATGGGGGGGGGTTGGTCGGTCTTGGGGCTTGAACTCTGGGCTTGGGCGCTGTCCCTCAGCTCTTCAGCTCAAGGTGAGCGCTCTACTTGAGCAACAGCGCCACTTCTGGTTTTCTAGTGTTTTTTATTGGAGATAAAGAGTCTCATGGACTTTCCTGCCCGGGCTGGCTTTGAACCGCCATCCTCAGATCTCAGCCTGAGTAGCTAGGATTACAGGCATGAGCCACCGGCGCCTGGCTCCTGGCCACAATTTCATTTCTGGATTTTGGTGATAAGAGTCTCATGGTCTTTCCTGCCCATTTTGTCTTTGAACTGCAATCCTCAGCGGTCATCTTCTTGAATAACTAGGATAATAGACAGTAGCCACTAGCAAATGGCCCAATGATTAATATTTTAAATATCTAATGATGCTTTCATTTTCTTCCTGGTTTTAATCTTTAACATGGATTTTTCTAACTCTTTAAGTTGGTGGTTGTTGCTTTTGATGATGGTGAGCCAGTAATGTCAAGCAGTGCCACAGTGAAAATTCTTGTCTTACACCCCGGAGAAATCCCACGATTCACACAAGAGGAATACAGGTATTGATTCCCATGAAGTTTAAGATAAGTGAACTATGTAATATAATTTGGTGAACACTCCAAATTGATATAATATGTACCTAATGATAAGATTGGCTTCTAATTCCAGATTGATTTCAAAATTACTATGTGTTTTAACATTTAATGTTTTGAACATGAAAATTTAGTACAAGAAATACCTATTTAACTAATGCTGTAAGAAATCATGGCTTGTTTCAAAATAGCAAAAGCAAGCTTGGCAAAAATATATATAACATTGTACTTTTGTCTTCCAATTCTAATTCATTAATGATCTCAATAAGGAGATGTTGACTTTCAGTTTCTCATTATAGCCAGCTGTGGTATATCTGGCAATGTATACCCATTTCTAAAAGGTACTCTGCAATGACATTTTCATCTAATCAGTCTTTCTGTATATTTTCATGTTATTATGTATTATATTTTATAGGTGACTTAATTAGTCAGACAGTGCTAAAATCAAATGCCATAAATTGAGTGATTTAAGAAAAACAGGTACTTATATTTTCACTGTTACTATATTGAGACAAAAAGGTTCAAGATCATGCTTCCCCTATGCCAGGCTTGGTCTTTCTTAATCACTAACAGAAAGCTATCTCCCTGTTGTATAAAAGAGAGAGAGAGACAGACAGACAGACAGATAGACAGAGACAGAGACAGAGAGGCCACAAGCTTACATTTTCTAAGAGACAACAAATCAATTGATGGGTGCGTACTTTTTAATCTCATCTAATTCTAATTATCTTCCCAAATCTTCCATTTACAAATGTAATCCAATTGTTTATCAAGGGATGATTGATAAATTAGATAGATAGATAGATAGATAGATAGATAGATAGATTCATGTTTGTCTTTGTCTGGGTCTCTATAGATAAAATATCAACATTCCAAATCTGTTTACTCTCATACAATTATAAACAAATCATATAGTAATTTTTATTTCATTATATTTTCAGCAAATCCATTACCTATAGGTGGCACACAGTCCTGAAAGAGATATATAGTTATATAAAAAATGTCTCATTAGTACAAACTTTTTTGAAGCTAGGGATGATTACTGTTTTTAATTGCTGGTGACTGACTTCCATTATGAAAATATATCATTAGTAGTTTCTGCTTATAAAAATAAAGTTATTCATCAAAATGGCTTAAAAAAACACTGTAAAAACAACATTGAGGAAGGAAGTTGAATAGATAACTAACTATACCTGAATAGTTCGGAGCTACATCATGAAGGCAATATCAAACTTAGGCCATTCCCCCCAAAGCATAAAAGAGATTATCTACATCTAAGAGTAAATGCATATACAATAATAATTGACATTTGAATCTGCACTATACTTCAGTAGTTTAGTCTATCTTGAGATGAATTGGGAGTCCGGATTTGATCCTAATTTAAAACGAAGAAAACTTCTCTATAATCTTAAATTGGAGATCATAGAGGAGTTTATAGAATTTGTGGTGAGGGTATGAAGGAATGAGGTACCGGATATATCACAAACCAAATGATTTTCTCCTGTCATAAAAATTTACCTTTACAGTATTCTAGCACTAATTTAAATTATTTATGCTATTACTGGACAATAGCACATATACAAGCCAGTTACATGTAACTACGTAAAACAAAAATCCTCACTCAATATGATTCAAAGTTCATATTTTTCTCCTGTACGTCTATTACCATTTCTCTTCATTTGTATTCTATGGTAAGCTGTGGACTTGAAATTGGTAAGGAATATACTTTATTTCTTGCTTTTGGAGGAACTTCTCTGACTATGTATAACATTGATGTTCTTAAGAACTAAACAAATGAAAAATCACTAACTTTACTAGTAGTCATGTTACTTATCAAAAGTATATTACTCTATGTTCTACATCAAAACCAAGCCTCACAGTTTCAAACCAACAAAAGATTTTGTTTTCCAAAAACACTTGCCTCAAATCTAGTCATTCCTTTGAAACCCCAAGAGAAGTTTCTGGTATAGTGACAACTCCCCTTTAAAAAAGGACGTTGTTCCTTTCTGGGTTTTCATGGCGAGCTCACTTCTTATTAATAGAAGCATGCTTCTAGACATCTCAAAATAGTGCACTGCTCCTTATCTCTTTTAGCTAAAATGATGAGGCACTGAGATCAAGGTCATAGATAGATTCCACTTTCTTTGTTAAGTGTCATTGTTCAATATTACATTTAAAAACCACAAATGCTTTATTCAAAGGAAAAGTTACCATGTAATACCATCTGTGGGTGTAACAGCTAACTACAAATAGATTCTATTAATAAAGCTGTTAACACTAAGAACCAAAAGCTAACCAATTAATTGGGGCTATAATTAAAGGCAGTCACAGAAGTAGAAATAAGAAAACCTTGACCTTCCAAGCCTTTTCTAAAAACTGTAAACTTGCCCTGGATTGTCTCAATTTACCTGTTATTCTAAGTTATAAGTTGAATTTAGTAATTTTATATCCTATGACTTATGCATAGAGTGTATTTAAGAAACAATATTGTCATGATGGACTCAGTACTATATAAGTCTTAAAAAAAACATTTCTTTTTGTCTCATCAGACACCCAGGAAAACTAAAAAAATATAAAAAAGAAAGTTATATCAAAAATGGTGAGCAGGTACTATGGCTTAGACTGATGCAAACAATTGAATTAAGTTAAACTTTCACAGATGTTGTAATTTAAGTGAAACTTGAGAAGGTAGTGTAAAAGCTGACCCAGCTTCATTTGCTATGTGAAGCCATGTAATTGAGTTCAATTCTGATGAAATGTGGAAGAAAGCGATCTCTACCATCCCTTGTCTAAGGCTTATTAACCTATCCTTCTGAGGATTGCTTAAATGTAGACAATGCTGAAGTAGGTAGATCAGGTCTGGCGGGCATCTTGGCCATATGGTGGATGGTAGGGTTTTGCATCTTGTCTTCATGGTGGGTGGAGAAGGCGTAGCTCCCACAACCCAGGTGATGGGCATGCCTGAATTCCTGGAGGCAGGGGTGGGCACTTAAATGATAGGTTACTCACCCTGTCAGTCCAGTGCCTGGGACTTGAGTTTCCTGTGACCCTGCTATTTAAGCCTGGAACAGCCCAGGCGCAATTACACCATATCCTGGTCTCCGTGTTTTTGTCCTGCCTCCTCTCTCCTGTCAGTTCTCAAGAAACCGTGGTGTCCCACTTCAGTTCTCCACTGGAGCTGAATTGGTTTCTTTGTATTGTTTTTGTTCCTTCTTTCCTCTCTGGCCTTCAAGGCTCAATTTCCTAACAGTGTTAAGTCTATTTGCTGGCTGCTGGTCTTTGAGACAGGAATCCACCAAGCAGCCGACAGCCTTTTAATAAAGACTCCAAGATTCAATGTCTCAAAATGTGGCTTCTCCGATTTTTAGCTGTACCAACAGTAAGAGACATTAAAAATAAAAATAGAATTAAAACATAAGAGGAAATTAAGACCTTCAGGCCCAATTTGGAGGACAGCATTTTGAAAAGGTTTGTGCTTGTTAGGAAGAGAATAGTGCTGAACTGGTATTCTGTGCCACTAATGAGGAGCATATACATAAATTAATATAATTAAATATCAACTAACTTGTTAATTTTTCTTTAATATGTATGGGTATATTAAAACCTAATTTATATATATATATACATATATTAAAGTTCAATATTTATATCTATTAAATATCTTCATTTTTATTGGCCTTAAATTTTATCACAATTTAATATTTTAATTTTACCTTATATCCATCAAAATACTAAAAAATAAAATACGTATTTTCCATCTCCCTGCCCTGTGTTGCTAATTCAGATCCTACAACAATAAGACATCAGTATGAGATTTAACAAGGAAGAATGGCACTGGGGGAGCACAAGTGGGAGTGAATTTTGGAGGATACAGGGTAAGGCAGAGAGAACACTGAGATGGAATTACATTCTGAAATCAAGTGAAGAAGAGGGATTATTGTGTCATTGGAGTATGCTATGGCATTTAGGTGCATTCCCATAAAGTAATCAGCTAGTCCTCCAGTCACGTTCTTCAAGGAAGGAATTACTGTTCTTCTTAGCTATGTACTGCAAGCAGTGTCTTGATCCTAGCACAGCAAGAAAATTCAAGCATTTTATCCTCATGGTAAGCATATGTGCATACTTTATGAGTTTTTCCCATCATTTATTATGTTTGGTAATCTGTAAAAATGGTAATGCTGTCATATCAAATTAATTAATTCTACTCTCATTTAATATACAGAAATTGTCAAAATCCTAATAAGAGTTAAGCAGTTAATAAGGCTGAGAATGGATCAGATCCTGTAGGTCAAATATGTTAGCATTTGCAGAAATACCATTTGACCTTCATCTCAGGATGATGGACTCATATCCACACCAGAATTTACTTGTCACCAGGTTCAGAAGTAAATGCCGTGGAAAGGTCAACATGTCTGAAATAGATCATGAAGTCTAAAAGTGAATATTGATTTTGAGTGGAAAATGGTACAGCTTACATAGTTTATCATAAAGCTAATCAAAGCAGTTTTTTTTACAAATTTTCCAAAAATACGTTAATACAGGCATATCTTTTGTATTCATTTAAAATGGAAATGTACTAACTTTTTTTTTTTTAATTTTATTTTATTTTATTTGAGAACATACTGTACAGAGGGGTTACAATTACATGGGCAGGATAATGCATACATTTCTTACCAAGCATTGCAGCCTCCTCCTTTGTTTACCCTTCACCTCCCTTCCCAGCCTCCCCCCTCCCCCCCACCCAACCATACCCCCATCTCGGACATTGTAAAGCTGGTTTTGACATGACATTTTGTACTTCTCATTGTTGCAACAGGTCCACCTGAATCCTTAAACGACTTGTTTGTCCCCATCTCCTCCACATGTTATACTGACATCAAATATAGTGAAAGCAGGGGTTACACTGTGGGGGAGGGACATACAAAGCAACCAAGAAATAATCTTATAAATGCGTTAGAAACACATGCATGAAAGAAACAAAAACATTAAAATACATATTTGAGGGTTCGTTTTCCTAACATCACAGGAAATGTACTAACTTTTATCATCAGCTGTTTTACTAATGGTACATTTGTATTTATGATTTACAAAAAAACAATTTCCACAAAAATAACAATTTAGTTTATTTGCTCTGATTATATAAACAAGTGAAGAGTCAAGTGTTGCTAAATATTTTTGTTACCTTCTTGAGTTGATATTTTTCTAGTATAGTCAAAATAAAATTGCTTCCCATTTTCTAACATTATTCAAATTTAAAATATAAACAAAATTGAAATACTATACAAATGAGCATGTTAGCCTTGAACTAAGCAACTCAATGGCAGCAATGGGATGGAGGGAACAAGTAGAAAAGAGGAAATAGCTGATGCTATGCAAAACAAAAGAAATGTAGATATCACCCAATGTGGAAGAAATAACTGTATTGCAAAGCTCATAGAACTCATAAATGTTATAAACCATGATAGACAATTTGCCCCATGAAAGTTAGAATTGCTGTGACTTTAACTAAACATCACTATCCCACAATACTGTGAAAATTGGGAAATTATATAATCACTAAATCACAATAAAGAATTTGAAAAAATTCAAATATTCTCTAGACAAAAGTAATATTCCCAATTTTCCTGTCCGATTAAAAAAATGGTACTTGTTGACTAGTATGAGCTAATTTTGTATCTCTTGTTATTTAAAATAGAAAACAAAGGTATAATTGGTAATCTGGGGATATCTACTTTCTTGCTCTCTACTGTATTCTGAAAAATAAAAGAGATATCACAATAGCTAAGAAAAATGTGAGTAAGAAGTTAAAGCCTGTATCATGTGATTCGCAGAATTAAATTTACACTAAGAAACTTTCTGATTCATTCTTATATAAATCATACAAATTTAATCCTGGAGATTTTAGATTCTTTATAATAAGTAAGCAAAGGGAAGCATTTGGTCTTGATTCTAAAAATATATGAAATAAAAATGACACAGAATCTATTAATATTATACAAAATCAATCCATGCACAAAGCATAACTTGATTATGAAACTTGTTTCATATTTTAATTCTGAATTATTGCTACAATGAGAGTTGGGTTTATGTGAAGATAACTTTTCCTGTCTTCTTATTGTATTAAAATTGTTTATCAAAAATAATGTATTTTACCTGTTCAATGAAAAATTGACTCTGATAATTTATCTGCACACTTTATTAAGCGCCCTCTAGTCCGACATGGAACTAAAATTTCTCCACATCTTCAAGGTGGTACAGGGTTTCATCTTTTTTCGTGTGTTTTTGGATTAAGACAGTATTATTAGAAAACCTGTACTAAATTTCAGATTATTCACTTAAACTCCCTAGTAGGAAATTAGGCAGGATTTTCAGCACAAATACTTATATGCATTGCAGGGTCTTTTTATTGGATGTTATCTGTGAATCATTTTGGTTCAAGTGAAACATTTAATGGGATACAATGATTTCATTTTATTAGTAATTAATACTAACATATTTCTGAGGCAAAATTGGTAAAGACTTAATTTGATGAGTCTGGAGAAGTAGATTTGGCCATACCATATTAATGTTGATTTTTATTATCACAGAGAAATTGGAAAGGCATAGAATGCTTTTATACAGGCAAAAGACATGTATAGAGGGGTGGTCATGAAAGGTCACTGTGTTTCTCCACTCTGTAGAGAAGGTAGGTTTTTATGCAAAGTGTTGATTCAAAATCATGGCGTTTTATTTTGTGACCAATTCATACCTGTAAGGTCATTTCATGTCCAAATTGCTCTGCTGTTTTATATCTATGTCACTGAATTCATCTTCAAACATTGAATTTTATGTCTAGTATACTTTCTACTTGGTCTATTCCATTTTTAAATATAATAAAATCAAAATCACATACAGAAAAATACATGATAGGAAAACAAACATCAGGAAGTTGTAAATAAGTGAAAGCAGGAAAGTTTTTATTAATGGCAAACATATATAATTCAAACAGAATTCTGTTTTTAATATGGTTTATTCTCACCAGATGGATTGTAAGTTCATGAAGGGATCAGGATAAATTTTCAGCATATCAATATAGTCGTTAATTTCTCCAAAGAAGACACACTTTAGAGTAAAAGGAGATAATTTTACTCTCTTTACTTTTAAACTTGGCCTATGGATAAAACAAGGGTTTTCATAAATTGAGTTTTCTTATCATTTGTAACTCCCAATGTAACATGTCAATAGCTGAAGGTATTCTATAAGTTTTTGGTGATCTGTGACACTTTAAATATTCTTGTTCATTGCAGACTTTTTTCTTTCATCATTATTTATTCATTTATTTCCCAGTTTTTGTAACATATACAAGTTGCATCCAGGAGTTACTGTGATGTTCTTTATATACATCCAACATATCCTGATCAGGACCTTCCATCTCTACCATCACACCTCCTCCTGTCAATTTACAAAGGTTTTATTGTTCTATTTCATATATATATATATATATAATTTCTCTGGCAAGTTTTTACATTCTGAGAGCCACTAAGAGGAATTCAAATAAACTCTGTTTATGATAACAATTAAAAATGAAACAAAGCAAGCTTACCAACATATAAGGTTACAGCTTTACCTTTAAACTAGGGAAATTATTTGTTCCACAGTTTCAGGACCATTATGCTTCATGAATCTGAGCTAAATAAAATTATATATATATATATTAAATGTAATATACAATATGTATTAATTATTATTATTTATTATTTCATTTATATATTTTATTTACATGTTTATTTTATTATTAATTATTGATATATAGTCACCCATCCAAATGCCCTACATTCATCTTCCTCATCCCCAAACTGAACCTATTTTAGATTCTTGTCCTTCATTTATATCAACTATTTAGTGTTATATAAATGACCTTACACATTTAATGATTTACAAAACAAATTATTATTTCTAATGGTGCCATGGATTGGCTGAGAAGAGCAAGTACTGGTCTCACCTAAGCTGACTCAGGCTACTCTCTGGATAGAAAATTCTATCTGACAAATTTAAATACGCAAGAATAACTTATTCAAGAGTGTTGAGATAAGCGTCAGAACTTAGCACTCTGAACTCAGACCTATGAGATGAAATGGAAGGTTGTAAGCCATTCAAGCATGTCAACTGGCTTAGCCAAAAGCAAAAAGCAAATGTTCTCTTGCTTTTATGAATGTATGTAGTACTACATCTTTAAAGCAATGTATCTATCAAAGTTGGTCTCTAACCTCCTAGAGAAACTGAATGATAGGTGTGAGAGAGCTAGATAGCTGTCTCCCTTGGTAGCATTTAAAAGAGATGTGCTAAATCACAAAGTTAGCAGCATTGGAATCAGAACACTTACTTCTAGTTTGTTGGGAAGACATCCATTGTTGCTAGGTGGAGAGAGGAGGAAGAGGAAGATAGGAGCTAATGACAATAAAGTACATTATTTGGACAAGATGTCCAAACTTTCTTTACAATCCAGAAGACTGTTGCAAATGTTATTTCTGATCCTGACCTCAGGAGCCTAGAAAAGCAGAATTTGGGTCTATGTTATCAAGAAATTTAAAAATTTTAATGAATTTTTCTGGCAGATTCTTTCAGTCTGACATCCACTAAGAGGAATTCAAATAAACTCTGTTAATGAGAACATTAAAAGTGAAACAAAGCAAGCATACCAACATCTAGAGTTACAGTTTTACCTTTAAAATAGTTAGGGAAATTATTTGGTTTCCACAGCTTCAGGACCAGGATGCTTCATATATCTGAGATAAATAAAACTTAATGATAGTAAACATCAGTACCTAACTACTTGTTTTTTTAAAATTAATTTCTCTTATCTATAATTCATCCAAAGAATTCTAGAAGAATTGCTATCCTGCTGATTCATGTCTAGAAAACTATTTTCTTACTTAAATATGTAGAATCAGATCACTCTGATGCAATTACCCCAAGGTTAAAAATAATAGGCATTCCAGTGTGTTTATTTTTCTTCTCATTTTCATTAAGTTCTCTCATAGCAGATATAAAAACAATTCCTTAATTGGCACTGCTTTGCAAATATATTGAATTTAAACACGTCAAAATAAATTAGATTTGTTTCTCTGTAGAAAGAAAGTAATAGAGCCAGATTGAATCTCAGTGTAATTTTATAGCACCTATTTACAAACACTTTTATATCCTAAACCTCATGACATTTAAAATAATTAGGAGCTTTAGACAACATGTATAATATTTACTTTTATTGTTGCTTCTTGAACCCAGAAAATAAAAGCACAGTGTAAATTGTACAATAATTGCTTCATCTATATTTATAACATAGAATCAGAGTCAATATTTTTGGATACTGCAAATTATGTTGTTTTAAGAGTCATTAATGGGATGACTCAGATCGATAAAAATAAATTTATTTAAAAAAGAATTACTGTACCTTATATATTTAAAACCATTCATACATTTTAAATATATAGCTGAAATAATTTATATCTTCTGAAGAAAAATTAATATTGGAAACTTTTGGCTGATAATTTATGTAGCAATTAATTCTTTTGGTTCATAATGTATCTGCAAAGATTTATTGTAAAATGATATATTTGCACTTTTTAGCTGATTTTTCTTCCTGATAAAATGGTGGATTTTAAGATACACAATTCAATATTATTCAACAAGAAAGCAAAATATTACATCAAATCATAAAATGCCAGAGAAGAAACTAAGTATGCAAAAAACAAAAACTAAACAATAACAACAAAAAATGAGAAAGAAGATGCTAGCCTCAAAAGTTTGCATCTGCTTCATTCATGAAAAAGAAAATAGAAAGAGTGAACAGACACAAGTATGGCTAAGGCTTAAAGAGAAGGAAGGCATGAACTTTAAACTTAAAAAAAAAAAAAATAGGAGATACCTGGGTCATGGTGAAACACATTCGCTGACAGCCAAATTTTTGTTGAGGTCGTTGCTTGGTTTTGGGGCTTGAACTTAAGCCTGAGGGCTATACCTGAGCTCTTTTTGCTCGAGGTTAGCACTCTGTCACTTTGAGCCACAGCTCCATTTCTGATTTTCTGGTGGTTAATTGCAGATAAGAGACTCACGGACTTGGTTACCAGGGCTGGTTTCTGACTGTGCTTCTCAGATCTCATTCTATTGAGAAGCTATGATTACACACATGAATCACCAGTGTCTGGCCTTATAGTCAATTTTAAGAGATTATTTCCATTGTACAGATGATAGCAAAATCATCAATATGCTGTCAGGTAATGTCCAAACACTTTCACTCATGACAACCTATGGCCCTACCGTCTGCACTGGCTAAGACAAAACACACTCATACATGAGTTATACAACTTTTTTAGTAGTTATCCTACCAAGTTTGGTGTGATGACATCCCATTGTGGTTTAAATTTGCCTTTCAAATAAATTTGTGATCAAGGAAAGTACTTCTAATGCCTATGTATGGTATTTTCCGTCTATTATTTGTATGACTTTTTATAGAAATAACTTTCAAATCATTTGTGCATTTTAATTATGCTTAAATGAAGAAATATTGGTCCTTCTTGCAGCACTCCTCATAGGAACCAAAATATGGAATGAATCTATGTTGGTAAAGAAAGAAAATGTGTCACATATAGTGGAATTATATTTTTCACTAACCAAGAATCCTGCCATTTGTAGCATCATATTAAATGAAATTAGCCAGACACAGACAAATACCGAAAGATCTATTCTATACAGAATCTAAAATAATTAAATTCATCAAAGCATAAAGGCATGGTGACTATCAGGGGTTAGATGTTAAAATGTATTTGGGATACATGGGTCAGATTATTTTAAATTTCCACTTAGGGGGAAAAAATCCTTCAAGAGATCATTTGTACACATGGTGACAAAAGGATAAATTTAAATGTAGTATCTATCACTCAGTGTTCTGTCTTAGACATATCATTTAGATTTTTGTGTAAGAATTAGTTGAGGTGAATTTAGAATATATGTGAAGGTCTGTTAAGTTGGGTAAAAGTGGCCAAAAAAATGTAGTGTTGCTTGTGGGAAGTAATGGAAACAGAAGCTCTTTGGGGGGTATTTCAGAATTCAGGGGCCCCAAAACCCCACCTCCATCTCAGGCCATGACTGATAAATCTGTTTTTGATGAAGGCTACTCCTAGTCATTTACAATATGATACATTCTCTTCCCCTCCACTCAGTCTCTCTCTGTCTCTCTGGCTCTTTTTGTTTCACTCTGTCTCTGTCTCTTTCTCTCTCTCTTGTGTTGAAGGTTTCAGTCTTTTAAAGATACAACTTATCTGTTTCAAGTACTACCCTTATTTTATGAAGATTTATGATATATTCAGCTTTGAAAAGTTCAACACTTTGATTTTAATTGGATATTGGAAAATTAGAAGGCTAGTGATGTATTACATGTTGTAAGTAGATGATTGCAGCTCTATGAATTAATAGTGAAAGATTGTTTTCATTTTTTAACATGGAATAAAAATACTTTTCAGATTAAGTAAAACATTTTGATTGTGTTCTATGAAAAGAAACAGGGTGAATTGCATCACTTTGCAATCACAAATATTGGAAATGGAAAACTGATGAAAAAATGTTACTGTAAAACATCGTAAGTCAAATTTAGTCACCTGATGCTTTATAAAATCCATTTTCATAGATATCAAAAATTCCCTTTGTTAATTGGGAAAGCTCATATTGGATTTCTATTATTTCATAGCAGTCACACTGCATCCACCCCTTACTTCCATCTTTTTCTATATTTATTCATATGCTACCCCCGTTATTAAATTGGCTAATGAGTCTACTTTCTCTGCCCACATGACTACATGGTTTATGATTTACACAAGCCCCTGCTTCTTTCATTTGAGTTCTATCTGATTCCAAAGACAGTGTACTTTGCCTAATATCATAATTGATTCTTTCCAGGACATAAAATAATAATAAAATAAGTCCTGTGTATCAATAAATAGAAAGTAATTGAGATTTTTGTAATCTAAATCTCAGTTGTCACAGAGGTTCATTTAATTCTAGCCAGGAGTAAATTACATTTTTATACTATGTTTGATGCTAGTATAAAGAAATATATTGGAACAATTAAGACAAAGGTTAATGTGCAACTTTTTTCTAGAAGTAAAATCACTATAGACATTTATTAACAAAGACAATTATAAATGCTTTTAGTTGTGTCCATCAGATTTAAATTGCTACTTAAATTGAGCTGCATGCTTTCTCCCATACTATTTTCATGCTGGTTATGTACTAAATGTAGATAAATAAAAAATGTTATTTTCAATATTTGAATAATAGATGAACACTTTCTTCCATTTCTTCTAGTATTCAAATTTAAACTTGGTGCTTTACTCTCCCTCAGCTAGTTTGCTCATAGGTGGTGCTCTACCATTTGGGCTAGCCCTATTCTTACTGGTTATTTTGGAGTTTGAGTCTAGGATACTTTTTCTATCTGGGTGTAGCCAATCTATGGTCCTTCAGACCTCAGACTTTTGAACGCCTAAGATTATAGGAGTGACCCACAGTGACTGACAATAGATGGAATTGTTCTAATGTTAAAGTTAAAGGCAGATTAAACATAAGCACCATGTCTGCATATTTAATAAAAACTGAAAAACAGAATAACTGCAGAGAATATAAAATTACTTTGTTCTTACATAGTAACCAAATAGTCAAAATACTTAGGCAATATCTAATTCAGCGAAAAGAAACTCTTTTTTTAAAGTATCTCAAAATATGATTAGCATCCAACTTAGGCAATATCTAATTCCACAAAAAGAAACTCTTTTTTTAAAGTATCTCAGAATATGATTAGCATCCATCTTTTTTTTTCTTGATACTGGGATCAGGACTCTTGTTGGGCTAGTGGTCTAGCACTTGAACCATTCCTCCATTCATAGCATGTTTTCTTATACCCAACTATTTTAATGAGTATCAAGTAATTAGCTGGCATAAATTAACACTTATTACTCCAATATTCCACTTGAATATAGTCATCTAATGAAGTATAGGAGGACTGCTATATACTTGGTGAATCAAAACATTAAACGTCAGTTGCGCACTGGTGGTTTCTTCCTATTCAGAAAGCTGAGATCTGAGGATCACAGTCCAAAGCCAGACCAAGAAGAAAAGTCTAAGGGATCTTACTTCCAATTTCCCAGCAAAAAGCCAGAAGTGAGGGTATAGTTTAGTTGGCAGAGTGCCAGCTTTGAGCAAAAAGCAAAGAAAAAATATCTGTGAGTTCAAGTCCTAGTATAAGCACAAAGTATATCTCTATCTCTATCTATCTACCTATCTATCTCTCTGTCTCTCTATCTATCTATTCAGGAAGTTTCTCCACATCAGGAGCCAAGCCATCTTCATGATTTCACACAGTAAAATTCTGAGCATTAATTATACTTACCCAAACTTGGAACCAATCAAGATATCATGAAAATATACTGTGGTATATCTGAACAATGGAATCTTATTCAACATTCCAAGAAAAAAAAAACCTAGGCACTAAGTCATAAAAAGACTTAGTGGAAAAAATATGTGCATTTTGATAAGTGAAAGGAAGCTGGCAAGGCAAGGTACTGCACGTTTCCAACTGAATGAGGGCCTGAAAAGGAGAAGAATAGGGACAGAGTAAAAAATGAGGAGCCAGTAGTTGGCAGGGTTTAAGTGTGGGGAGGTAGGGAATCTTTGGAGCTAAGAGAATTTTTAGGGCAGTACAAACATGATTTGTGTGATACTTTCATAGTGAGAATGTGTCCTAATGCATTTATCCAAACACACAGAATGTATTCCACCACAAGTGAAGCCTAATGTCAAGCACAGTTTTAAGGGACTGTGTGGGATGTGTCTATTGGAGAGGCTTCAATTGTCACAAATGTGCCACTGAGCTGAAAGATAATCCTAATACAGGATGCTCTGTGTTTCTATGAACGAAGAAAATAAGTAGGAAATTCTCATGTATTTTATTTTCCTCGGGTTTTCTGTGACCCTAATGTTGCTTTGAAATGGTATCATAAAATAAGAACATCATTATCTCTATACCTACAGACCTCCGCCTGTAAGTGAACTTGCAGCCAGAGGAACAATTGTGGGTGTGATTTCTGCTGCAGCTATCAACCAGAGTGTGGTCTACTCCATTGTTTCTGGGAATGAAGAAGGTGAGTAGAAAGTTTGCTTTGTGTTTTCACTTTAAACCTATAATCTTAGAATAAGGATAAATATAGCACAAATGATTGCTTATCCTATTTTGTCTAATAGAGCTATGTCATATTGATAAATTTAACCAGTAACGATCAATAATCTAGTTATGTTAAAGTTATCGTCTCTAAGAAGTACTGAATTGAAATAGCCTCTACCTTCTTATCTTTGATGATGTTTTAATGATATTTTTCAAAAAAATTACATTGTGCTTTCAGATGACTCACTGATAGCTGTTCTATCTATCTAGCTTATGCCATCCTCACTTTGAAGAAAATTTAGATATATAGGAATGTTTCAGTGTCAAATGGGCGGCATACACATCAATATCCATATTTGTTATAAAATAATTTCCAGTCACATTAGTCGTAACCATAAATAAACAGGTCAGTTGTGTTTTGCTGACCAAACATTATCAGAATGCTAGTGACTTTGTAGCTTTTGGGAATAAGCCCAAAGTTCAGTTCTTTCTTCCACCTATTATCTATTAGTCATTCATTGTTGTTGTTTTTTCTTTTAATACCCAGGTAGTCTGACAAATTGCAGGTTATCAGCAAATAACCTGTTCTGAAGTTTACCAGTAAATTATAAAAGCCTTTCTCAAATATTTCCATGACCAAATATTACTCAAAATTACTGCTCCTAAAGCAAGTGCTCAATATCTTGCTTTTCTTATTTATTTTATTCTGTGCTTCTCTGTCTCTTTCATAAGTTAACAGAACTTCATTTTTCCCCCTTGGGCTTCCTGTACCTGACTAGGGCAATAATGTCTCAGTCTATTCCAATAATTCCATGTGTGATACTGACTGTTCTTTTCCATTAAGATAGCAATGAAGTTCAATTTCTCATCAACTTTAACCATAGCAAGTATTTTACATCCAATACATTGATTAATTCATTCAACACATATTTATTGGGCATCTTTCATGTACTAATGATGCTTCCAGCTTATAGAGACAAAATATGAGCAATATAGATCCTTGTGCTCATGTAAGTGAAGACTTCTGTAAGAGGAGATAGATAGGGACAGGTATGGCAATTCACAGCTATAATCTTAGCTATGTAGGAGACAAGCATGAAAGCATCTTGGTCCAAGGCCAGTTTTGGGGAAAAAAGAGCATTATACCTTACCTGAGTAATTAACTAAAGCAAAAAGAGCTAGAGGAATGGTTAAGGGCCCAAGTCCTTATCTAGCAAGTACTGCTCCCTGGGTTCAAACATTAGAGTGCAATTAGAAAGAGAAGATGGGCAATCAAATTGTTAAATAAATTTCTCTAAAATGTTTAGGATGTAAGAAATCCTAGACAGGAAAAATGAGATAAGGGTTTAGGGAATGGGAATGTGGGATATTATGAAGCTGACCAATATATACTTATTTTCATTGAAATATAATAATTTATAAAATGGAGCAACATATTTTTAGATATTTAGAATAATACATGTTTTAAAATAACTCACATATTAAATTTTAATTTTCTTGGCAAAGTGTTATCAAGTCTTAAAAGAATAATGTCTAGTGAAATTAGAATTTCTTTTATTTTCTTTTATTGTAAAGGTGATGTAAAGAGGGGTTACAGTCACATAAGTACAGTAATGAGTACATTTCTTTGCAAACAGTGTTACCTCCTCCTTTTTCTCCCTCCTTCCTTCCCTCCCAAATCGACCTTCCAGTTGTAAAGTTCATTTCCACCAGTGTCTAGTGCATATCACTGTTGCATTGGTTCCACCTTTTGTCCCACTGTTTCTTTCCCCAAATCAGATAAACTTCTATACAAGACAAAGGGTACCAGAATCAGAAACAGTGACCATAGGGACTAAACCAAAGGAGAAATAAAAGAAAGCCATAAGAAATAACAGAAAACAGTACACTAAAAAATAGGAAATCAAAACAACAATTAGAAAAATCCCTCATTTCCATATATTAGAGTTCATTTCAATTAGCATCAGTTTATAAAGTCATAGCTATTGGTCTATTGAGATCCCCTGTTAGGACTATCCCGGACATACACTAATACACATGAGGGAAACCATGGATCCTATGTCTGGCTTACTTCACTTAATATGATTTTTCCAAGTTTTTCCATTTCCTTATGGGGTGATTTCTTTTCTTTTTCTTTTCTTTTTTTAATGAGGCTTACATTCTGGACCTGGGCACTGTCCTTCAGCAATTCAGCTCAAGGCTAGCTCTCTACCACTTGAGCCACAGCACCACTTCCAGTTTTCTGGTGGTTTATTGGTGATAAGAGTTTCACGAACTTTTCTGCTCATGCTAGCTTTGAACCATGATCCTCAGATCTCAGCCTCCTGAATATCTAGGATTACAGGCATGAGCCACCAGAGTCAGGCTGTGATGTCATTCTTTCTGATGGAAGCATAGAATTTCATTTTGCATATATATACCACATTTCCTTGATCCATTCATCTACTGAAGGGCATCTGAGTTTATTCCATAGCTTAACTATAGTAAATAATGCTACAGTGAACATTGTTGTGCTGGTAGCTTTAATATGACCTTGTTTGTGATCATTTGGGTAAATGCCCAGGAGTGGGACTGCTGGGTCATAAGGGAGCTCTATGTTTAGTCTTTTGAGCAACCTGCATACTGCTTTCCAGAGTGATTGAATCAGTTTAGATTCCCACCAGTAGTGTAATAGTGTTCCCTTTTGGCACAATCTTGGCAGCATCTGTTATTATTTGTTTTCTTGATAATGGCCATTCTAACTGGGGTGATGTGGAATCTCAATGTGGTTTACATTTGCATTTTTTATGGCCAGTGATGTTGAACATTTCTTCATATGTCTACTGGCCATTCTTGTTTCCTCTAAAGAGAAGTCTCTTAAATTCTTTGCCCACTTATTAATGGAATTGTTGTCTCTTTCAAGATTTATTTTGGGCTGTTAATATTTTTTAGCTCTAAGTATATTTTAGGTATATGGCCCTTGTTTAATGCATAGCTAGTAAAGATTCAGTGGGCTTTCTATTTATCTTGATCGCTATACCCTTTGCCATACAAAAGCTCTGAAATTTAATGCAATCCCATTTATCCAACCTTTAATTTGTTGTGTTTCTGGATCTTTATTTAGGAAGTTTCAACCAGTGTATCCCCTCTCCCTTCCTGTAATTTTTTTCAGGGCATCTGCTCTTACCTCAAGGTGTTTGATCTATTTGGAACTGATTCTGGTGTAGGGTGATATATAAGGATCTAACTTCAGTTTTCTACATGTCTATAGCCAATTCAGCCAGCACTATTTGTTGAAGAGGCTGTCTTTCTTCTAGCTGACATTTTTGGCTCCCTTATCAAAGATTAGGTGGGCATAGGTCATTGGGATCATTTAATGTTTGGTTGACAAAATCAACTGGATTTCCTTTTTTTAAAAAAGAAAGAAACATTAATATGATCAGTAAACCATCTGAACCTATCTAGGTCAACAAACTACGTAGTACTTTCAAAATGAATGAATATAGGAGGATTGACATTCTGAATAATGTCAAAATAACACCTAACAAAATCTAAAATTTCAAGACAGCATTTAGGGAAAGAACATAGTTTCTAAAACCTTGCTACCTTTTTATATAATTGTGATAACTAAGTATTTTTAATGCTTTTAAACCATAAGGCTTTTTAAGGAATTTTTTTCCCCAGTATGTGAAGAAAATGATGAGGAATTGTATTCTGAATTTTAGATAAATTCGGAATTAATAACATCACGGGTGTCATCTATGTGAATGCTCCCCTGGATTATGAAACACAGACAAGCTATGTACTTCGTGTTCAAGCTGATTCCCTGGAAGTGGTCCTTGCCAATCTCCGAGTTCCTTCAAAGAGTAAGTTAGAGCACTTCAGAGTTCGAAAATAACTGTATGGTGTTTCTTTGAATTTCTAATGAAACATATATACACACAAAGTTCTCCATGGAGAGGCCAAGAAGACAATTAGTAGGTGATGATTGTTATTTAAATAATTGATATACAGCAAGGCTGGGAGTGATTTCATAGGCCCCAAATGTCAAGGCAATAATATCTCGTTTCTAAACTATGCATATAATATTGTTAAAATGTCATCATCTTTGTAAATGAAATGAAAAACCTTATTCTTAGTTTCACTGTGAGGCCCTAGAGAAGCATCTGAAACACTGTAATTGATGTATGACACAAAACATTGTCCAAATAGTGTGATTTCTTGTACTTGTATATTCCCTAAGAGCAGAGGAAAAAAATCATCTTGACATCATTGACTAATGATTTCAATACAGCAGCATAATCAATCTTCATACAGGAGATAAAGTTAATAAAGTTAATACCCAATTTTTTTAAAGATAAGAAATGCTTCAGTCACACTTCAGACTAGAAAAATCAATGAAGGAAGAATTGGTGATTAAGCCCTCAAATTTTGATGCATAAATCTTTCTTAAATATGGATGTATTATTTGAAAATATAAAAAATGAAGTGTGAACATTATGACACAGATTTTAAGGGTTGTTGCCAATAATGGGACAAATGATTTTCTTTACATCCATTGAGGTAATTCTCTTTACACTGTAACAGTAGCTCATACGGTAGTTACAGCAAACATTTTGAAATTGAACCAGAAGAGATTAGGAGAGATGAAAAAAGTAGGAGTAATTGAAGGCTTAATATTATTAAAATATAATATTTGCACAGGAGATACATGGTAGAAGTCTGTGTCACAAGTAATATACACTGAAACAATGAATGACAGGAATGTTGGGGGGGTGGGTACCAATGAAAGGGGACAGATAAATGGAGAGCATAAGAGTGAATATAGTCAAAGTACTTTGTGTGAATGTATGGAAATAGAACAATGAGGGCAATTAATTTTAATATAAGAAGGGGAAGAGGTATGAAGAAGAGAATAAAAGTAATTTGATCAGAGTGCCTTTTCTTTATATATGGAAATATCACAATGAAACATCCCTTGTAAGACTAATGTATGCTAATAAAATATCTCAATAAAAATACCTAGAAGACTTTAGAAAACCATATTTAACACTTAGTAGCATAAAGACAGATCCACGGTTAAGGGGAAACACCATGTTAAGCACTCACACAACACAGTGGGATCTTAATATGGCATACCACTCATTGTCCTTGGAAGGGGAGAGGAACAACAAAAAGAACACTTGTCAATTGAATTTTGTATTTAGGGTGAACAAATGCAGCAGTGGTACTCACTAGGCACTGTGATGAAAATGAACTATATAACTTGTGGTTAGGAACAAGAGGGAAAATCTGGGAGAGAGCAAAGGAAGGAGTGACATTGTTCAAAAAGAAACGTACGCATTATCTGATTTAGGGAACTGTAACCCCTCTGTACATCACCTTTATAATAAAACATAAAAAGTTATAAATTAAAAAATAAATTAAAAATAAAGAACTTAAACCTTAACATGAGAGAGGAAAAGATGGGACTCAGAGATAGAAGATGTGTTTAAAATTTCCTCCCTCAGTTTAGCATTAGACAAGTGTCATAATTATTTACAGAATTAGTATAGTTGCTTGTAAATGCACAACAGAAGTATGCTAAAGACACCAAGGTGTGTCTTCAAATTAAAAGAATTAAAATATCCTTAGAGGTAACACATTAGTCAGAATTACACTCTTTCAAAATAGTAAACCAGTTCTATTTTATCTAATCCTTAAAATACAGACACTGATCATTTTTTAAAACATATACAGGCTTCTTCAACTTATTACCTGAGTTGGAGAAAAGCATGCAATACTTAGATTAGCTATAAATTACATAGTGTGACAATGCAAATACATATAAATGGAAGAGCCAATTAAAATTTAACAGTTGTCTTTATTTGAAGGAAGTGAATAGGCTTAGAAAAAAAATTACAAAATATTGGGTTCAAGAACTTAACACTTAAAAGAAATACTTGTGAATTATAGGACTATAGACACACTATTTCCATATAAAAATGAAATAAAAATAATAGTATTGCAAATTAAGTATAAATAATAGGAAATAAGTTCACCTTAAGCACACTTACACTTCTTTGTGTATGCATATGCATGAAGTGCAATTAATTAACATATTTTGAAATTATTCTCTCATAAATGCATCAGGCAGATTTTTAATGCCTGATACTTTGAATATTGTTTTTAACCCTTCATGACTGACCTTTGCTTCTTTTAAAGTTTGAAATAAAGGCCCATGTATTCCCAACTTAGTTTTATTTTTTAATAACATTTAACGGCCTATAATCAATTCTCAGTCTATTAGAATGAAATAATTAGACCATTATGTAAATTGAAGTTAATTAATTAGTTGACTAAAGTTCTGCTTTGCCTCTAAATTAGTGCCCTATCTTCCTGAGCGCTCACATGTATCATATGAATAAAGGCAATAGATGAAGGACGTTTAATTCATAAAAATGTGCTTTATTAATTTCCAAGAATGTACTCATAAAATCATTTTCCAGGTGAACTTTACAAATGTACTGCATTATAATTAGATTTAGCATTTAAATGTAAATAGTAATTAAAATAGAAAAATATAGTATTTATTTCATAAACTCAATGCTTGCTCATTGTTGGTGCGCTAACATTTGAGCTATTTTTTTGGCCCAGCTTTTAGCTGGTTAGTTGGAGATAAGAGTATTCAGACTTTTTTTTTTCTGATACTGGTATGGCACTGTAATCCTCCAGGGCTCAGGCTCCTGAGTCACTAGGATTATAGGGGTGAGCTACTGGGGCCTGACTTTCTTTTGCAAACAAATTATAGGTACTATCTTTTCCCCTTCCTTGCCTTTAAGGATACTATTATCTAATTCTCTTTTCCTGGTGGTATCAGCTGCTGACAATCATTTCCTAGATCTAAAAATTCATTCTTTTTATTTATTTAGTTTTGCTTAGCCAAAATATTCCTATGAAGAGAAAGTTTTCCATTTCAAATGAAAAGACAAGAAGAATTTTTTTTAATTTTTTTCTTTTTATTTATGGATAAATAAAAAAATTACTGCCTATGCCAGGCACCGGTGGTTCACGCTTGTAATCCTAGCTACTCAGGAGGCTGAGATCTGAGGATCATGGTTCAAAGCCAGCTCGAGCAAGAAATTCCGTGAAACTCTTATCTGCAATAAACCACCAGAAAGCCGGAACTGGCGCTGTAGCTCAAATTGAGGGACAGTGCTCAGGTCCAGAGTTCAAGTCCCATGGCTGACAAAAATAAAAATAAAAATAAATTACTGTCTACAATCTTTGGCAATAGTGATACTATAAATAAATGAATGAATATTTATTCATTTTGAATGATAAATGATGAAAAACCATTGAGATTCACAGAAGCCAATTTTGTTTTCTCAATGACTTAAAAATACAGAGTTTAGTTAATTTCATCTATTAGTTTATTCACCTGCTGCTAAAAACAAATGAAATTTTTTAAAAATACCAGTAGTCTTTTTAATCTGAGAAAACAAACTCACCATCTGAGGACCAGAAATGGTTTGTAGGCCACAGAATTCATTCAGTTGACATTTATTTAATATCTGTAATACGACAAACTCTGTAATACAATTTCAATACACAGAAATGTAGTTCCAAGCCTCCTTTGAATCCATACAAGAGAAAACACATTAGTGGCAATGCAAGTGTATTTTAAGTGTGACAACTTGTGTAGGTGCAAAGTGTAACAGTACTGAAAAGTGCCCTACTACCACACTGAATGAAAACCACGTTCAGGTGGCTCCACATTTATCTATGTACTGGCAAGCAAGCAAGCAAGACTCCAAAGAGCCAAGAACAGTAAACAGATCCTCTACATGATGCACATAATACTTATAAAAAGTTGTGACATAAACACCAAGGTTAAATGAATCTAAAATGGTAGACAAGAGGATACAAAGTAATTACCAATTTTTGTTAAGATCTTAAAAACAGATTTGCTGCTGTAAAAGCCTTAAGAATGGTCAAGTGAGTGAAAAATACAAAGAACTTTGCATGAAATATTCCTGTGAGAGAAAGAGGGAATGGTAATTCTACTTGAATTATTTTTCCATCATCGATTCATCACATATACAATATGTTGGAAATCACTTCCTCTGCCTTTCCACCTCAATTTTAATGTAAAATCATGACCCTCTGTAGGGAAGAATGCAAATAATAATATATCTTTGATACATATTTCATATTTTCTTTTGGCTATACAACCAAATGCAGAGTATCTGTATCATAAGGTATTGTTAAGATGTCAAGGAAACACCTTAATTATCTCCATGATTATACTAGTTTATATTCTCACCAAGTGTATGAGAGTTCCTCTTGCTCCACTTCACCACCACATGCCACTTGTACATTCCACATGGTAGCTGACATTGCTAGTGTAGTACCAGCTCTACCCACTCATGACAGTAACTTAGATAAATTTTATTTAAAATGGAGTGGGTATACTTTCAATCATGGGAATGTACTTAAGCACTCAGGTACTTAATATTTTAGGGGTAACTGTGGAAAACTTTAGACTATCCCTTTCCCTCCATTTATTTCTACTTCTGTTGCAAAATTTCTAGTCTTCTAGACTTCCAGTTTTTATTTTTCTTTCATTTCATTTTTAATCTCATTGTGACAGGTCTCTGTATTTCCATTCTTGACTCTCAGACTGACCACTATTTCTGATCAAATGAGGGTTTTCATTTCATTGAGGACAGATAGATGTGAATATGCTTATCCTTTACATCAACATTGAGCAAGTTCTTTTGCTCCTATTCATGTTTCATCTCGCTAGCCCACTCAGTGTCTACTGAATATGCAAAAAGAAAACCTGCGATATGTCCCTAGGAAGGCCCAAGGAGCTTGTGACCAGGGAAAACTCTACAGAAACTTTTGACACTATTTATGGTACAACGTAATCCTCACTTGGTTCTTTTTGTGTAGTACAAAGCAATAATGTGCAACTTTATAGCTCAGATTGATTTATGTAATTCCATAACTGAAGTGGCAATTTTTGCTTTATAGTAAAATTATAATTATCTTTCAACGTGGAAGAGAAAACCAAAGCCTTTTATAAATATGTCAATTTGCTTTGATTCAATAACTAGACATTCAATCAGGAATAAATGACAGAACAATTAAGATAAAGCTTAAACTGGTGATAAAACAACTCAAATTCGATTGATTTCATTTTATGGCTTTGCTTTAGGGTACAAGCTTGTAATACATTTCATTTTCATGGCTTTTCTGGTTTCAAACAGAAGGTCTGTGACAAATAATACTAATGACTTTAGTCAATATTGATTGACTTGCTAGAAAATTCTCTGTGTTTCTGGAATAATAGAATTGAAGCATGTCTCATGCTATATTTTGAATTCTACAATGCCAAGTTATGCTCAATTACTTATTTTTGCACTATTATTAAATGGCAACTATTCTAGCATCTCTTATTAATTTGCTGTTTTCAATATTAGATATCAGTTTATAAAAATTAATAGTACAATCACTTGTATTTTTTGTATCTAACATTTTTGGCATCTTATAGAAACTTACAACTGATGCTATTACACTTTAATGAAATAAAATATTATTTTGAGCCCCATAGAAATAGAATTTTCCCAAGAAAGCAATTAGACTGTACAAACCAGCTCTTCTTAGGAATGCAATTTAAAAATGGTTATAGAGTATTATAAATCTGTTTTTAAAACCAAGTGCATTGAGGAAGTATTTTTTCACTGACTGTAAAGTAAGGTCTATTGAACTGTTACACTAGCCTTTTAAAGTTAAAGAACAGACTGCAACCTATACTTCTATACTTATCCAAATATAACATGAAAGGAAATCATGTGAGATGAGGGGAAAAAAACACTTTATGTTGTTTCTCTGGGCAGCTAAAATTAAAGCTTTAGTTGTACTTGTGACATATACCTATAATCCCAACACTTGTGTGAGAGAGGAAAGGAGATCATGAATCTAAGATCAATCTGAGCTACCTAATAAAATTCTGGTTCAAAAAATGATGGACTGTGGATATAAGTCATCTGTAAAGCCTTATCTAGCACCAGCAAGGCTCTGGGTTTGATTCTTAGTACTGCAAAAGATAAAGATAAAAAATGAAAGTAAATGTTATTTCAGAGTCTATTCTTGTTCCTTATACCCCATGATCTGAGCCCCAATTTAAAGATCTTTAATTTTCTTCCTTAGTGAGAACTCTTTTCTAATTAATATGATTAGTAGAGTTCATATAGACTTAAGAGCTTTACTTTGGCCAGCAGATGTCTGCTGAGTGACTGGAATAGGATGAAAACACTTAGCATCTGCCTTCCTCTTTGGTGCTTTAATCCTTGGAATGTATGAATTCCACATTTGATTGCCCCTGGGAGTTGTCTGATGTGTTCATTCAGCTTAAGCTGCAGAAGTCCTTCTGCTTCTATTTTACTCTTTTACCTAAGGTCCTTCAGCCAAGATGAGGACTACCCATTCTCCCACACCCACAAATCACTAACCAACTTCATCTCTCTTTACTCGGATAGCAGCCAGGTGTGGCTCCCTTCTGCTCAGGAGTAGAAGTCCCAGTACAGCCACACCTTTATTAAGTCCCAGTACAGCCACACCTTTATTCCTTGCAGGTTTACAGGTTGTCATTTCTATTGTTTCTGTACCCCCAAAGACCTTAAGAATCTAGTAGCACAAGTGGAACTAGTCTTTTAAATCAGTTGCTAAAGATTTAATGTATCTATTAAACTTATTTTCATTTGTTTTACCACTTATTTCTAATGACTAGTTATTTTTTCCTCTTTAAGTAAAAAATTTTATTTTGAATAGCCATAACAAGCAGGTAAGCTTATTGTATTTTTATTGTAAAAGCAAACTAATAACCAAAATCTAACTACAAAACAACAAGAAGCCCTTCCCATTAATTAGACAAAAATAAGCAGTAGCATATGTTTAAATAATAAAGAAAAGTAGCACATCAGAATGGAAGAAATGGAATTGGCTCAAACCATAGCATGCTTAAGCATGAGAAGTTTATCTAAATTCCCAGTATTGTCTCTATCACTTCCTCCCACCAAAATAAAATGAAAGACTGTAAACAGGAATAAACCTTTAGACATTTCTCTGTTTCTACTACCGTAGGGCTCTCAGTATTGATGGACATTTTGTAAGCCATTTTCTTTTGTAATTTCCATGTTGACTGAGATCCCTTAATCTTAATCTTAAATAATATAGTTTAACAATCCCTTAATCTTAAATGATATAACTAATTTTTGCTTTCACAGTGTTTTGCTCTGGTGTTTTCCTGGTGTGTTGTTTGCAACACTGGTTATAAGATACCTGCTTCCATTGCTTCCACGATCAATTCCTAACTGTTCTATAAGTCTCAATATAGAAGTCACCTGATTTTATTTGTTTTCATTATGAAATATTGTCTCTGACATATGGAAACCAAACACATCTGTCTGTGATTTTGTCTCAAAAATTAGTATTGATCTTTTTTTAATTAATAAGGTTTTTTTTTTAAGATTGATCTTAATCAATTTGGTTTTGCTCCATGCTCCATTATGAAAAAAAAGGTTCTCAATGGTGATCTCAGAGAAACAAAATTTGAAAGGAATTCTAAAGTACTAAATATGTGGATATCAGTATTGACAGTGAGATTGCAACTGCACAATGTTATTACCTATTAAATTATATTTAATGTAATTCTTCTGTCACATAAATGCTTTTATGCTATCTCTTGCTTACTCAACTTATTGGTTTTAGTTTTTATGGTTGTTATTGGTTGTTATAGGACCCAGGATCTCAAAACTGCTGAACAACAAATTCTAACAGTAAGCTATATAGCAAGCCCCACAACTTTACCTTTTTTTTTTTTTAACATTTACTATGTATACAAGATATATACCTACTCTTGTTATGATTACATTACAAAGGAAATGTATGTAATTTTCACCTAGAATAATTAAAATACCACAATTTTAAAATTCTTCTCAATGAGTTGAAATTTACAAAGTTCTTTGGTGAGTTAAAAGTACAAAATGACAAGTCCTAAATACTAGGGCAAATTCCAGAAGATAGTTCATTCCAAGATAAAAAATGTTAAATATAATGGTAACAAGAATTACTGGAAACATGTTCAGTTGACTCTGTGATGAAAAATATAGCTACTACCTTAGGATGCATTTCAAGGATTGGCTAAAGCTTTTGAGTCTTTTCTAGTTGTTTTTACACAGACAATGCCAGTATTCTTAATCCGTATATGTACTACTGAGATAATGTGTAGAGCTGGAATTTGACTCAGTGGTAGAATATTTGCCTACTTGGGTTAAATTCCTAAAACTGAAAACAGCACTAAAAATTGATAGAATTAATCTTTATTTAAGAATCATTAAGTATATATTTAATATTTATGCAAAAAGATGTATATCTTGTTTGGGGGAATATTGTTTTAAATTGTATCAGGAGACACACCAAGATAAATGTAGATATATAGATAGATATTTATATCTATCTATAGATATGGATATGGATATATAGAGATAGAGATATACAATAAAATAAGTTTTGTCTTGATATATATTTTGGGGGGGGTGGGGATCGGTCGTGGGGCTTGAACTCTGGGCCTGGGCGCTGTCCCTCAGCTCTTCAGCTCAAGGTGAGCACTCTACCACTTGAGCCACAGTTCCACTTCCAGTTTTCTGGTGGTTAATTGGAGATAAGAATCTCAGGGACTTTCCTGGCTTTGAACTGTGATCCTCAGATCTCAAATTCCTGAGTAACAAGGATTACAGGCGTGAGCCACCAGCACCTGGCTGAATTATATTTTTTATATATGCCCACATATATATATAATACATATAAATTATATATGTATACCTTTATATATAATACATATAAAGTATTTATGTATACCTTTTTATATAATGATATATATATGTATGCATGTATGTGTATGCATATGTACATGTATACATATATGTATACATATGTATACACATATATAGACAATAATATTTTTAAATTGATATTTCACTTTTATTTGGGTGGCATATCAAGATCTTGTTTCTGTCACATAATTCTCAGAACATTATATTCCATATCAAAGAATCAGGAAGAAATATTAAGTTCACAATTATAGTTTAAGAAGTAAGCATTTATCTAAGAGCAAAAGCGTTTACAAGTCAAAACCATGGTACTGAAGGACTTTGTATGCTGGCAGAGGTGCGATGAAAATTATAAAGATGTGCAACAGCCTGGAGAGAATGCGCTCTAAGCCAAAGACTTGAAATTGCACATCATACATATTTTTAAAAAATAAGGAGAAATTTCTCTGGCAATCTGATATCAGGGCTTTCTGAGCAAGGGAATGGAACCAGTGATGCTTTAAGGTGTAGCCACACAGGAATCTACTGGGCTAAGTCAGCCCAGCCATCTTCTTGCTGGGTAATCCATAACAAAGAAAGAGAGCGTCCTGAGACCATCTGAATGGGTCTCTTTAGGAATCTAACAAGAGAAAAGTCAGACGATAGAAGCTCTTCCATTTAACCAAAGGGAAAAATAAAAGCTGTTAAGGGTTGCAATGGAGAAAAGATGTGTACTGATGGCCTGTTATCCAGATTAGAAGAATGATTCCAGAAAAGCTAAGAGTCATTGTGATACCAAACATTTCAGATACTCAAGTAACTATATGGCCAAAGAAAGTAGGTTTCATCACAATTAGCTGGTATTCACAATGACTACAATTAAGGCCAGATAAATAAAAAGGAATGAACAGGTGAAAGTTAGTTTGATCTTATTTGTTCAAAACAAAATTTAAAACTTAAGATATTCTGGCACATTCTTTGGTTTTGTTAGTGTTTATAATTTTATGAGGTATATAATTCAAGTTAATTTACTCAATATCAATTTGGACTCAGAAATAAGACTGTATTATTCAGAGATAAGAAACATAAATTTAATGTATCTTTCTTGATCATCAGCATGCAGAACACAAGTCTATCAGTCAATTCTTCCAAATCAAATTTGGTTTTTACAGCCAGCAATTTTTATAAGCATGATTAATCAATCTTCATCCTATTTTCTTTCTTTTTTTTATTCTATTATGGCATCTTGTACCTAATTAGTCTCCCATGTAATATCTTAAAAATAATTACACACAAGCAAGTCAAAGGAAATCATTATTTTAAATGCAGTCACTTTCAATTCCGAAAGTCTGTTGCCAGTAATATATTTATAACATATGCTCCTGGTCAAGATTGTCTGTCAGAGATTTGTGTGCTTGTGTTTCATTGAAATGCCAAAAAAGTCACATACTCTACCCAGTTCAATGGCATCCTATTAAATGGCATCCCATTAATACAAAATGCAAAATAGCTTAAGGATAAACATTAAAGAGGAAATTTCATTTAAAAATCTATAATAGCAAATATTCTTTAACCAAGATAACTTCATGATTAACTTGCTCTAAATCACCATTAGCTTTGTAGAACAGAACAAGTTTAAAAAACAAAAGAGGCCTTAAATTTGTATGCATTTAAATAGTCAACAGCCCTAAATCTAATATTAGACAAGATTTGATTTCTACTGTAATTTGATTTTTAGTAACTTAAGATTAGAATTTTTAGAAACTTTAGAATTTTCAGCTTCTTTCAGTAAATAGATATATGCTTCATATTTGGACAATGGAAAATGTTAGTATTTGCAAAGTAATTAATTTATTAGAACCCAATAAAATAATTATAAACCATTATTATCCTAGTTGAAATGTTTGACCCTTAACTTATAAGTCTACCAATCATATACTGAAAGTATTTCAATTATTTCTCCAGATTCTCCCTCTAAATTCTCTCTAAAATTAATGGTGGTAGAATTTTAGAAAAGCAGAGGAGAAAGAACAGGCGAGGGAAGACAAATGGAGAGAAAAAGGCTGGTCAAATACAATTA
Organism: Dipodomys spectabilis; assembly: GCF_019054845.1. NCBI lineage: Eukaryota > Metazoa > Chordata > Mammalia > Rodentia > Heteromyidae > Dipodomys > Dipodomys spectabilis. The sequence continues at coordinate 624,196 of NW_024870884.1, read as the reverse complement.
TAATATACACTGCTTGTATAAATGTGGGAATGGGTAAGATGGAGAGATGTTTCGAATGATCGAACAGGTGATATTCATCAAGATATGTTGTCAACATGGATTGATATAATGAATTAAAACTCATTTGTACCACTAAATAAACATAATTTTAAAACTAAAAAATAGAAGGGTACATTAGAAAATCAAGCTGTCATTTTCATTTTCTATTGTTATTATAAAGGTGATGTACAGAGGGGTTCCAGTTATTAACTGACTCATTTTCATTCCTTAGTTTAATGTTCTCTTGTCTTGGCTGAGAACCAGATAATATATTTACAAAAGTGCACACATTTCTCCCCCAAATAATATTAAAAATAAATGTAACCATACATAATGATAATAGTTACAATATTCCTCCTCTGACTTACTCAGTAGTACAATAATAAAATCATCCAAGTTGTCAATTTTTATAAATCAGCTAGTTATATATAAAAGCAATGTGAATGTCACATTCACATTGGGGGAGCCAGTAGATATGAATGCAATTATTATCTTAATTCATTATTAACCTTTTAGTCAAACATGTGAACACAAAATGTGTGTTACACATTCAAGCAATTAAAATCAAGCAATGAGTAATTAAATCAATATCAAAGCTAAATTGGGAAATGATTGAAGTAATTTTGAAATATCCCATCTCATTTCTGACCTAGAATGTATATTATTTACCTTAGTTTTGCTCTTTGAGATCATTAGGGCCAAGTTTCTGATCAGATTTCTGATTAAGATAAGTTGAGGTTAAGAAAGGGTAAGATAATAGATAAAACTGCAACTGATTTTTAACATGTATCTATTGATCCAAGTCAGAATGAAAGAAAACAAGTGTATTTGTGTTTGTCTAGAGGGTCATTAGGATTAGGATTGTGTTAGTTTTCTAGTTCAGATTATGGTTAGGGTTAGGGAAACTTGAAGTTTAGGGTGAAACTGAGTTTTCTACTAACATTTAGATGTAAAGTACATATAATAGAAAACATAATACTTTCCTTACTTTTCTCTTCAGGATCATTAGGGTTAGGTTTTCCATTATGTTTAGGCAAAGGTTAGGGTTAGATAAAGGGTAAGCTATTGGGCAGAACTACAATGGATTTAAACAGTTGATTCCAGGTCAAGATGAAAGAAAACTAATGTATTTGTGTTCCTTTTATCACCCGTGGGTCATTAGTGTTAGAATTAGTATTAGTTTTCTAGTTTATATTAGGTTTAAGGTTGGGGAAGGGTAAGCTTTAGGGTAAAACTGAGTTTTCTACTAACAATTAGAAGTCAAGTGCTGTAAAAAAAATAGTATATAAAATGTATTCCTCATACAGAAAAAGCCGAAGAATAAAATATAGTAACTTTTCTCATCCTATAATTCTGAGTTATGTATTCTGTAAATATTTTGTATGCATATTATACTCCTTCTAGTACTGTAAAGTGACATTGTTTCTATACCTTCTCTTTACTCAAATTATTTCTATTTGTTTTTAATAAACAATTACAACTGCCTTAGCAAATCTGATTAAATGCTTTTCTGTGGTGATATTTTTCTTCTTAAATAATTTTTTAAAATATAGATCCAGTCTTTTACCTAAAATTCAAAATGAGGAAGAGAAACACAGGAGAACTCTTAATAGTAAAAATATCAAAAATTGTAAAGAATTCTGTAGATAAATTAAAAATTTTCTTTCCCATGTTGTAACATAAACTCATGGTATTTATTTACCAAAGAAGATGTCCATGCTGAAATAATCCACATGAAATTTAAATATTGAAATTAACAAATATAATTATGTGTATTAATCTGCTTAGTCAGTTACATCATAACATAGAACAAGCATATAATACAGAAAAGTGCTTCATTGTTTGGAAGTCACATAAACTTCCAACAATTACTTCACAGAATGATAAAAACATGTTGTAGAATATACAAACAGCTTGGTGGGTGTCAAATAACTAAAGTAGAACAAGTCAGCGACAATGAAGATGTCATTGAGATGATGAACACTAAAATGTAAGTAGACTTAACATGAAAAAATGAAAAGATGTCTAGGATAGTTCTAGCAGGATCACAATAGCTCAATAGCTATGTATGTATGTACTTATGCTAATCAAGATGAACCACCACAAGATATGGAAACGGGAGGGTCTTTGTTTACTTAACGTACTATATGCAGTTATGTCTTTTTTTCTTTCTTTTTTTTCCCTTTGATTTACCTCCTGTTGTCACTGTTTTTGATTTGGTACCTTTTGTATTGTATCTGATTTGGGGATGGGAAGGGGACTGACAGAAATAGGAAGGCAAAGGAAAATGGATGAACCAATACAACAGTGATATTCACAAGACCCTATGTTTTAAATGAACTCTACAACTTGGGGAAGATGGAGAACTGGGGGGGGGGGGGCAGCATAAAGGGGGAAAATGAGAGAGGGGTTTACAATGCTTGACAAGAATTGTACTCTTTTTCTTACTTATGTAATTGTGACCCCTCTGTATATCACTTTTACAATTTAAAAAAAAGTCAAGTTGTTATATGAAATAAATTATTGGAGATACTTTTTAAATTTTTTAAATTATTTTTAACCTTTTTAGAGTAACTCACATTTTTTTGCTAGTACTTGAACACAGAGCCTCACCTTCTAATTGGCTAGAGCTGGTGATCTACAATTTGAGCATGCTTTCAACCCTGGCGATCAATGGGGTGACAGATGTCACAGCCAGATCGCCCTCACATCCTTGAGCATGCTTTCAATCTAACATGTTTCTGTTTAACTAGAGATAGAATCTCTCAGACTATCCTGCTAAGGCTGTACTTCAACCACAATCAGAAGACCTCAATTTCTACAATAGCTAGAATTACTGGCATAAACCAATGGAACCCAGCTAAGATTGATTCAATAAAGAGGCAAGAGCAGCAGCAGTAAGCCTATAGAAGTGTTTGCCTTACATAATCAGATTCCTTGAATCTCAGCCATACCATGTACTGGGGAACTTAAACAGATAACTAACCTGATTTTTAGTAACAAATATGAGTATAATCATAATGAATGTATAAACAAAGCATTATGGTATAACATCAATGAAGAAAATGTGTGACAAACAGACAAAAAGTTGAAAAAGGTTAAGTAAGTCATTAAAACCAAATAAATTATTTTACTGAATGTTTATACCCACTGGATAGCTGTAGTGTAATTAAACATTCAACAGATTTTTCTTTAATTTTAGACATTTTTGTTTTGAGTTATAATATTGACTGTCACATTATTTTTCTCAAAAAAGGATATATTAACTTCTTAAAAATAATAAGGCACAAGAGTGTTTTTATTGGCACAATATTGTCACAGCAGTGTCTAAAATTGCCATAGTGGAATCGGTTCCGGGAAGATGGCGGAGGAGAGGCTGGAATCTGAACAAGCTCTTGCATAGAAAACAGTTTCAGAGTTCCAGTGAACAGTCCCAAGCCAGAGAATCACACCAAGTGTGCCATCACAGGACAGAGAGTTAGCCAAGAGAGGGGAAGCCAAGCAGACACATCTGAGCGTCTGCCAGCAGCTGCTGCTGCGGCGGCAGGGTCGCAGCGGCGACCGCAGCCGCAGCCATACCTGAGCGCTCACACAGAGAGTCTGGGACGAAGGAACCAGACGCAGCGGGCGAGCGGATTCTACTCAACACCAGCAAGAACCGACAAGGAGCGGACAACTTCATCCTGCACTTTGCAGACCAGAGACAACCCAGGATCCAAGACTCGGCGTGAGTAGCCCCACTTCCTCACTCCTTCCCAGGGAGCAGAGGAGGGAAGGCCACCCCTCCCCCCCCCAGCACCGGTGATCTCCATCTTGGATACCGACAAAGCTCGGAGGAGCGGCTAGCTCCAGCTCAGGCCTTGGAATAAAACGAGTCATTTAGCAGGTCACAAGAACTTAACGGCGAAGTGACCTCACAGACTCAGTTCCATCCAGGGAAAAGTCACCCAGCTCAGGCGCCAGCCATTGGAGTGGCTCTCCTCACCGGGTAACCAGAGCCAGAGGCTGCCCCTCCCTCTAGCAGCCACCACAATCAATTGAAAAACAGAAACCCTGAGAATGGCTCCAGGCTGGGTGCTGTGAGTTTTTTTCACAAAATAGCCCCAGGGAAAAGCTACTGTTTGCTGAAAGGCCTCAACTCTACCCAGAACCTAGCCTCATCACTGCATCCCCCTCTTTTGTGATTCTCAAAGCAGATCACCCTCCCAGTAAACTAACCTGGGAGGGGGAATCTCAAAATCTTGGGTAAAGCAGAGCATTTTTCTGCCTGTTCCAACAAACTGACTTAAGAAACCAATCAAGCCACTGGACCTCAAGCTGACCAGAGACTCCAACCACACTCTGGTTACAGACAAAAGGGAGATACAGGACTCTTCCCACCCCTCCCCCCCCCCAAAAAAAAAATCAAAGACCTTTTTTTTTTTTTTTCTTCTTCTTCTTCTTTTCTTTTTTTCTTTTTTTTGTTTTGTTTTTTTTTTCTTCTTTTTTTGTTACCTTATATATATAAAAAATTTTTTTTTGCTTTTCTAAAACTTTTATTAATCTTTAATTTTTGCCTCTTCTGAAAAAATAATTGTTTTCCATTAACTTTTTTTGTTTTTTTTTCTTTTCTCCTCTTATAATTTTTATTTTAGGAATACGTGAATGTGTGTTTTCCTTTCTTTTCTTGTCTTCTTTCTCTTTTTCTTTCATTCTTAATTATCTTTTTGTTTTTTGTCTAGCTCTACTGAACTTCTGATCTTTTCTTCTCACTTTCCTATCCTTTCCATCTTTTCCTCTTTGTTCTTCTTTATGTGACTTAACTCTTGTCCTGCACATCCTCAGATAAACCCGTAGTTAACCAGTAGACCCTACCCCCCATTGTGTACACACTTAACCCACAAACTTATTACTCAATTCAAAACCTCTGAGACTTAAATTCATTAATAGCAGTACTACCTCTTTATACCTATATAATATTTTAAGCATTTTTTTAAAGTTTTCCACATCTCCTCTATGTTCCTCCCTTTCTCTCAACATATTCATATTCCTCTATAAATAGATGGTCTTTTAATCTCTAAAATAACATTAATTTTTACATTTCTATTTTTTTTCTGGTCTCTTTTCATTCCCCTTTCCCTTTCTTCTTTCTCTCTCTCTCTCTACTTGCATCCTACCCAACCTTTTCCTGCACTGTGATTAGGACATAGTTAACTCTCCCTGTGCCTCCCCACACCAATCTATTCCTATTTTTTACCCACATCTCTCCCTAACCCTAATAATTTCTGATTTTCCAAATTCTTCTCTGCGGTTCGAAGTCCTTTAACATATAGTTGTTTGATGTCCAATAGATGTATCTGTTGAACTAGATTGTATCTGTAGACTATTGACTGTACAAATGCAAACTTTGGTTGATGGTTGCCTTAAGATAGTGTTCTAGCACAAAACTGGTGCTATCTTCATCTCAAATGGGCAGAGTAAGCCGGAAAAACACAAGAAAAATGGCAAATTCGGGTATCTCAATTCCCAATCTTGATAATCAGGGGTTAGAACAGATAATGAATAATCCAGAGGAGAGTTCCCAAACAGCTCTACAAACATTGCTGGCAAACATGATAAATGAAAAGTTTGACAATGTACAAAGGACTCTGTATGAGCGTGACAGGGAGAGAGAGGAGGCATCCCAGAAGTTTATACAGGAATATCATAAGCGTGAGGAAGCTACTCAAAAACTGATACAGGATTTGCGTGAACAACTTGAGAATACTCAAAGAGAAAGGGAGGAATGGCGTGAGCAGGCTGAGAACACTCAAAGAGATCTGCAGGAATCCCACGAACGGGAGGAAGCTAATCAAAGAGTAATACAGGAATTGAGAGACCAGGTAGAGAACACACAAAGATCACTAAAGGCATTCATGGAATCCATTAACAAAGAGCTGAAGGAAGTCAGGGAGACCACAAAGGGAATGCTGAATGGAACCCAACAGAAGGAATGGGAGCCCAAAGAAACCATAACCAATCAACTAAGTGATTTGAGGACAAACACTGAACACCAAATTAAGGAAGTAAAGAAATTCATACAAGACCTAAAACAGAGCTTCAACAAAGAACTTGAAGCCATCAAAGCTGACCAACTAGAAGGAAAAGAGATAAAAAACAAAGTAGAGAGTCTTGACAGCCGGTTAGACCATGCAGAAGATCGAAACTCAGGGATTGAAGACAGCCTAGATATTATAGAGAAAGAACATACAACCATCCAAGACAAGTCCAAGAAATATGATAGATCTATCCAACACCTGGAAGACACCATCAGAAGGCCTAATCTAAGGATAATGGGTGTAGAGGAGCACCTAGAAACAGAAGTTAATGGTCTAGGAAATTTGTTTAACAGGATCCTAGCAGAGAACTTCCCAAACATGCAAAAAGATAGGCCTGTCCAGATACAAGAAGCCTTTAGAACCCCAAATAGACCAGACCAGAATAGGACATCCCACCGCCACATTATAATCCACACAGGATCAACTCAGAACAAGGAAAAGATCCTTAAAGCTGTCAGAGAGAAAAGGGTAATCACTTATAAAGGGAAACCAATTAGAATCACCTCAGATTTCTCAGCAGAGACAATCAAAGCAAGAAGAGCCTGGAACGATGTATGCCATGCCCTAAAAACAAACAACTATCAACCAAGAATACTGTACCCAGCTAAACTCTCCTTCATAACCGAAGGCCAAATAAAAACCTTCCATAGCAAAGAAAAATTGAAACAATACATCTCCACCAAACCAGCCCTACAAAAGATTCTTAAAGATGTCCTACACATAGAAAACCAACAAGACCGCAATAAAGGCCAAGAAACTGCACTCAAACTGAGAATCCAAGAACCATAGGAAGAACCCAGTTTTCGTAGCCCCCAAAAAGGTAGATAACATGGCAAGAACTCCCAAATACCTCTCAGTCCTATCTCTTAATGTTAACGGACTGAACTCTCCAATTAAGCGACATAGACTGTCTAGTTGGATTAAAAAACAAGACCCTTCTATCTGCTGCCTGCAAGAGTCACATCTTGCCCGTAAAAACAAACACATTTTCAATGTTAATGGCTGGAACAAAATCTACCAAGCAAACGGACCGCATAAACAGGCGGGAGTTGCAATCCTAATATCAGATAAAATAGACTTCAAATTAAAATTCGTGAAAAGAGATAAAGAAGGTCACTACATACTAATTAAAGGATCTCTCCTTCAGGAGGATATTACAATTCTAAATATCTATTCACCAAACAATGGAGCACCCAAATTTATCAAAGAAACACTACTTTCCCTCAAATCCCATATAGATCCAAAGACATTAATAGTTGGGGATTTTAACACACCACTCTCCCCACTAGATAGATCAACTCGGCAAAAACTCAACAGAGAAACCACAGATCTAAACAGCTGCATAGATCAACTAGACTTAACAGACATTTACCGAACATTTCACCCAGCAGCATCAGAATACACGTTTTTCTCAGCAGCACATGGAACGTTTTCTAAAATAGACCACATTTTAGGCCACAAAGCAAACTTGTCTAAATTCAGAAACATTGAAGTTATACCTTGCATTCTCTCTGACCACAAGGGAATAAAATTAGAACTCAACACCAAAAGCCACCAAAGAAAGTCCGGTATCACATGGAGGCTGAACAACACACTGCTGAATCATGAGTGGATCATGGAAGAGATTAGAAAGGAAATTTAAATGTTCATGCTATTCAACAAAAATGAACACACAAATTACCAGCTCCTCTGGGACACAGCAAAGGCAGTACTCAGAGGCAAGTTTATAGCTCTGAGCTCCTACATCAACAAATTGGAGAGATCTGAAACTAGCAATTTAATGATGCATCTAAACCTCCTTGAAAAAGAGCAGCAAGATAAACCCCAATCCAGTAGACGGAAAGAAATAATCAAAATTAAATCAGAATTAAATGAATTAGAATCCAAAAAAACTATAGAAAGAATCAACAAAACAAAGAGTTGGTTCTTCGAAAAACTTAACAAAATTGACAGACCCTTAGCAAATCTTATCAGAAAAAGAAGAGAACACACCCAAATAAATAAACTCAGAGATGAGAATGGAAACATCACCACGGAAACAACCAAGATTCAGAACATTATAAGAGAATACTTCTCAAAACTGTATGCTAATAAGTTTGAGAACTTGACAGAAATGGACCTCTTCCTAGCAAATATTGACATGCCAAAACTAAACCAAGATGAGTTAAACTATCTTAACAGGCCCATATCAAGCATTGAAATAGAAACAGCAATAAGAGACCTCCCAGCTAAGAAAAGTCCAGGACCAGATGGTTTTACAGCGGAATTTTACAAGGCCTTCAAAGCAGAGCTCACACCAATTCTCCTCCAACTCTTCAATGAAATTGAAAGAGAAAGCTCACTACCGAACACATTCTATGAAGCCATCATAACCCTCATCCCAAAACCAGGCAGGGACTCATCAAAGAAAGAGAACTATAGACCCATTTCTTTGATGAACATTGATGCAAAACTTCTCAACAAAATTTTGGCCAACCGACTTCAACAATTCATCCAAAAAATCATACACCACGATCAAACAGGATTCATTTCAGGGATGCAAAGCTGGTTCAATATACGCAAATCAATTAATATTATTCATCACATCAACAGGAGCAAGAATAAGAACCACATGGTTATCTAAATAGACGCAGAAAAAGCATTCGACAAGATCCAACACCCCTTTATGATGAAGGTTTTGGAAAAATTAGGAATCCATGGAACATTCCTCAATACAATAAAGGCTGTATATGACAAACCTACAGCCAGCATTATACTCAATGGTGAAAAACTAAAGCCATTTCCTCTTAACTCAGGAACAAGATAAGGATGCCCACTCTCTCCACTTCTCTTCAATCTAGTGTTAGAATGCCTAGCTACAGCAATAAGACAAGATGCAGACATAAAGGGGATCCAAATAGGGAAAGAAGAAATAAAACTCTCCCTCTTTGCAGATGACATGATCTTGTATTTAAAGAATCCCATGGACTCCACTCCCAAATTACTTAAGCTGATTCAAAACTTTGGCAAAGTAGCAGGTTATAAAATTAACCCCCCAAAATCCATGGCTTTTCTGTATGCCAACAATGAGAAAAGTGTGGCTGAAATTAGGAAAGCAACTCCATTTGTAATCGCCCCACAAAAAATAAAATACCTAGGAATTAACTTAACTAAAGAAGTGAAGGACCTCTATGATGAAAACTTTAAAATCTTGAAAAAGGAAATCAACACAGAACTTAAAAAATGGCAAAACCTCCCATGCTCCTGGATTGGAAAGATTAACATTGTGAAAATGGCAATACTTCCCAAGTCTATCTACAAATTCAACGCAATACCTATCAAAATTCCACCCTCATTCTTCAAGGAAATAGAAGAGGCAATCCAAAAATTCATATGGAACAATAAAAGACCCCGAATAGCAAAAACGCTCCTCAACGGAAAGAACACGGCTGGAGGAATATCAATACCAAATTTCAAACTCTACTATAAAGCCATAGTAATCAAAACAGCTTGGTATTGGCATAAGAACAGACCTCAGGACCAATGGAATAGAATTGAAAACCCAGAAATGAACCTACAGACCTATAGCCATCTAATCTTCGATAAGGGAGCTAAAACAATAGAATGGAAGACAGACAGCCTCTTCAGTAAATGGTGCTGGCAAAACTGGTTAACTACATGTAGAAAACTAAAGCTAGATCCTTATATATCACCCTGCACCAGAATCAACTCCAAATGGATCAAAGACCTTGAACTCAAAGCAGACACTCTGAAAACATTACAGGATGGAATAGGAGAAACCCTGGGTCTCCTCGGCTCAGGCCGAAATTTTCTGAATAGAGACCCGGAAACACAACAAATCAAAGAAAGGTTGGACAAATGGGATTGTATAAGGTTGCAGAGCTTCTGCAGGGCAAATGTCATAGCTAGCAAGATCAATAGAAAGCCCACGGATTGGGAGAAGATCTTTACTAGCCATACAACGGACAAGGGTCTCATATCTAAAATATACTTGGAACTCAAAAAATTAAACCACCCAACAACAAATCCTCAAAGAAACAACTGCCCAATAAGTAAGTGGGCGAAAGACCTAAAGAGAAGCTTCTCTGAAGAAGAAAGAAGGATGGCCAATAGACACATGAAGAAATGTTCAACATCCCTAGCCATAAAAGAAATGCAAATCAAAACAACATTGAGATATCACCTCACTCCAGTTAGAACAGCAAAAATCAAGAACTCTAACAACAACAGATGCTGGAGGGGATGTGGACAGAAAGGAACCTTACTTCATTGTTGGTGGGAATGTAAACTTGTTCAACCACTTTGGAAAGCAGTATGGAGTTTCCTCAAAAGACTCCATATAGAGCTCCCCAATGACCCAGCAATCCCACTTTTGGGCATTTACCCAAATGACCACAAACAAGGCCACACTAAAGCTACCAGCACAACTATGTTTATTGCAGCATTATTTACCATAGCTAAGATATGGAACCAACCCAGATGCCCCTCAGTAGATGAATGGATCAAGAAGATGTGGTATATATACACAATGGAATTCTATGCCTCCATCAGAAAGAATGACATTGCCCCATTTGTTAGGAAATGGAAAGGCTTGGAAAAAATTATATTAAGTGAAGTAAGCCAGGCCCAAAGAAACATAGGTCCCATGGTTTCCCTTATTTGCAATATCTAGTATAGGTATGATTCAAGGGGAAAAAGTCAGAGAATGTGATGTTAGGAAAACGAACCCTCAAATATGTATTTTAATGTTTTTGTTTCATTCATGCATGTGTTTCTAACGCATTTATAATATTATTTCTTTGTTGCTTTGTATGTCCCTCCCCCACAGTGTAACCCCCGCTTTCACTATATTTGATGTCAGTATAACATGTGGAGGAGACGGGGACAAACAAGTCGTTTAAGGATTCAGGTGGACCTGTTGCAACAATGAGAAGTACAAAATGTCATGTCAAAACCAGCTTTACAATGTCGGTGGGGGGGAGGGAGGGGGGGTATGATTGGGTGGGGGGGAGGGGGCAGGCTGGGAAGGGAGGTGAAGGGTAAACAAAGGAGGAGGCTGCAATGCTTGGTAAGAAATGTATGCATTTTCCTGCCCATGTAATTGTAACCCCTCTGTACAGTATGTTTTCAAATAAAATAAAATAAAATAAAATAAAAAATAAATAAATAAAATAAAATTACCATAGTGCCAAAGTAGGTAAACTTCCAAATTTAACATTCGTTAAGTGAATTGGAAAGTGATCTTCTCAATTTCAACACTTAACAACAGAAACCCCCCAAAATATAGTCAGTTATTATGAATGTACATGTAATTATAAAAGAAGATTTGAAGCCAGGCATGATGGCTCATGCCTGTAAGCCTAGCCACTCAGGAGGCTGAAATCTGAGCATTGCGGTTCAAATCGGGGCAGGAAAGTCCATGAGACGCTTATCTCCAATTAACTACCAGAAAACTGGAAGTGGCCCTGTGGCTCAAGTGGTAAAGTGCTAGCCTTGAGCTGAAGAGCTGAGGGACCCTGCCCAGGCCCAGAGTTCAAGCCCCACGACCAAAAAAAAAAAAAAAAAAGTTGATCATATAGCAATACATATTTACTCCATTTCAGCATTTCCATTTGTTTCAATAATAAAATATTGAAAGTAGGACACTGGAAAGTTTATTTAGCTCAAGATCTAGAGGCTTAAAGGTTTGGCTCTGGTGAAGACCTGACTCTGATGACGGCCTGATGATAAATGGCATCATTGGCCACAGTGGGAGACTACATGGAGAAACAGGAAACCTGAGACCGAAAGACCGGCCATTCTTGCTCTTCATATAAGCATCCTTCCAAGAAAAATGGCGCAGGGTCCCATGAACATTAATCTCTTCTAGGGTCAAAAAACAATGACTTGCTAAAGGCTCCACCTCTTGAAAGTTTCACCTCTTGCCTCAGGACCTCATTATCTGTTCCAGGCCACTGAGGCTAAAGACTTTAACAGAAACTTTAGGGGCTTAGATCTTAAATTGATTTACACAGATTCAATATGTAAATAGGTAGATTATGGAAAGAGGAATTGATAGAATACGTATACAGACATATGTCTCTATCATCTATTCATGGAGATCATACCCACATACATGCATACTTAAGATTTGAAAGTGTTCCAGCTCTAATTTAGGCAAATTTACAACACACATAAATCAAAACATGACTTCCAAAAAAATTACCACCCCAGCTTCCTGTAAACCCTTCCAAATAACAACAATCTACTACAGAATATCCAATAAACTTAATTTGCTATTTCTACAGGCTTTATGGAACTGTAGTAGATAAAGTATTCAATGAAAATTATTAGTAGTGGTTTAACGTGTTTTTATTTTAAAGAAAGTTCTTAGAGTTCTTTCCAGTTTTGTCTTGTATGGCACACTTTATTCTTCAGGATCCTAGAGGCCTTCTAAGGAAAGCAGAGTCCTATCAGGAAAGAGCAGTACATACTGCAGCCCTGTGAGGGTGTGGTGTTTTCAGGAATGGAATCAGATTTAATTAAAGCAGCATTTGTGGTTGGTATAAACAGGACAAGAGAGAGTTATGTTTATACAGACATAGATAATCCATAAAATTTCTCACATTAACAAGTGTGATGAAATTTGAAGGTCAGTACAATAGAACTAGATAATTACATGAGACTAAGAGCCTAGTGTCCATCCTAGCATTGCTACAGACCTAAACATGTTTAGCCATCATGACTCTCCTGTGTTTTAGCTGCAGCTAATTAAAGTGTAGGCTCGAGTTCACTTAAAGTACTCATCTGGTCCTAGAAAATTAGTTTTATCGTGCATTACTGACTATGGTAGAGGTTAAGATTCACTGAAAAGTTATACACAGGAGGAAAGCAAAGCATTTTCATATGATTCATAAATTATATATTTTGATCAAATTAAATGCATACCATAAGAATACATTTCTTCATTGAATGTTAAGAACTCCTCATCACATCATAAATAAGAGATTAACATTTTCACAATGGATAATCTGATATGTAAAACAACTAAAAAAGCTGATAAAATGGAAAATAATTAATTCTGAATTTGAATTAGCTATTTAATTTACTAGATTTCTATTGTAGTTAGCATTTTTATTTTTTAATCACTTAACTATTTTAACTATTAATTTGCAAAAGTAGATTCAAATAAATATTGTAATAGATTTCCTAAATGAACTTTTTCTGATTTATTCAAGTGTTATAAAATATGTAACACTTAATGTATGATTTTTTTTTTCTTTTTGGTCAGTTGTAGGGCCTGAACTTTGGGCTGGGGGCTGTCCCTCAGCTCTTCAGCTCAAGGCAAGTGTTTTAGCACTTGAGCCATGGTGCCACTTCCAGTTTTCTGGTGGTTTATTGGAGCTAAGAGTCTCATGGACTCTCCTGCCCTGGCTGGCTTTGAACTGTGATCCTCAGATCTCAGCTTCCTGAATAGCTAGAATTATAGGCTTGAGCCACCAGTATCTGACTTGTATGACTTTTATAGAGATATCTTTATTTCCACAAAAAATGCCACTTTTCAAACTTTAAGGAATTAATACCAGCTCTGTGCAAGAGGTACATCATGTATCTAAGAGATGTTTACGATGATTACATGAATGAATTACTTGTTTTCTCAGTAAAACCTAAGAATAAGTGAAGGTTTGCTTGCTTTTGAAATGGTTGGAGAGAAAAGAGTTATACATAATGTTTGGAAACCCAGTACCATCCAAAATAACACAAAACAAAACTTGTTTTCCTTTTCACAGAAACAACTCATCCAACTACTGTTAGCTTTCAATATTATAGTGCCATTTTAAGCTAATATTATTGTTTCTTTGAACACAAGAATGGCACATATGATGTATTTAATTTATGAAAATGTGTGTGAGAAAGTGAAAGACATTATCTAGGAAAGTGAGAACATAAACTATTGGGAATTTTAAGTAAAAATTAGTAGTACACAACTTAACAGTGCCTTCTAAACCAAAAGAAATCATGATAAATCTTATTATACCAGAAACTCCACTGCAGTGTTTTGTACATTTGAGAGGAGTAGGATTAGGAAGCTCTTTACGGGAGACTTACTCACTGAAGTAATTTCCATTCTTTAAAAAAAAAAATTAAAGCAGAGGGCTGGGAAGTTGGCTCAGTGGTAGAGTGCTTGCCTTGTATGCATGAGGCCCTGGGTTTGATTCCTCAGCACCACATAAGCAGAAAAAAGCCTAAGTGGTGCTTTGGCTCAAGTGGTAGGGTGCTGAGGGACATTACTCAGGCCCAGAGTTCAGCCCCATGACTGACCAAAAAAAAAAAAAAACAAACAAAACTGTAAGTACTTATCCCAGGGAATATTTCCCAATGAGTAATTACCAGTAAACTCTGAATTATAATGTATTATACTTTGTCTTCCAGGCAACACAGCTAAGGTGTACATTGAGATTCAGGATGAAAATGATCACCCCCCAGTGTTCCAGAAGAAATTCTACATTGGAGGTGTATCAGAAGATGCAAGAATGTTTGCGTCTGTACTCAGAGTGAAGGTATGAGAAAATAAATCAAGGGAGCAGAACTAAAACCAGAGTTCTGATTTTTGCAAGTAAGCGCATACTTTGCATTAACTATGTTTATTGATATTACAAGTACAAAAGTCTGAAACTCAGAGCTACATGAGATTAAATATCCAATTTAAGCACAGATTATTTATATGAGGTGAGCCACTAAGCACATTTTGTACCTTACTTTCATTTAAAAATAGAAACAATTTTCTTATGATGTTCTACCTTGAATAATATATTGAAATACAAATGTACTTGTTTTTTTTTAATTTGGTCTCTGATTAACAATAGTTCCAGTGAAATTTGAGTCAGAAAAGTTTCCTTAGGTAATATATTAGAATATTTATTTGAATTTATTTTTGAAAATATAATTACTTCTTTCTTGTTTTTTATCTGCCTTGAAAGTTGTGTGTAAGCATTAAACTATATGTGAGACATCTTTTGAGTTTTTTATTTTTTACTTTTTGCCAGTTGTGAAGTGTGAATTTAGTACTTCACAATGACTTGCCTTACATACTCACTTGGTTTACTACCATGTGAGCCATGGTTCCAGTCCACGTTTGCTGGTTATTTTGGAAATTGAGTGTTGCCATAGTTTCTCCCTGGGATGGCTTTGAAATGTCATCTTTCAGAGCACAGTGTCCTGAATAGCTAGGATTGTTGTAGTGAGCCACTCATTCTCTGATGAGATTCCATTTTTATGCTAGTGAAAAAAATGTCTATTTATCAGTAAAGATGTCATGACGGAAGGATTCTAGTATTTGATGATGAAACAGAATTATCATACAGGCAAGTGGAAAAGCTTCAATTTTTAATAAAAAAATTCTGTAACCTTTTAATTCAAAGTGCTGATTAAACTACTAATTTTAGCATTTTAAAAATCCTTCCTTTTTCAGTAACTTTGGCTTATATTTCAATGTTTTAATATATGAAAACAAAAGCTAATAATATCAAATTTTCTTTAATATGCTCAAATATATTTTTGATTTTTAAAAAGATTAGCAATGCAAATAATTGCAATGGTTTTATTGTGTGAGGTATATGTACAAGTCTTACACTTTATCAGGTGAAGAGTATAGGGGGCCAATACATTTAGATTGTTCATTACAGAGTTTTTTTTAAGTATTTTAATAATCATTTCAATACACAAACATTATCTTATATAACTTCAACAAATGTAGATTTTGATTGTTGTGGATTTGCATGTAAATTTTTGTCCTTTTCCTATTAGCAGAAGCTTCATGAATAGAGCTCTTTTGTTTCTTTTTTACATTTTTATTAGCATATCCTAGCAGTACAAAAGTCTTTTGTTGTCATATTACCTTAGACTAGTGACATATACCCTGATCAAATTGGCCCTTTCTATCAAGTCTTTTAAAAACAATTTCAACAATTTCCCTATACATTTGTATGCAAATGCAAACAATGATGCAAGAAAAAAGAAACCTTTATATGTTCTTGTGTGGATGTAAAGTCTTGTGTATGCTATGGAAATAAGTGTGAAGGTTACTCAAAAGCTGAAAATATTATTGCAATATGATCCAGTGATAGAACTTCTGCACATACATCTGAAGGAATCCATATAATCATGCCTGAGGTTCTTGCACATCTGTGTTTATAGCAGCAGTGTCCACAATATTTAAAATACAAAATCAGTCTAAGTGTTCAACTACTGATGAGTGGATAATGACAATATGCTATACACACATATATGAGTATATATGTATATATGTGTGTACATATGTGTACATGTGTGTGAACTGAATATTACTCTACCAAAAAGTAGGTATATACTTATTCTTATGGGAAATTATTTCAATTCCAGGGTACTTGACTTATCCCAAAGATTGGTGTTTCACTGATTGAATCATTTTCCACTAGGCTCCATCTCTTATAGATCTGATACCTTTCAATACTTTGAGAACAAAGATTCAGCATGTGAGACTGAAGGGGAAAACATTGTTCAAACCACATCAATGTGACCTGAAAGCTTCTGCTTCAGGGAAATTGAGATAAGGTGTCAAAGATGACTGAGCAGCATTATAAGCAGCATTTGAGAGACATGACTGTCTTGCCTCTAGGTTCTGTTTTATGTAAGGCATGAGAGCCACTCCTCAGGAGAATTGTGAAAAGCAGTATATTGTTTAAAGGAAAGAAATGAATTGTCATCATGATCTTAAGGAAAAAAGTAAGTTTGGAGAGCTTGATGATAGGAAACATTTGGCATTGGAGAAAAAATGAGTAGGAAATTAAGTTGTAGATGGTTTGTAACCACATGGGAAGTGTCTAATGGTGAAACAGCATATTCTGGAGAGTCATATGTAAAGAGAACAGCTCACCCAGATTGATAAAGATGAGAATTTGTCAATGATATTGTGAAAGTATAGTTGGAAAACCATTTGGCTATTAGAGCAGAAATTGCATTGTGGAGTCAAATGAAGGAAACCTTTCAGTTGTTGTTAGAACCTAAGAAGTGTTTTAGGAGGATGAAGTACTTCAAAGTGGAGGAGGTGTTTTTGAAGGACGAAATATTTCAGAATGGCATTGAAAGTGATTAGAAGTCATAAGGGCAGCTTATTTGAGGAGGGTAAAAGAAGAAGTAAAGAGCCAAACAGAAGAAATAAAACTATACATTTGTGGAATAGGGATGGGGCACAAAGATTAGACTGGTGCAAACAAAGAGTCTCAATGAAAGTTTCCTTTACTCCAGAAATGTGGAATCTCCTCTTCCTCCTCCCCTCATCCTTTTTTATTTTCTTTCTTTCTTGTCCCTAGAATTCCATCAGTCTGGAATTCCTTAACTCTGGAATAAGTTACACCAGTCTTATCATTTCATAAAATATTATTTTAAGAAAAGAATTCAAATAAAAATATCATTGAAAACAGTAGTGACTCAGGCTGGCTGTAGAGTTTAAAAAATAGTTGGTTTTTAAAACGTGAACTGGCCCAGGCTTGTGAAAGAGATTTTTATACCACTTACTATATAACATTAGAGTAATGTCAGATTTTATTGAGCGTGAATGAAAGGTGATTTGTTTTAGTTTACAATAAAGGGTAGAATGTTAAAAGTTCACATTTTAAAATAACTTGCATGCAAGCAAAAGAAGGAGAAATATTACGTAGAACAAGAACTACACCAGAGTTCAAGCCCCATGACTGACAAAAGCAAATAAATAAATAAAACTAGGAAGCAAAAGATCTTTTATATATCAATGATGAATGGAGAATGATATTAACAGCTTAGAATACTAATCATAGATTTAATGCACTATTTTAAAAAATGTGTGAAATGAAAGATAGAACCATAAGATTCTTTTTGAAATTCATGATCTAATATAAGTAAAAGAGATCAGATAAGGTGATGTTAATTGAAATGAACCCCAAGAAAGGGACAGAAATCTTCATCCTGCTGATCACACACCAGGGACAGCCCAGGAACCAATAGTCTGGCATGAGTAGAACCCTGACATCCTCATTCCTTCTCAGGGAATAGCAGTGGGAAGGCCATCCTCTCCCACCACCAGAGAAGAACTCCATCTTTGATATTGACAAAGGCCAGGCCTAGCAGCAAGCTCCAACTCAGGCCTTGGAAGAATACAATCAGAGCCATTCACCAGGTCACAGGAACCTGACCTGACCTGCCAGGCTCAGCTCCACCCAGGGGAAAGTTACCCCTCTCAGGCAGAGATATCTCTGCTCCCTGAGGATTGACTTTCTTCACTGGGTAAGCAGAGCTAGAGGCTCCCCCTCCTCACTGCAGCCTAAACAAACAATTGGAACTCAGAATGTCTCCAGGCTGGGCTCTGTGAGTGTCTCAGGAACTATCCCCACAGGGAAAAGTTACTGATTGCTGATAGGCCTCAACCCTAGCCTCAACACAGTAACTCCAAACTAGAGGACAGCCATCTCCTTCTTTTGTGATACTCAAAGCAGATCTCCCTCCCACTGAACTAGCTTGGGAGGAGGATCACAAAGTCCTGGTTAAGGCAGAGCTGTCTGCATGCTCAAACAAACTGACTTAAGAAACCAATCAAGCCACAGGAAAACAAAACACCACAAGTAGACCTGAGACTCCACCAAGAGACTGGTTACAGACATAGGGGAAATACAAGATCTCCCCCCACCAAAAAAAAGTCAAAGAACTCTTTTTCCTACCTATTTTGTGTTATTTTTTAAAATTGTTCTTTATTATATTTTCTTTTTTCTTTCATAATTTTTATTTTAGGCGTGTATGTGTGTGTGTGCTTTTTAAAAAAAATCTCTTTTGACCTTTTGGTCTTTTTTTTCTTTTTTTCTCTTTTCTCTTTCTTTCTTTTTTTGCATGACTTAATAGCTGTTCTATTCATCTGCTGATATGAACCCTTCTTCAATTATTATACCTTATCCCTCATTGTGTACAGACTTAATCTAGAAACTTATTGCTCAATTCACAACCTCTTAAACTTAAATTCCTTAATAATAGTATTATTTCTTTATACCTATATAACTTTCAAGTATTCCAATTTTAAGAATTTTTATTTTTTCATTTTTCCTTTTGTCTTTCCCCTCCTCTCATTCTATCCTTTTCTTCTCTCAATATCATTTCTCTACACTTATATAATTTTAAGTGCTTTATTTTTTTTATTTAAATTTTTGTTTTGTCCATTTTTAAAAAATATTTCTCCTATCATTCTGTCCTATCTATTTCCCTCTCTAAGATTAAGATTTGGTTAAATATGTTCTCTTTTTAACTTCTCCACATCCCTCTAATCATATTTTTCCCCACAATTCTCCTTAAACCTAATAATTTCTGGTTTGCCAAATTCTTCTTTGCTGTTGTTAGCCCATTAATCCATAGTCGTTTAATGTTGAATAGATTGTATCTATTGAACTAGATTGTATCTGCAGCCATTTTGACTGCATAACTACAGGACTCTGGTTGATGCTTGCCTTAATATAGTGTTCTAGCACAAAATTGGTTTTACTTTCATACCAAATGGGCAGAACAAGCAGGAGAAACAAGAAAAATGGCAAGTCTGGATATCTCAATAATCAAGTGACAGAACAGTTAGTGAATAATCCAGAGGAGAGTGTGCAAAAAGGTCTACAAACACTACTGGTAAACATGGTGAATGAAAAGATTGAAAACCTACAAAAGACTCAATGTGCACTTGATAGGGAACGAGATGAGGCAAACCAAAGATTAATACAGGAACTTCACGAGCATAATGAGGCTATCCAAAAATTACTACAGGAATCTTGTGAGCACGAAGAAGCTTCTCAAAAATTAATGAAGGAATTGCATGAGCAGGCTGAGAACAGTTGAAGAGAAAGACAGGAATTGCATGAGCAGTCTGAGAACAGTCAAAGAGGAATACAGGAATTGCATGAGCAAAAGGAAGCTAATCAAAGAGTAAAAAGGAATTGCATGAGTGGGATGAGAATAGACAAAGTTCAATAGAGGCATTCATGAAATCCATAGACAGACAGCTGAAGGAATCCAGGGAAAACACAAAGGGAATAATGAATGGTGTCCATCATAAGGA
Organism: Dipodomys spectabilis; assembly: GCF_019054845.1. Classification (NCBI taxonomy): domain Eukaryota; kingdom Metazoa; phylum Chordata; class Mammalia; order Rodentia; family Heteromyidae; genus Dipodomys; species Dipodomys spectabilis. The sequence goes on along the minus strand of NW_024870884.1, from coordinate 604,000 downwards.
AAGGGAGTCCAAGGAAACCATAACCAATCAACTAAGTGATTTGAGAATAAACACTGAACACCAAATAAGGAAGTAAAGAAGTTCAAACAAGATCTAAAATAAAGCTCCAACAAAGAATTTGAAACCATGAAAGCCAAGTAATTAGAAAGAAAGGAAATGAAAAAAATAGACAGTCTTGACAGTAGGTTAGACCATGCAGAAGATCGAATCTTGGGGGTTGAAAACAGCCTAGATATTATAGAGACAGAACATACAACTAGACCCTTGTGAAATAAAAATTAAAAATTAGATCAATAGAAACAGCATTCATCTGAAATGTCTTATAGTTTTGCCATCCTTCATTTAACTTTCTGTTATACTAACTTGATATAGGAGATTTATAACCCAAATTAAACAAAAATGATAAAAATTAGCTTTGAAAAAATTTGAATTTATACTTCTCAAATGCTTCTTAATTTGTAGTATAATTATATCCAATGTGGAAAATTAAGAATGAGAGTTTCTTAAAATGTATTAGGAAGAAAATTTAGCTGCAAATAAATATAAGGAATAGATGAATTTCCCTAGTAGTTCTAATTAATTTACCTTAATGAATGCCAGCAGGCCTGGAGCGAGATTTCATACATTAAGGGAATATAATTTCCATTCATTAGTGCATAAGTTACTGTACCTCTGAAACTTGCAGACAGTTTGAAAATATTTTCAAAAATGAGCAGAGAAATGTCTGGATTCACAAAAGTTTATCCTGAAGACAAGAAAAATAAAATCTAAAGAAGAAATCCCTTCCAAGTAGATTCTAAGAAACATCAGCAAGAAGTCTCACTAACTGATGTTGGAACAGATCCTTTAGGAACAATTAAAATTACTAAAATAAAAATAAGTCTAGTATTTCCTAAGTGTTTAGTCATGGATTTTATTTATATTTATATATATGTATACATATACATATATGTTAAATATGTGTAATACATTTATACACAAATTATATGTTTATATAAATTTAAGATATTACAAACTGTGAATTTCTTCTTACATATTATACATGTAATATGTATTTATTTGCATTTCTAAACATTTCAGTATACTGTTGAAAATTGTTTTTTAAACTCCAATTTTCATGCCTCCTAAGCATTGTATTACAGTAATAGTACAATAGACATTTCTATCTAGATGCTTCTGCTTTGCTATCAACAAGTAATATGGTATTTATTTAAAATGTATCAATAAGTATGTTTTTCTTTAGAGGCAATTTCATTCCTTCAAGAAACCTTTAATTAAATCTTTATTTAAAACTTTAATTTAAGTCTTATGTGCAAGACTTAACCAATGAGACTTATGAGATGCATAAGTCAAACTTAGAATATGGCCTTTCTGATAAAAATAATATATAAGCAACTATACAGTGATAGGTCATTTAAATAAATGTGGTTATTTGTAGTAGTAGGTCCTGTATTTTACATCTGAGTAAAGATTTGCAGCTAGGGTATTCAGAATGGCCTGTTTCCATATTTTTACCTGGAGCCTTGTTTGCCACCCACATATAATTGCTAATTGACAAAAATGAGCTCACATCTCTGAAGTCTCAATATCTATATCTAAATCACTATAATGTTTTTAAGACAAATATTTTTGTAAATGGACATAGTACTATATTCAAAAATGTGAACTAAAATAAAAAAGTAGGTTATATAAGCTTATAATTATATTAGGTCATAGTAAAATAATAATGCATGAAATACATGAAATACATAAAATATCAATACATGTAACATGGTGGTAGCACGCTCTAGAGAGTCAGAAAGGCTTTTAGACTGGTTATTTAAATGAGTTCTGCTTGTATTATTCAGCATTGTACATATTTTCTGTGTGTTTCTATTTATACCATATTGATATTCCAGGAAAGGACACCATTTGGCTATGGGACAAAAAAACTCTTCAATTCAGGGAGAAGATACCATGTGTTCAAAGAACTTGAACGCTGAACTCAATTAGATGGTTAATAAAAACATAAAAAATGTGGGCTTTAGGGAGGACATAAACAGAGTGAATTTAAGGCAAGAAGTTAGAATACCAAACTAACAATCACACATGGGCTTGTATTGGTCCTCATTTTCTGGTTATTGGAAAGTATTTCTGTTTATATAATATCGCCAGAGTGAAAAATGAGATAAGATGAAATCATGGAAATAGGCATTGTAAGCCAGGAATGCAATAACAGAACTGAGAAATCCTACAGTTTGAAGGCAGAATGTTTCCTAATAAACTGGAAATAGGGAGACAAGGGTAGAACTAAACACATAAGGAGAATATTGAGATTTATAATTCAGTTCAGTCCAGAGATTGTTAAAAATACAGAAAAATGACCACTTATGGCATAAGGAGAATAAATCTGTAAGTACACACACTGGTGACATGCAAGGTCTAATAGATGCTATGGAACAATCAAATAGTATAATTCTTCAGAAAGACTAAGTCAAAACCCCAAAAATAAGAACCAGGAAAAGAGTAGTCACAAGAAAGGGGTGGGACCAAGGGAAAAGGGGAAGGCTGCAGTCAAGAATTTATTGTATATATAAAAAAAAAAATCTAAGAAAAGTAAGGGAAGTGGGGGTGGGTTGGGAGTGATGGGTGAGAATGTTGAAAGTGGTGACAATGATCAAGATGCATTGTATTCATGAACTCCTTTGTACAACTACTTAAAGATAATCCAAATATTTTTTTAAAGAGAAACATTAACATTTATATTTAGTATATAGTAGGTAGATGTTTACTTCAGTACATAGATAAGGTTCAGAAATTCACATAATTAAAACTCGCATATTTTTCTCATTCCTAACATTTTCTTATATATTATGAACTTGTTGTGGCAGAAAAATCAAGCTAAAACTTTAGTCAGCAACAGACTTAGGCATTCCTTTGCTTAACAGAAAAGTTTAATGAAGGTATTTAAAACATAAAAATAAAAGAATGGCTTGAGGGAGAGACAAAAGGAGGCTGAATTTGGTTTGATTAGTGGAACATACTACAACTAAGAAGCAACCAGAAAGTTAGAAATAATATCTGTCATTTGAGTTGCTTTGAATGTATACGGTTGTATAACTGAGCAATTATTTCAAGTGATGTAACAGTTCTAGTAATTTAGGAATAGGTAAAACTTTACAAGGTACAGTAGTTCACACTTGTAATCTTAGCCCTATGGAGGAAGAAGTATGGGAATCATGAGTTTTTGAAGCCTTCAAATACGTAATAAGCGCCACAATAGCAAGATACATTCTCAAGAATTATATAAATAAATTACATTTTAAAATGCTAAGGTAAGATTTAAATAAAGATGATATTTTAAGATGCAAAAGTCAACATTTAAACAAGTTTCCTTTCTTGTAGAAAGTTTAGTTTGTGATTTCTTTTATTCATACTTCCATTAACTATAGTTTATCTCCTTCTCACATGATGTAAATTAAGAACACATGATTTCAGAGTTTGTATGAAAGCAGCTTGGAGGGAATTATAAGTTAGTCCTTATACTAGCAATAATGAGGATGAAACTATCTTTTATGACATAATTATCTTATTATTAGTAGGACATAATGGTGTTTTACAACCAAAAATAAAACCCCAAAGTACACAGTTGTTATGTAAATAAACCCATGTGTAATTTTACTCTGCTGCCTTACATTTAAAAAGTAATATTTACTTTCTCTTTTACTTTTCAAAAAATGCTGAATTGTGATTTTTCCTCCCTTGAGGCTTGAACTCTTGGCTTGTGCTGTGTCCCTAAGCTTCTTTTGCTCCAGGCCTAGCACTCTACCACTTAAGCCACAGCGACACTTTTGGCTTTTTCTGAGTAATTTATTGGGGATAAGTCTAATGGACCTACCTGGGCTGGCTTCAAACAGATCTCAGCCACCTGAATAACTGGGATTACAGCCATCAGCCACCTGCTTGGGCTTATATTGGGATCTTTTTACACAACTCTTTAAAAGTAAACATTGCCAAAATAAACCTATATATAGTCCCGTAAAGGTCTTTTAAATTTATAAGGTCATAGACAGGCTTCCCTCTCGTTTATTACACTATTGTTCCTATGCTGAGTTGTATTTCACTCTTTAGAATACCTTATTCGTATTTTATGATGTTCTGTGCATATTAATGGTAAGAGCTTTAAACTGAAGGTTTCCTCATGGTTTATGAAAATAAAAGAGTGAAGCAAAAGTAATTCTAAAAAGCCAGAACTCTTTCTTGTTCCTTTCAAACACAGCTTGATTTTAGTAGGGGTGTGGAGGACTGAATATTTCTGCAGTTACATTCTAAAACATTTCCTATCTGTAGGAAAGTAAGCCTTCAGTGCTGTTAGATGTTAAAATTCATCTAATTGGGAAGCTAAAGTTAGTGTTATTGGACTTTAATGTGTTTGGAACTTCTTAGGACATCACTAATTATTCCACTAATATTTCTTCATCCTTAGTATTCATTTAGGCCACAGAGGGGAACAGTTACTTAGGCTGTTAGAAAATTAATGGTCTCACCTACTCCCCTGTATGATAGAAGCAATTATTTGGTGATTTTCTCTTAATGTTGGGCACCTGTGTGCATTAAAAATTCCAGATGAGATCTTAGAAATGGGTAAGTGGTTGTCCGTATCTAGGCTTTCATTTAAAAACATAATTACAGCAAGTATAATTATGGCATCCATTTTTGGCTTTATTCTTTTTAAATAACTCTCAGCATAACTTTCTTGATTTTTTTTTCACTAAAGGAAATTCCTCAGAATCAGTATTCAAATCTTCTAGGGTCACCTACTAATGATTTTGTCATGAATAAAGGTTTCATTACAAAGAAGCTGATAGAATAAGTAAAATGAAGTAAAATAACATCTGTTCTTTAAGAAACTTGATTTATTTAGTTTTCTAGATGAGTCAGCTTTAATTTTTAAGCATTAATTTAGCCAAGACTGCTAGATGTACTCCTATTGTTATCTAATAAATGATAGGAGATTTTTGATTTTTATTTATATGTGCTTTCACTAGGATAGCTCCATGAACTTTTTCAAATTTTAAAAAGCAACTTTAATTCTATGTATAGTATGATTTGCTATGTTTCAGATCATGTCTGTGTTTATTCAAGTTCAATGACGGTGTTTTATAGAAATGGTATCTTCAAACTGGTTATTATCAGGCATACTTATAACATTTCTAGATATTTTAAAATATCATGTATGTGATTTTTCCCTTGAAAAGGACACAAATGTAAAATCTATGAGAAAGTAGATAATCCTTAATTAAAATACATATGAGTTGTGACATGGTCTCAATCATTTTATGATTTTCAATTCCATGTCTAATTTTGTTTTCATCACTTCATCTTTGTGTATCAGGGAAGTATTCTGGATGACTTTTGTCACCTGTTCTCTAGAGACGCTCAAGACCAAGCCACCAACAGATTGTCCGCTGAGGGATGGCATCCTAGTTCTTTTTTTTTTTTTTAGCATATTGAAAATTTATTCTATTTTTAAAAGCCTCTCATCAGTAAATGGTCAAAGGCACAATTAACATTTTTGCATGCAGTGGCTTATTTATATTTTTGAAGACAGGTTTGACCTGATAGCAGAAACACATTTACCACCAACTCTCTACCTTCATAACTTAAGAATTGTTCTGCAGGCTATTCTATGGCTTTCGATATCCTTCATAAGCTACTTGGGTAACAGAAAAACACGAACTTAAGAGGGATTTTTTACATACCTGTTTGAAGCTGGACTACTATTAAAAGCTTTGGTCTTTTTTAATATTTTTATATTCTATTCATTTATTTTATATTCTTTTTTAGCATATATATTTTTATTGTAAACATAGGCTTATTGGTACTTTGTTCTCACATGGCATAAAGTAGTAAATAACTCTGTGGGGAGAACTATGTTAATGGAGATGAATTTCAGATTTTAGGTCTCACCACAGAAAGAATTCACAGGCAGACACATTTTAACAGAGCAAGACTTATTAAAAAATGAAAGAACCAGACTTATAAAAGTGAGAGACCATTTATATAGTAGATTAAGTTCCCTGATTGGTCAAGTAGTTATCAAAATCTCTTGTGCATAGTGTTTAATGATTACGCTCAGGATATGTAACTAATTGTGAAAGTTTCTGAAAAAATGATACGACAATTCCAAGGATTGGGGACGAGGAAGAACTTCACTTAATAAGGGGCCCTGGGATAAAGATAGTGATTTGAGGGAAGTGTATGCATAAATTAGCATATATATTGAGATGAGATGAGAACTCTTGATAAACTTTAGGGCTGGGAAAGTCCTGCTGGGATACCAGCATTACACCATTACACAAAGATACTGTCATGGTCAACTGTAAATCTAGCATAATGGGGAAGCAATGTGTTTACAAGAATGTGTCTAGATACTGTTTTATATCTGTTCTTTGGCTGCTGTTGTTATATGATAGATTGTTACCTTTCTTTGTGTGTATGTATGTGTGTCTGTTTATGTGTGTCTGTTTATGTGTGTGTGTGTGTGTGTGTGTGTGTGTGTGTGTGTGTGTGTGTGTGTGCTAGTTAGGCAGTTGCTCTACCAGTTGAGACCTATGCTGTGGAAGGACAAAATATTAAAACAATGTGACTAGCCATAATTTCTATGGTAGAACAGGAAAGGACATGAATCCTGCAGTGATGGATATCGTGAAGAGTTTATGGAATTGAAAATTTTACTGATATCAGAGAAGGGGCTTAACTGACTATGATGATGGAGGTGGTGATGTGGAGTTGTATATTACAGTTTAAGCATAAACTGTTCCAGTATAAATATCTCCATAATACATAAGACTAAACTGGTAATAGAATTCATTGGATGCAATTCAAAGACTGGTGTTTTCTGTGTAACTTGGTGTGTATGTAAAAGTATCCTATCTTGTCATTTCTTTTATGCAAAGAACATTTTGTTGTTTCTGTGTGTGGTTGTAATTCATGTGCACACTATCAATTAAATTTAAGTCTTTCTAACTAGGTTTAAATCCTGAATAGTATATTTGTTATAAGTTATGTACTATTGTACATATTGTACTATGTACTATGAAAATCTGTTTCACTGCTCCTAAGTACAATATCAAGTATGTGCATTCAACAGCACATTCAACATTTGTTTCAGGAAAGACATTTGACAAAAAGCATTTTAATCATTTAAGATGAACTATAGCTATTTTGTAGTTATCATAATTTAATGAATTAGGAACAGTGCAAAATGAAAATGGTTATTGAAATTGGAAGTTAATCAGTAGGAACTGTGTAAAGTGGCTTAATGTAGCAAACAATCACCATACTTTCTTTTCTGAATGTGATTGTACTGTTGGATAACATTGATTTTAAAATGAAAAGCCTTTGAGTCCAACCAACAAAACTAAATGAAAGATTTTAGACCTACAGTAGAATGTATTAACTGGTTGCAACAATGTGGAGTTTAAAAGCAGACATAACTAAACAATGATATAAATCAAGACAGCAGTTTTTCTGAGGGAGATGAGGATGGCTCAAATGTCATGAATGCATTTTGTAGACTGGTTGTGTTCATTGTCATTGAAGCAGATGCTGCTAAAATATGCATTTGGGGTATATTTTGTAATATGTATACATTTTAAGATGTATGTTGTATTTCAATAAAGTTCACAGTAACAATAAATAATTTTAGGAGAAATTTATATGTTAATTAAAAGTTAAAATTTAGTGTATTACCAACATTTTAACTCAAATTACATCAATTTTAAATCTTTTTGTACTTTCTGGAAACATTTCACATGGTCAACACATATAGAGAATTTGAAGTAAAGTCAAGTTCATTCTATAATTTTCTAGTATTGCAAATATGCCTTTACTACTATTGTTTGTATGACAACTGTACAACTTATTAGAGATTCATTGATTATTTAAATTTAATTGAATCTAATTAGAATTTCACTTTGATATCTATATTCATTAAAATATTGGATAATTATATCTGGCTAGTACCCATTATAGTGCAGAGAATATCATCCAAGAATTATCATTTTGTTCATTATTCATTAATATAAATGAAACAAAACATTCCTCAAAGAGATTTTGCTTAAAATTTTAGCATATATTTAATGCACAATAAACTCAATTCCATTGTACCATTTTTTTATATTTTTATTTTATTTTATGGGTGTTGTCAGAAGGATTACAGTTACATAAGTAAGGTATTGAGTACATTTCTTGTTGAACATTTCTATACAAGCAAAAATGAACTACCAAATTTTTCTTATCATTCTCTCTTCCTTCATCTTTCACATTCTTAATGTATTATTCTTTTTTTTTCTTAAGGCATCTTTATTTTTTTTTTTATTGTGAAAATACCATACAGAGGGGTTACAATTACGTGAGCCATGTAATGAGTACATTTTTTATCAAGCATTGTTTCCTCCTCCTTTGTTTCCCCTTCCCATCCCTTCCCATCTCCCCCCTCCCATTCCTGCCCCGTCCCCCCCCCCCCCGCGGACCCCCCCCCCTCCGCGCGGTCCACTCCCACCCCCTCCCGCCCCCTGCCGTAGTTGTAAAGTTCATTTTTCGACATAATGTCTTGTACACCTGTATCCCTATTTAAACAATTTGTTTTTCCCCATCCTTAATGTATTTTTCTAGCGTATCTTTTCCCCTAAATTTACAAATGGGAGAAAACAGATAAAACATCTTTCTGAGACTGGCTTATTTCATGTAACATGAGGATTTCTAGCTCAATAAAATACCTTACAAACAAAATATTTTTCTTCCTTCTTTACGACTGAATAAAACTCTAGTGAACATACATCCTGTATTTTCTATATCCACTGAAGGAGATGTATTTTCTATATCCACTGAAGGAGACTTAGGTTGATAGCATATATGACCCTTTTGAATATTGCAGCAATAGACATGGGTTTTCAGGTAGCCTTAGAGAAAAACTCACTCTGATTCTTTTCTATGTATACCAAGTGATATTGTAGCTGTATTATACATTAATTTTTCTGGAATGCTGGGGTTTGAACTTAGAACCTCATGCAAGGCACACTACCACTTAAGCCATGCTTCCTAGTCCTTTTTACTTATTTTATTTTATTTTTTGTTAGGGTCTTGAACTTTTGGCTCTGCTTGCTCAGAACACAATCTTCCTACTTTATTCCACACTAAATAACTGCAATTGTTTGCGTAGCTGTTTTTATTATTGAATAAATGTTTTCAAATTCTTGTAATGAAAAAATCATAAATATAATACTTAGTATTTTCACTGATAATAACAGCTATGCAAACAATGCAAACTCTCTAACTTTGTCATCCTGTCTAATTTTGTGAAATCATCTGATACATTGATCTAAGGGTGTCTGGGCAGATTCCATATCTTGGCTGGATCAAGAAAATGTGGTATATATACACAATGGAATTTCACTCATTCATTAGAATGGTATTGTGCCACTGGTAAAGAAATGAAACACTTGGAAAACATTATGTTAACTGAAGTAAGTCAGGCTCAAAGAGACAAGAGATACATGCTTTCCCTACATCTAGCTGGATTTAGCTTATGAACTCATAAGTGAATACATTGGCAAGCAAGTGTGTATGAAAGTCTGAACTGAAATATGATAGATCAAAGGGATATCTCTTGAATAGCATAATTTCTTAGAAAGCCAAAAATCAAATTTCAGCAAAATAAAATACCAAGAAGAGCGTACTCATAAAAGGTGGGATGGGGGCTGGGAATGTGGCTTAGTGGTAGAGTGCTTGCCTAGCATGTAGGAAGCCCTGGTTTGATTCCTCAGTACCACATAAACAGAAAAAGCTGGAAGTGGCTCAAGTAGTAGAGTGTTAGCCTTGAGTAAAAGAAGCTAGGGATAGTGCTCAGGCCCTGAGTTCAAACCCCAGAACTCCCAAATAAAATAAAATAAAATAAAATAAAAAGGTGGTCTGGGAAAGGGGTAGACAAATGTAGAGGAAAAGAGGACCAGAATGCACACAATATTCCAAAGTATATCCTACAAATTAACAAGAGAGAGGGAAGCTGTGAGTAGAGGAGGGATGGGTGAGAATGTTGAAAGGGGTGGTGGCATTGAGTAAGATATTTTGTATTCATACACTACCTTGTTAAATGACAAAAAAGGGAACCATTTTGTCTTGAGTAAGACGTTACTCCACTGTAGGTTCAATCTGTATTGCCTTATAGTTAAAGATAACTTTTTTCATGTATCTATTTGCTATTTGCACTGTTTCATTGCAGATTGAGTTTGCTCCCCTTATTCTTTGGATTCTTTGTCTTTTGATGTATAAATTTGAGGTCTTTACCTATTCTGGAAAACTCCTGGTAGTGAAATAGCTGACTTTGATTTCTATTCCATAAGCTCTCTTCATTCACTTACTTCTTTTACTGTCCAAACGCTTTCATAATGGGTACAATCCCATTTGTCAATTCCTGTTATAATTTTCTGAGCTATTGGACCTCCTATTCAGGAAAGTGTTGCCTATCCATGAAGCTTAAAGGTTTCACTTAGGCTTTCCTGTAGTTTCAGATCTTTTACTAATGTATTAGACTCATTTTGAGTAATTTTTCTACAGCATGAGAGATAAGGATCTGCCTTTAGTCTTCTATATGTGGATATCCAGTTGTTCTAGCACTACATGTGTTAAAAGAAAGTATCTTTATTTCAATGTAAGTTGGGGGCATGTTTGTCAAGAATCTGATGGCAGAATTTATATTGGTTTATTCTGGATCTTCTGCTCCATTGGAGTATGTGTCAAATTTTTTTATTATTGAATAAATGTTTTCAAATTCTTGTAATGAAAAATCATAAATATAATACTTAGTATTTTCACTGATGATAACAGCTATGCAATGACATTAATTATACATTAAAACACATATGTAATATATCTATTTTCATGAATACTGTATAGATTCCTGTGGCAATATTTTATTTCTTCTGCTTACCATTCCCTTTCCAAATATTTCACTATTGACATTCTGAAAAAGTTTCCTTTAGTCATGACTGAAGAACCAAAATGACATATTTTGTTCATAGTTGTATAATTTTAAAAAGGGATTGTAAGTAAAGGTTATTCCTTTTTTATTTTAAATGGGAAGAAAGTTCAGTCTGTTGGTCATAATTATCTATCAACAGGAACAAATCTTATAATCAGGATATAGGATAATTAAAAAGAAATTGAATCAATCAATCTAATCTGCTATTATTATGTAATAGCATTAACTGATTACAATTTCTCTATGTATCCCAAAATCAACTTGTTAAAATATCTGAACTTTGACTTACATTATGTTATTTAAGTTATGTTGTTATAATCTTCTATTTCTTTTTTTCCTTTAGGTTATATGCTAGAACCCAAGCACAATAACCTTATATGTATTACACAAAGACAATCTTTGGGTAAACAATAAATCATACATGTTAATCAGTTTGGGTCAGAACTTACCTAGAATTAAACTCATCAAACATACCTATCAAAAATCTTAATTGATTGAGGGTTGTAATATGTCCATTATATTGATAGTCACTACCATTCTAAAAACATCTATTCATCAATGAAGACTCAAAGTACACACACACACACACACACACACACACACACACACACATACACATAAAGTTATTTGGATAAACAGAGTGAATTGTGTTATTACCCAGGAAACAATAATCTTTTTTTTTTTTTTTTGTCCATTATGGGGTCTGAAGTCTGGGCTTCGGCGCTGTCCCTCAGCTCTTTAGCTTAAGGCTACTGCTCTACCACTTGAGCCACAGTGCCACTGCTGGCTTTTTATCCTTATGTGGTCCTGAGGAATCAAACCCAGGGCCTCAAGCATGCAAGACAAGCACTTTACCATTGAGTCACCTTCCCAGCCCTACAATAATCTTGTAGACAGAAACAAGCCCTTCAATGAAGGTTAACCTTTACCTGTTGATTTTTGATATCTCATTTTTCCTCCCAGGCTACTGATGTAGATACTGGCAATTATAGTGCCATGGCATACAGACTCATAATACCACCTATTAAAGAGGGGAAAGAAGGATTTGTGGTGGAAACATACACCGGGCTTATCAAAACAGCTATGCTCTTCCATAATATGAGGAGATCTTACTTCAAATTTCAAGTTATTGCAACAGATGACTACGGGAAGGGACTGAGTGGAAAAGCAGATGTGCTTGTAAGTACCTGAATCTTTGTATAAGGGAAGTATACACAATTCTAGCCAGAGATTAGTGTTTTGGTTTCAACATCTTTAAAACAAATTTAAGTTTTTCTAAAACATGATTGTCATTAATTTTCATCCAGATTTTAACACTTAGCTTTTATAATTAAGAATACAAAGAGAAATGTTTTATATCAACTTTACATATGAATAAGTGTCACTTCCTTTCTTTAGCAATCTCTCTATTGAAAGTTTTTATTATATTTAACTAAATTAAAGCTTTCTATATTATCACTGATATGCTATTTAAATATTAATGGCACAGAAGTTGCATGTTACTCTTAATTCCAAATATTGAAAATCAATTAAAATATCCTTCAGAATTTCTACTAATTTGGAAGAATGGGTTACTTGGGCTTTTTCCTAATTAACCTTCTAAAAAAATAGGAGTAGACATATTAATGGAAATATTTATCACAGATAAAGTGAAGTATAATTTATCTATTGTTTTTCACATCTTAACAAATCTTCATGTTTCAAAGTCCTCCTCCCCTAGTTTTCTATATAGAAACCATGCAGAAAGACATGCAGAAACCAGTGATTGAGTAATTTTCTTCTTAGGCAATGATAAACAAAATATAAAAATGGCTTCTGGGTAAAAAGTCTCTGCAAGAATTAGGCTACAATATAACAAGTCAATTTAGCCAGGTAATTAAGGGTAACCTAGGAGATGTTAATGTTGACAAAGATTTTTGATCCAATTAAGATCTTTCAATCTAGTGAAAGTTAATGTTATTTCTTTTCTTATTACTTATATATACTAGTTATGAGATATTATATATAATATATATTATAGATCTTAGAAGCTAAGGAATTCATCTCAGTGTTGGAATTTTCTCTACAAAGCACAAGGCCTTAAGCTTGGTACCTAACAGTGAGAAAAATTTACAAAATAAATCTAAATATTAAGATTAATAAAGTATCATTAAATATTATAGAAGAGCCAAAATATAACAAAACAGGATATATGTAATATGAAAACCATACCTACCTTTAATATGTACACAAAAGTAAGGTTTATGAAGTTTATGTATTTGGGTTTCATATCTATTGTGGGGTGATTTGAAAATACATATTTAAAATATAGTTTTGAAGGAAGACATTCAATTCAAGCAAATTATAAGGTATCACATTTATAAGTAAGCATATTACATTCTAATGTAAGCTGAAAACACCAGGGAAGCCGTCTCAGTAAATGATTTTGAAAATACATTCTTGAAACCTTTAGTTAAGACACAGGACATATGGTTAGGTAAATCACCTTTATGCAGGAAGTAAAATGTGTGCGGAACCAAGAAGAAAGAGAGGATATTGACAGGCTTGACTAAGTCATAGGTATTTACTCAGCCTAAAAGAGTTTAAGAGAGAAACAGAATGAGGAATAAAGCTAGAGCCTGAAATAGAAGGTTCATATAAAACATGTAATCCATATGAAAACATCAGAACTTTCCTTAAAATCAGTAGGCAGACACTGAAAGCTTTTCATAAGAATGGAAGATGAGATCTTGAAATTCAGATACTTATCAATTCCTTAATACCTATTACTTCCCTGAGGACAGTGTTTTTACTGTTTCTTTCCTAAGCAGTTGATTCTGTTTGCATTCTTTTTTGTTTCTATGATTGACAGATTTCATACCACATACTAACAGAGTAGTATTCAGTGTATGATAGTTTTACTACTAAATCCTCCATTTTCAATATGTCCAGCCTTTATCCTCCTTATCTCACTTTGTCATTCACTGACCCCTCTTAACTCCCAAATCTTGAGTCGGAGTCAATCACATCTCAGTGTATTAAGAGCCAAAGTTATTCTCCGTATCTCTAATAATTTTCCTGACAATGTCTAAGCTTTTATCAGACCTCCAATATTTCCACTTGTTATTGATTCAGTTTTCACTTACCAGCCCAAGACATGGCTTCAGTGGTGTTCCCATTGACTTTTGACTTTGTCAGCATTAATTTCTTTCTTTCTTTGATATGATTGATTATTCCCACAACTGAACTTTTTTATTTCTACTTTCCAGAAATATTGAAAGTCTTTTGGACCTACATCTTTTAGCAATGATTTATTTCTGAGCTTCTTTTTTCAAAAAAAGGATTCCATATTATAGTTGACTTTAATTTCTCCCCTCTTTTAATCATGTGCTAAGCATAAACTCAACAGTCATAGATTACCAATATGTCTATGTTACCTAATTCACTAGAACCTTTGGTCCTAATATCTTTTGAACCAGCAGTAAAGGTCCAAGCTGATTATCACCCTCACTAGGCTTTCAGGCAGCTACACTCTTGCACTTCACTGATATTATTTCTTAATTTGTTTTATTGTTTCAGTTTTTTAATCTTGTATCTCAAGGTTCCTTGGGTCTTAATCTTATTGTCTTCTCCATCCTCTTTCAGTGACTTGGTAAGCTCACTTAGTACCACAACTTCAAGTACAAATAAACTACATATTTATCCCAGGTCTCTTTCCTGAATACAAGACATGTAAATCTGGTGAACCGGATTATTCTTGACTCTTTTCTCTTCTAAACCTATGTTCTCTCCCTTAGTGAATGATGTTACACATCTCTCTCTTACACACACTCTCTCTAACATCTAACAATCTGTCTATGTTTCTTTTATCTCTCTACCTATTTACCTATCAATCATCTATCAAACCTGACTAAATACCTTTTCAATAGTTTGTCTCATGAATTGAAATGTATGATTCCTCCACAGAAAAGAAGGCACATTAAACTGCCAAACTTTGTCATGGAGTAGAATTTTTATTTCAAAGCGCATTTTTGGGGGGAGAGTATCTTCATTCAAATATGACAGTCATTTACACAAAAATGAAGTTACCCTGCCATTTGAAGAAAAACAGCTGCCAATATTGAATACTAATGACACCTGTGAAGCTTTCCAACTCGTTAGAACATTAGAAGACATAGTTACCACCCTAAATTTGACAGCTTTCCATTACTTTAAAACATTTCTGATTCGAATGGTGATCACATTAAAGGCTATGTATTTTATTGATATTATGCAATGAAATATGTCATCAGTTGAAAGAAAGAATGAAACTGGTATTTTCTAAATGACCATGACAAGATATTAAAAATGCATTCATGAGAAAAATCATTCTGAAGATTGTAAACATCAGATCGATCTACTTATCTATCTATCTATCTATCTATCTATCTATCTATCTATCTATCTATCTATCTATCTATCTATATTTTTTGTCCGTCTTGGGGCTTGGATGCTGTCCCTGCGCTCTTCAGTTCAAGGCGAGAGCTCTACCGCTTGAGCCACAGTGCCACTTCCAGTTTTCTGATGGTTTATTGGAGATAAGAGTCTCATGGACCTTCCATCCAGGGCTGGCTTTGAACCGTGATCCCCAGATCTCAGCCTCCTGAGTAGCTAGGATTACAGGCATGAGCCACGGGTGCCCATCAAACCTCATATCTTGAAAATGAGAACTATTTATCCTTTCACTTTGTAGCCGGGAAGAAATACTATTTTTGTTATAAAAATTTTGTTGAGTAAAAGTTAATTCTGTTTATTTCTCTTTTTTTTTTCAGGTTTCTGTGGTCAATCAGCTGGACATGCAAGTCATTGTTTCCAATGTACCCCCTACATTAGTGGAAAAAAAGATAGAAGATCTTACAGAGTAATGGATTTTGCTTCATTTTATTTTCATATGATTACGATTTAAATTTAAACAATGTTAAAAATTGCAATATTCATGTTACACATATATTTTCAAAAAAGTTCCCTGGGATAATTGGGTTTATTTTTAACAAGCTACATAGCTTCATTGAAAATATGTCATAAGGGTATCTTTGAATAATTTTCAAAGATAATTCAAACTTCCCAAATTTCAATAATTAAACTGAGAATGTTTTGGTGCATGCATCCCCAAAACTAAAAACTACTATAAATAAGAAATCATAAGATCTTTGATTTGAATATATACCTTGGTGTGCAATCTCAGATAATAATACAAAAGGCTTATTTTCTTTTAAATCAGCAATCTGGCCTGCCCATAAAACAAGCTAATTTTTGCTGTCATATGTTTAGATTACTTGAGATTTTTTTTACAAAAATGAAGGGTAATTTTGAATAATATGTTATTTATTATTCTAAAATATACAGCATGCTCCCCTTCCTCCTTAGAATTGGACAGGTAATATGAAAGAATGGAATATTGTTGACTCTGATTGAGTTTGTCATTTATTAACTTGCTCTTCTTTAATATTTTGTTACTGTCAGGGCTTATCAAAAATACTTTTGTCATTTGTTTCCTAACTCTCTTAATCAAGCCTGACATCACTTATCATTTTCATATTTGTCATTTATTAATGTTTGTCTTAATTGGTTTCAGCTAATAATAAATGGGAGCCATAAACTTGCTGCTGTGCAAGAAAATATCCTCACTTGTAAATTTCCAGAAAAGGCTACAAAGAGATCATTTATCTTTAAGAATTTATGTCAAATGAAATGCAATAGGCATGAATTACAACATGAGTGGTTTTGCTAGGTGTGCAATTATTACATTTCAGGTTTTGATTTTCAGTTGTCCAACACTAAAAGCAATTGTCAAACAGATTGTCTTTCTCATGCCTTATTCCTCTTTCAAAAGAGTTTTTCAAATCCTGTGTTGGTTTAGATTTTTCCTGAGAAGAATTATCTTTTATCACCTTTTGAAAATACACTATCAGATGATGGATATATAATGCTAATAGCTATTGGATCTGATTCAACAATGGGGATTCACCTATGGACATATTGCACAGAGTGCCAGTACATAACTGAACATAAGAATTGTTCTTCCAGGAATCAAAACCAGTAACATACCCATTCCTTGTACAAATTCTTACATAGTAAGTCCCTTTATCACTAAAGCCATTTTCTGTATTTCCCATGAGAAAATGCAGATCTTTTTATGGTATTTTTGTGGTTTTTTAAATGGTTCAACATATTCTTTTTTATTGTGAAAATACCTTACAGAGGGGTTACAATTACATGGGCAAGGTAATGAGTACATTTCTTATCAAGCATTGTTGCCTCCTCCTTTGTTTCCCCTTACCATCCCTCCCCTCCACTCCGCCAAAGTTGTAAAGTTCGTTTTTCGATATAACGTTTTGTACATCTCATTGTTCAATGGGTCCATCTGTATCCCTATTTAAACAATTTGTTTGTTCCCTTTCCCTCCATAAAGTATACCAACATCAAATACAGTGAAAACAGGGGTTATACTGTGGGGGAGGGACATACAAAGCAACAAAGAAATCATCTTATAAATATGTTAGAAACAATCTTGTAGAAACAATCTCAAGAAACAAAAGCCATTTGATTCCTTATCTTGGGATTCATTTCTCCTAACATCAACTTATCTGACCATTTCTGCTTGTGTCAGACATATACTAGTTATTGCAAATAAGGGAAAGCATAGTGGAAAACTTGAATTTCATGTGACTATCACTTTAATTTTTTTCTTTAGGTAGACCCATTTTGAAACTAGAATATAATTCAAAGTTTCCTTGGTAAGCATGAAATCAATACAAACTGGGAGTCTAAAGATCTGCTATAGCTGTTTTGTAAAGGGAAAGATTTTGTAAAGAGAGAGAGGGGAGAGGGAGGAAGAGAGAGAGAGATTTGGTTTAACAGCTACTAGCAGTGTCAGGAAAAGAATACGCAGTAAATTTTAGCTGTTTGAGGCTAAATATGAATCCTTACATTCCCTGGAATGAATTTAAATGGCTCTACTAAATTCTATTGATAATTTTTGTGATGCAATTGTAACTTGGACAACTTTGTTTAGTAATAAAATATAACATTTTCCCTTCATATGGGACCTAAAATGCATCTGTGAAATAAGTTTATAAAACATAATTTGGAAATCTAGCTAAGATACCTATTTCCAGGATGAGAATTCAAGAGTCTCTTGAGAAGTAAAATATGAAGCTACATATGCTAAGTGTTGGCACTTACAGTTGCTTTAAAAAAAAATCAGTGTAATGAAGATTTGGTCTTGAGGGAAAGTATTGAGTTCATTTGAATTCAGTATCTCCAGTCAAGCTCTAGCCTGACTAAGAAGCTTTGGACCAATAAACTAAACTCTGTGTCCTGATGTCTATGTCTTCCAGATAGAGACTTATTCATTACTGTATATACACATGCAAGTTCACACACACACACAAACACTTGGTTTAGACATTGAAGGTTAAATTTCGAATACAGCAAAAGTGCTAGCTACATTGAATTGGTGTTCTTATTTTCTTGCAGTAAATTTGACAATGAAAGTAATAATAAACTGACCTATGTTATGTAGCTAAGTACTGATAATTTCAATAAGACAGAAACACAAGGAACTAATTCAAATTTGTGGAAGATACAGTAGTTAAGATAAGAGAATAGTTAAATAAACTTCTCTGATACGCTGAAATCAAAGCACAAAATATAACAAAGAAAACAGAAAATAAGTGATCACATGCCTTTTTAATGACTTTACATGCCTTTTAAAGACATTACACGCCTTTATAATGACTTCAAGATCTTCAGTAAGATGAAAAGAAATTCACAAAACGTTATTTCCCATATTGTATTCACCACCTACTCTAAAAATTCCTTCAGTTGTATGGTTCTTCTTAGTGGCTGTATCCCACAGTTAAATTATTATACATATTTTCAGTAGCATACTAATTTTCTATAAGTATAGCTTCCATAGAGAATAGTTGAAACTAAAGAAGTTATCATGGGAGAATTATCATAAATGAACTAATTTTATCAGATAATGAAGTGTAGCCATTTCAGTAATGCCATTTTTAAAAATACATGTTTTCATTTATAGGAATGCAATAGCTGTAAAAAAATACACTAAAGTCACACATGAAAATAAAACACAAATTCAGCACATATTAATGAAATACCATTTTTTCACATTAAGTTATATTTCACTGTGCTTTTTTTATAAATAAGAGATAAATGCTGTTCAGTTTTATCCAAAGCTGTTATGACTTGGAGCTAAAATGCTCCCATGGCTCATATTTTGAGGCCCTCAAATTGGTTTATTTTTTTTAATGTCCATGATGGTCCACCATTATGAAAATTATGAAATGTTATGTTTCCATGATAAATGGACCCATTTCATAATGCATTAAGTTAAAACTATACCAGCTCCTTTTCGGAGAAATGTAAAAGGTAACAAACCACTTAATATTTCCCATTACACAGGTGTGTATGGAAAAAAAAAACCATATGGCACTGCTTTTCTATGTATTCTCTGTAGAGGTTTCTAAAATATTTAGGGCCCCTTTGTACTATTTGAAGTTCTTCTCTCTTTGAATCTAATCTAACACTATTTTTCACACAGTTTAAATGAGTGATACACATCCTGTTATATAATATAGATGTTCACCAAAGAGAATGGTTTATTGTTTTTATAGATCAGCACAAGTATTGGTCTAAGGTGTTGGTCACTTTTACTTGGGAGGCTACTTTGGTCAGCAAAAGTCCATCCTTTATTCTCTGAATCATGTTTATGATTCTTGTCGTTCTCACACTTATACACAGTTTATCTCACCCTGTGCTGCTGGTGAGAAATGAATCCACCCATATGTGTCCATTAGAAAATTCCATTTTTATCAGCAAAGTGATAAATAGTATTTTAGATGCTTTTATGTCTCATGAGGCTAAATTTAATTCTCCTTAGCATTCTACCTTATTCCAAAGAGGATATATGTGATTTGCATGACTCATCCAGTAAAATAAGATAAAATGCAATTGAAAAAAAATAAATTTTCAAGATAAACGTAAAAGAAACTAAGAGATGAGAGCAACTTACAGAGAGTCTGCAAAGCCCCCAGAGACTGTAGAAAGTAGAAAACAAGCACAACAAACTGGGCTTTCACCTTTCGTAAAGCCAAAGTAACAGAAGTGAACTAATAAACAAATGGAGGAAAAATGGGATCACTGGTAAAGGTCACAAAGCCAAACCTCTTTTAGTTAGAAAAGTAGAACTACGTGTGAGTCTACTTCATAATCAGGGGAAAATATTTTTATCTGTGGTATATCAGAAAGATCACTTCCCATTACAGAACATAACTTATGCTACAGATCAGGTAAAGTGCCTGTAGGTTTAAATGAATGGAATAAAAGTACAATCAGGAGAGCCTATGTTGATCCCCCCGGTCATCCACAATGTCTACTGATTTCGATAGGATTTTTGAAATAAAATACTGGCATGCACCTAGGATAGAGTTATCAACTTTGCTAGTTACACACAAGCCATTTGTTTCTCAGAAAGACTAAGGTTTACAATCAAGAAATTTGTAAAGCTTCCATATGCATATTAACAAGTAGTGAAAATATATGATATCCTTCCTCCTTATTAGGTTTTGTATAGTAAAAATTTTGTACAATTTTAATCATATAATTAGAGTTATGTGACTTACTGCATTGTACAAAGAAATTAGCTAAAGCTTTGAGAATCGGGTTAATTTCTAGAAAGACAGAGATACCTAGCAGAGGAGTTTAACTTGAATCTGTACCGAGGGGCTAGACAAAGATTGTTCTCCAATACACAGCTTTCCAGTTTGCTTTTCAGCAAACCTAATTAAAAACTCAAACTGTTCCTGAGGGTTAGCTGAGTATGCAAAGGTGAAATATTGTGTGTGTATGTGTGTGTTAAGTAATGTTTATTTTGGCCTTTTCATACTGAAAAAATAAGAAATGGAGAAGAAGGCTGCTGTATTAATTTAAAATAAAGCTAAAAGTTTTACATCAACCCAGAGATTCTACCTCTCTCAAATATACCACTTTTGCTCTTTGATACACACACACACACACACACACATAATGAAATTCTAGGCTAAATTCAATTAAACATGTATATGTACATAACTGAAGAAAGTGATGTAAATTTAAATTTCATTGGCTCTACTAAAAAATCACTTGGTTCCAGGAAAAAAGTAAGTAAATTGAGCCAATTGTTTGTCAATACACTGAGATCGTGATTTTGCTTCAATATTATCTTCATGGAAAAAATTACTTAACTATGATTTTCAATATAGTGTTTCTATTTTGAATAGTTAATGGTTTCAAATGTTGATAGAATTATTAAATCCATTTTTATTATTTATTTTTATTGTAAAAATATTGTACAGAGGGGTTACAGTTACATGAGTAAGGTAATGGGTACATTTCATAACAAGCATTGTTACCTCCTCCTTTATTTTCCCCCTACCATCACTTCCCTCCTGAACTCATCCAACCCCCTGCCACTCTAACATTATAAAGTTCGTTTTCAACATAGTGTCCTGTACATCTCGTTATCACAATGGGTCAATCTGCATCCCCATTTAAGCATTCTGCTATATCCTTTCCCCTCCCCAAATTACAAAAATGTATATACAAGATGCAGAACACACGCATCAAATCCAATGAAAACAGGGGTTATATCGTGGGGGAAGAACATACAAAAGAAACAAATGAATCACATAGTGTATTATAAGTACACTAAAAACACTAGCAAGAAAGAAAAAAAATATTTGTGTCCCTGTCTTGGGGTACATTTTGCTTAACATTACATCATGTGGTCATATGTACATAGTCTTTGACCTCTGCTTGTCCTAGACATGTACTAGTCATTCCAAACAAGGGAAACCAGGGACCTATGTTTCTTTAGGCCTGGCTTACTTCACTTAATATCATTTTTTCCAAGTCTTTCCATTTTCTAACAAAATAGGGCAATGCAATGGAGGCATGGAATTCGTATATATATAAACATATATAATATATAACGTATATTAATATATATATCCACATTTTCTTGATCCATTCATCTATTGAGGGGCATCCTGGTTGGTTCCATATCTTAGCTATGGTAAATAATGCTGTGATAAACATGGTTATGCTGGTAGCTTTGGTATGACCTTGTTTGTGATCATTTGGGTAAATGCCCAAAAGTGGGATTGCTGGGTCATAGATGAGCTCTATGTGGAGTCTTTTGAGGAACCTCCATACTGCTTTCCAGAGTGGTTAAACAAGTTTACATTCCCACCAACAATGCAGTAAGGTTCCCTTCTGCCCACATCCCCTCCAGCATCTGTTGTTACTAGGTTTCTTGATTATAGCCATTCTAACTGTAAACCCATTTTTTAAAAAAAAAAATTCATTCAGATGATTGCAATTATTTTTTTATTTCTTAGAAGATGCATTCTTTATTTCTTTTTTAAAATATTTTTATTGTGAAAATACTGTACAAAAGGGTTACAATTACATGGGCAAGATAATGAGTACATTTCTTATCAAGCATTGTAGCCTCCTCCTTTGTTTACCTTTCTCATCCCTTCCCAGCCTCTCCTGCCCCCCACCTAATCCTCCCCTCCCCCCACCAAAGTTGTAAAGTTCGTTTTTGACATGACAACTTGTACTTCTCATTGTTGCAACGGGTCCTTCACCTGTATCCTTATTTAAACGACTTGTTTTTCCCTTCCCCTCCACAAATTATACCAACATCAAATACAGTGAAAGCAGAGGTTATACTGTGGGGGAGGGCATTCTTTATTTCTTAGAAGATAAAGCATGACCAGTTATCTTTCTTGAGGAAGTTGGCTAATATCAGATACTACCTTGCACTATTTGTATTGTTTTTTTATTTTTTATCAGCATATTTTAACTGTACAAAGAGATTTAATTGTGATAATTCCCTTTTACACATAAACTTTGCCAAACTTTATAATTGAATTGTAAAGTCTATTACTGTGTTGTTTTAAAAATTAAAGCCAGGGAAATACAAACTGGATAATAACCAATTTTCATGCTTAGGAGGGACCAGAAGAGAAATAAAGGATGCTGCACAGGAAACAGTATCCCAAGTCTTTCCAGTCTGGCTCCGCACAGGCACCCAGCTCTCTACAGGCACCCAGCTCCCTACTGCTGCTATAACACACACTTCTTCTTACAGGGAGCTCATTTCATTAAAGCTATGCTATCTATTGCTCAATATAACCTTCATTCTCAGAGAACGCTTCAAGATCGTATTCCCTAAGGATTGATGATTGATGTTCCTTTTCTCTCATTTCATGAAGCTCATTCATGAGAAAAAAATATAATCTTGTTCTGACTTGAGCACTTGCATGAAGGTTTACTTTTCTAATACTTCTAGGTAAATCTTACTGGATTAATTAGGACTTGATTTTTAGAGTAATTTGAATTCATAGCAAATAAAAAAGGAAAGGACAGCTATTTCTCATATACCTTCTTTGATCTCCAGATATACGTAGTTCCTTTTATGATCAGTAGCCCCTTTTCTTGACAGTTGATCCTGATCTAAATTGTTGTAATCAAAGTACATGGTTCACTCTAGCACATTCCTTGGATGAATAGTGTATAGTGACATGTATCTAGCAATACAACATTATACAGAACATTTTACCAACCCCCAAACTCCTAAGCTCCTTCTGTTCATCCCTCCCTCAGCCTATTTCTAGGAACTCTTCTTGTTCATGTATTAATTAAGTTTTGTCTCTTTTTTTGCCAGTCCTGGTCTTGAACTCAGGGCCTGGGCTTTGTCCCTGAGCCTCTCTGTGCTCAAGGCTAGCATTCTACCACTTGAGTCACAGCACCACTTTCAGCTTTTGTTGTTTTTGTTTATGTGGTACTGAGGAATCAAACCCAGTGTTTCATGCATGCTAGGCCAATATTCAACCACGAAGCCACATTCCCAACCAAGTTTTGTCTTTTCCAAGATATTATGCACAATTGACTCCCTCTGTCTTCCAGTGTCCTGTTTACAGATTCAATCAAGTATGGATGGATATTTTTTATGTCAATACTGAAAATATGAAGACATATTTCTTGTCCCTATTTCCTAAAAATTCCAGTATAACAACTCTTCGAGTGATGTTTACATTGAATTAGCGCATAGGTAATCTAGGAGTGATTCAAAGTATATTGCAAGTGGCTCAAGTAGCCTGAAACAAAAAGTTTGGGGACCAGCCTAGGCCCTGAGTTCAAGTGCCAGGACCAACACACATACCAAAAATAATTTATTTCCAACATATATGTCTCAATTGCTTTTTATTCTGTAAATTTATTGTAGGCTTTTGCTTTTGTACAAAAAATATTTGTTGAATTCATTTCAAATTATTGTAACCCAATTAAAATATTAAATATTAAAAAGTATATAGCAGGATGGGGATGGGAAGGTGGCTCAGTAGTAGAGTGCTTGCCTTGCATGCATGAGGCCCTAGGTTTGATTCCTCAGCATCACATAAGTAGAAAAGGCTGGAAGTGGCACTGTGGCTCAAGTGGTAGAGTGCTATCCTTGAGCTGAAGAGCTGAGGGACAGCACCCAGACCCAGAGTTCAATCCCCATGACCTACCAAAAAAAGAAGAATATATAGCAGGATATGAATAGATTATTTCCAAACACTTTATTATTTTTGTAAAGAATTTAAGATTAGTAAAGTTTGATATTCACAAGAAGTCATGGAACCAATCCCCTGGGCATACTTTACTTGGAGCCACATGATATGTATTATCTTTCACATTTATTTGTTCAATAATAGTTGATTTTTCCATGTGTTTAAGGTAATACATCTATAGATTTGTTTTCGAGTTGTAGGGTTTGAACTCAGGGTCTGAGCACTGTCCCTATTTTTTTTGCTCAAGGCTAGCATTCTCACATTGACTCACAACCCCACTTCCAGTTTTCTGGTGGTTATTTGGAGCTAAGAGTCTCACAGACTTATCTGCCCCAGATATCTTCAAACCCTGATCCTCATATCTCAGCCTCCTGAGTAGCTAGGATTATAGGGGTGAGCCAACAGCACTTAGCAATCATTTCTTTTTTACACTGAATAATATTCCATTGAATGGATGTAGTATAATTATGTATTCATGTATTGAAGATAACTTGGTTGCTTATAAGTTCTGATTCAGGCCAAAAATAAGTAAATAATCTGGTCTATCTATAGTATAAATTTTATAGCCATCATTATCAATTTAAACAGAATGAACATTTCGTACCAATAGCAGTGAAAATATATAACATAGATTTGACTAGGGACTGACATAATTATATGTTACTGCCCTGAAATAATTAGGAACATGTTTAGTGTTTAGTGCTTTGGTATTGCTGCACACCAAATGAAAATGTTTATACTATTCATCTTAATGTAGTAGAACTCATGTCTCCCAGCAACTGAGGGAAATGTGTATAGAGCTAGCTGTATCAATAAGACAATGGAAATGGAGTGAGGGGTGAAAGGTCAATAACATGGAGAGTTCAAGAGGCCTGAGAAACTACATCTATAGGAACAGTTTTATACACAAAGTCTAGTGTCATTAATCATACATAGATAAATCCTGGCTACTTTATCCACTTGGCTTTGATTACAGAACCAAATTTGTATATATGAAAGCCCTGGTTTGTATAACTTGCAGATTTTTGTGGCATGGGGCAAGGATAGGGAAAGATAACTGCTAAAAACTCTCCTAAGGTGGGATTTCTAAAAAATTAAACAAGTTTTGATGTGTCTTAAATGAGAGAGTGCTTATCTAACAAGTATGAGGCCCTAGCACTAACATTCATTATTTTCTCAAATAAAAATCAGCATGTTTTCAGGGAAAGAACATAAGTGTCAATCGGATGAAAACAGCAACAAATTCTTATCCTTCTTTCTGTGTCTCTAATGAGAAGTAGGAGTGATACCTGTGCAAATCCTTAAGTGCATATTTTATATCCATGGAAACAAGTGATTGAAGTAGCACTTGTCTTCCATAGGCCAATGACTAGGATTGCACAGGTTGGCATTTTATTACTAAAATGGGGAAGGGAAAATTTGCAAACATTTAGGGTTTGTTATTGCCATTTTTGTTGCATTTTTTCCTATCTTTTCTATTGGATACTACTGATTCTATGTGAGAAAGGACATCTTTTAGTTGATTTTTTCCCCAACCTGAAGTTTCTAATCTTTGAACACAATATTTAACAGTCACCTTTTAAACGAATCATTGTAAAATGCGTTTATATTCATTCATTGCTATAAAGTTCAAGGGCTCATCATTGCTTTAGCAGGACAGGGACCTTGCACCAACAGTCAGGTGCCATGGCTACAGACTCTGTATTGCAGAGTCATTTATGACACCAACCATGAGAGATCAAATGTCCCTAAGGACCCCAAGGAATCTTTCCAGACTCAGTTTCATTTGTACAAGGTATTTGTCACATCCCAAGGGGTAGATAAAGCACCCAAATAATGTCTTAACTTCAAAATGTCTACACTTAAAGAGAAAATGGTTGATGAGCCCTTACTACCTCATTTACCTTACAATATCTTTGGGAGTTACTTGCTGAAATCAATATAGAGAATTTGTTGAAGGGTTGCTACTCAGTAAACACTCTTAAAGACCAGGCCGACATGATTTTTCATGTATTGAATGACATTTCAAGTTGGAGGGATTCTTTTCCCTTCCAGACTGCCCAGCATGTCATGTTTGCATTTTATTTGATGTGTAGGATTCTGGATCGCTACGTTCAGGAGCAAATTCCTGGTGCGAAGGTTGTGGTGGAGTCCATTGGTGCTCGCCGACATGGAGACGCCTTTTCTCTGGAAGATTACACCAAATGTGACTTGACCGTCTATGCAATCGACCCCCAAACAAATAGGGCCATAGACCGAAATGAGCTTTTCAAGTAAGTACTTCTTATTTGATTTTAATTTTTAAATTATATTTTTATTATCTTTGTGTAGGTGTTCAAAGGAGTTGGCATGTATCAAATCCGCCTTAAGTACAATGCATTTGATGGATGTCACCTCTTTGATTGTTCTCCTCACTTCTAAACCCAAACCCTTCCCTTCAATTTTCCTAGTTTCACAGGGCATGAATACTTCTTAATGCCTATAATATTTGTAGGGTTACAAAGCACCTGCAGTTAATTCGAATTTAAAGCTATGTTTGAACATAAAGTTCAAAGCCCAACAAAATGTTGTTGAAAGTTAAAAAAAAAGAAATAAAAAAGGAAGCAACAACACTAACAAAAATCGAAGTCAGTCCGAAGGTCTTTATACCATCTGTTCAGACCCAAACATTTGCTCGTTGGTATTCAGAAGGTTTGTTCCCACGGGTCCATTATTTGTAAGAGTCAGGAGCAGCTCTTTGGGATGATCTTTTGGTCATTCACTTGCCCTGGATATTTGAGAGAAAAATATGGATTCTAACAATAGCATTTCTCCTGAATCACTATCAGTAGGCAAACAGTGGTAAAAAGAAATACAACTTTCTTACAGATTTCTGAAGCACCAAAAGTTAGTCCCAGATTTCCTGCCTTGCTTTTTCCCATAACTTTTGTGATATATAATCCTGGTGTAAACCCAAATCATATATATATATATATGTACATATATATATATGTACAACACTCAAATAAAATGGAGCTAAAATATGAAGATTCCTCAGAATCTAAACATAGAACTACTTTATGATCTTGCAATACCACTCTTGCGCATTTATCCAAAAGATTACATATCAAGATACTTTCAAGACAGTTACATCATAAAGTTTATTGCTGCACACTATTTACTCTCTGCAGCCCAGGTGTTGCTGGATTGAGAAAATGTGATCTATGCATATGAATTTTATTCATTCATTGCAAAAAATGATATATTACATAATTTGCAAAAAATGGAGAGATCTGGGGAAAATTCTGCTAAGTGAAGTTCAATCAGGCCCAAAGAGACAAAGGATACACTGTCTCTTGTATGTGGAAGCTAGAGCTAAGTTATACATGCAAAAGTAAACACCAATGGGGTTGTATCCAAGCATGTACACAAATATATTAAGTGAAATACAGTATTTACAGGGGAAAATTAAAAAATGTAAAAACAGTTACAAGCGATTGGAATTCAAGCACTCTTCTTTTTCCTAAGGGGGGAGAAATACAGTGGTACTTGAAAGGGGAGGCTACAGAGGAATGAAGAGGGGATCTGCAATAATATTCAGTTCATATCTTCTGCAGCTAGGAATGTGGAAAGGACATGTTGAGGGGAGTGTGGGAAATGAGGGCTGATAAGGATAATATACATTGTACTTATGAACTGACTTGCTGAATGGTAACTTCTTTGCACAACTATTTAAAGATAATAAAATGGTAATGGTGGATAAAGAAAATAAGGAAAAAATAAAATAAAAGGAAAGTAGCTATCGACAAATAAAGTTACTACATATTTTCCATTGGATGCTATTTGAACAATGATTATTTCCACATAACCTGTCACTGGATTCTGCTTTCCTCTGGTGACACCTAGCGTCCAATAGGATTTCAGATGGACCATTTGTCTTTTAAAAGTTTTTAAATTTATTATTTTGTCTGTTATAGGCCTTGAACTCAGGGCCTGGGTGCTGTCCTGGAGTTCTTTTCTTTAAGGTTAGCACTCTATCACTTTGAGACACAGCTCCACTTCCAGATTTTTAGAGGTTATTGTAGTTAAATGTCTCATGGTAACTTTTCTGCCTTGGCTGGCTTTTCACAGAAGTCCTCAGATCTCAGCCTCCCGTGTAGCTAGGATTACAAGTGGGAGCCACCGGTGACTGGCTGAAAGGTCATTTAAATTAAGGGAGGGATGGGTGAGAATATTGAAAGGGATGAAATTGATCAAGATACATTGTATTCATAATCTGTTCTGTTAAATGGCAACTTCTTCATAGAACTACGTAAAAGTAATAAAATCCAAAAGTAATAAATAAACAAATTTTACAAAATAAATTAAAGCATTCAAAATGGAAAAGATATTTATATGTGACCTTATGTATGTATTCAAAGGTTATATGTCTATGTATGCACACATACATATATAATGTACATACAAGTTCATAATTTCATAATTTAGCTTTATATTTAAAATCAGAACAACATATAAAATTTTCCATCACTAAATTTACATATTTATTCACTCTATTGTGGTTGTACCCATATTTAGGGAATATATATTCATGTTTTATTAAACTATAAATTCTGAATTAACTTCAACTCAGTTAATTAACAACAATTCTCTGCTCTTATTTTAGCAACAATGAAGTAGAGATTTAATATTAATGTAGCTTTAAAATAGCCACAGTGACTGTATATATTATGTGTATTAGAGGTAGGTAGAGGAGCTATAAATTATTAAAGTATTGCCTTGGGGATGTTCTTCTTAAACATTTGAGCTACTCTATGGGAAAACGCTGTACTAGTTTAAACCTTTGGATTGGTTTTCAGGTAGTTTATAACGAAATATACCTATATGTATACTATGTGTGTATATGAAAAGCATCTACTCTATAGTAGCAGAAGTTATGAAAATGTAGCTTTTAACAATGCGCAGGTACAGGAAAACATAGTTTATTACCTAATACCAAGAATAATGGAAGTAGTCTTTCAATTTCCCCTTATTCTGAAATCTTAGCATCTGAGGATTTTACAGTTCTCATAGTAAATTAGAAACCAAATTAATAGTTACACTAGTATGTTCAAAATAACTCTCTTTTTTTGGTTGGTCATGGGGCCTGAACTCTGGGCCTGGGCACTGGGGCTAGGCTCTTCTGCTCATGGCTACCACTCTGTCACTTGAGCCACAGCGCCACTTCCAGATTTTTCTTTTTATTATTATTAGTAGTAGTAGTATTAATAAGTTTTTTATTGTGAAAATACCTTACAGAGGGGTTACAATTACATGAGCAAGGTAACGAGTACATTTCTTATCAAGCATTGTTGCCTCCTCCTTTGTTTCCCCTTCCCATCCCTGCCCTCCCATCGCCCCCCCCAACCCTGCCAAAGTTGTAAAGTTCGTTTTTTGACATAATGTCTTGTACATCTCATTGGTGCAATGGGTCCACCTGTATCCCTATTTAAAAAATTTGTTTGTTCTCTTCCCCTCCCCAAATTATACCAACATCAAAAACAGTGAAAACAAGGGTTATGTGGGGGAGTGGCATACAAAGCAACAAAATATCATCTTATAAATATGTTAGAAACAATAGCAAGAAAGAAAAACCATTCCACTTATGTGATGTTGAGGAATCAAACCCAGGGCCTCATGCATATAAGGCAAGCACTCTAGCACTGAGCCACATTCCCAGCCCCCTCACAATAACTTTTTAAATTAGGTTTCAATTATTTTTAAAAAAAATGTTGTAAGGATTTGGAGATCTGTATGACTCTTAATGATATGCTAATACTATGCATATTTTGTTTTGCATACTTACTGATATTTGATTTTTCTAATTTTACATGTGAGTTCATTAGATTTTGTAGAAATTATAAATTGCTTTTCTCTTGCTTTTATTTCCTTTAAACTGTCTTATTAGACCCCACCCCCCATTTTTTTTCACTTTTCGTTTTGCTTTTGTTATTATCATTGTTTTTTCTGCAGTATTCTAAATTATTCTCTCAAAATATTTAAATGCCTTTATTGGAATATAATTACATCCATTAAAGTGTTTAATCTAATGGTTTTTAGTAGATTAATAGAGTTTTGCAACTATCACCATTAATCATGTTTACAGATTTTTATAAACTTAACAACATTATTAAAAGAAAGGGAAATTGATAAACACTAGTCATTACTTTTTCCCTAACCTCAACCATAATTATCAGTAATCTAATTTCTACTACTATATATTCAAAAGTTGTAGATAAGTTTAAAAAATATTCCTCTTAGGTAATAGCTGATATTTTATACTGTACTTCCCACCATGTATAATCTATATAAAGAATAAAATCCCTATAAAATCCCAAAATTATTCTTAATTGAGATCAATAAGCATACCTTGAAATTCCTATGAAACTACAAAAGACTCCAAATAGCCAAAGCCACGTTGAATAAAATGAATAAAGCCAGAGGCATCAGACTACGACACTTCAGAATACCCTATAAAGCTACATACTCTGGCATTAAAAAAAATGGCAAATGTAAAACACAATGTAACATAATACTGAGCCCTCGAATAAAATTTCATATTACAAACAATAGCTTTCCAAAAAAAACCCAAGAATTTATACTAAGGGAAGGAGCAATCTTCTCAGCAAACGTTTATGGGGAAGCTGGGCTTCCTCAAAAAATAATATTCATTTTTATTTGTTTTTCACCCTGGGAATCTAATTCTCATAGATCGTAGGTACTCTCTTCCATCTGCCACTTTCAAAGCACCTTCTTATTTTTCTTCCTGACATTGTAGTTTGGGTAATTTTAATTACTATGTTTTCAAGTTCATGAATTCTTCTGTGTGAACTTGTTGGTGAGTTCACTATAAAAATATATATTTAAAAAAGACCAGGTCCTATTCAGAAATATAAGTATATACCAAATAGCTAAAATAAAAGTTTTTTAACATTATAAAAAGAAATTCTTCATCTTATTTGGGGAGCGGAAATGAAATAACAAAATGTTAAAATAAGGATACAGGATCTTGATATATTTTTTAAAGAGCAATTCATAATATCCCATTATATTCTTTCCTACCAATTCCAAGACTCTACTGAATCTCCTCATTAATGCAAACATATTGTCTAATTCCCAGTGGATTCTGTAATTTAATAATTGGAGGTCTGTAAATATTTTTAAGTTATCTTGGACTTCTTATATTAATCTGTCATGGATGGGTGAAAGGGGTGACATTGAACAAAATGCATTTTTGAAATAAACTGCTTTGTTGAATGACAGTTCCTTTGTATTAATACTTAGAGATAATTTAAAAATATACTTTTGTACAAAAACTGCTTAAAGATAATAGTAAAAAGTAATATTTTTAGTCTTTGTAATCAGTATTGTAATGTTTTCTGTTGACAGAACACTCGTCAAGACACAAAGATATAAAATGTATGAATATATTTTTAAACAATAGTATATAATTTAGGATATTATATTTATTTCATTAGATTAACTTTGTAAGAATCTCAACATAGTTCAATGATATGGATAATCAGTTTTCTCTAGTCTTCAAGAAAGGGTTATTGTCACTAATATTTGTTACACTTTTCTGACTTTTCTGTATACTTTTTGTTGTTGTTGTTGTTGGTTGTGGGGCCTGAACTCTGGGCCTGGGCGCTGTCCCTCAGCACTTCAGCTCAAGGCTAGTGCCCTACCACTTGAGCCACTGTGCCACTTCTGGCTTTTTCTGCTTATGTGGTGCTGAGGAATCGAACCCAGGGCCTCATGCATGCAAGGCAAGCGCTCTACCACTGAGCCACCTTCCCAGCCCATGTATACTTTACATAATAATCAATACTTCAAATGAGTTTGCTTTATTAAAAGTGTTAAGACTTTATGGAAACATACTTTATATTTAAATGTTACTTTCTCCTTTAACAGCATTTATTTTGCTATTTATTTAACCATAAAGATTTTTAGATGGAAAACTACTCGATATCAATAAAGACTTTCAGCCATATTATGGAGAAGGAGGACGCATTCTGGAGATCCGGACTCCAGAGGCAGTAACCAGCATTAAAAAGCGAGGAGAAAGTTTAGGATACACAGAAGGAGCTTTGCTGGCTCTGGCCTTCATCATCATCCTCTGCTGTATCCCTGCCATCTTGGTGGTCTTAGTCAGCTACAGACAGTAAGTATACAAGGATGCTTAACATGGATCATTTCACAGGAACATGTTCAGAAAAACCATACCTGGTAATGTAGTTTTGTAGTTACTGTGTAAACCTTCTGGGATTGTCATTCTTCTTGAACCAAGACACTTTGTTCAAGAAATGACAATGCAAACTCATTTCTCACAGATGGCTCAATGTTTCTATGCCTCTACTAGATTTCTATCTCCTAAGATTAGTACATTACAACTTGTAATTTTGTTCTTTCCCTTTTTAAAGAGATCGCTAAAGAATGGCATGAAGTATCCTGGCAAAATGTAATATCCTATCCAAATGCCATTCTTCCCACTTCCAAAGATAGGTTTATATCCTCCCTACATTAGCATGTTAGGTTTTTATCAATACATTAATAGTTTTGCACAGAGATAGAAATGAAAAGTCACAATGGAACAGGTATGATGTTCCATGTATTTGCCTTATTCTTGGGCAATTCCACAGAGATGGAAATGAAAAGTCACAATGGAACAGGTATGGTGTTCCATGTGTTTACCTTATTCTTGGGCAATTGCTAGAGCCTATCTTTCAATATCTGATAACATATTTAAGCTGTGCAGACTTTGTGTTTTTCTATTTTCTACGGTTGAACACAGGCATTTACTATATGTATATTTTAATGTCACTTTTATACCTTCTAAAGGATTAAACCAATTCTTAAACCAATAATTGAGGTAGGTTAGGAATAGGTTGGATTTGACACTAAGAATGGAAAACTTTGTGATTGGGAACTATGAATTTTTTTTTCTGGAATTAGCTGCCAAGGCTTTTTTCTTTTTTTAAGAAAAAAAATTATTTTTGTTGCAGAGTACAGAGGGGTTATGGTTACATAAGTCAGATAAAGAACACATTTCTATTTGAAAAATATCGCGTCTTCCCTGGCTCTCTACCATTTGTTTCCTCTTATCCCACCCGCAAGGAAAATGGGGACCAGTTTAAGAAGGAAGTAACTGTGCCGATGGTTAAAACAAAAGAAAAGAAAAGAAATAGCAAATAGATAAATCACACATATTACTCAAGGTAACAAATACAAGAGATAATATTAGGGCTGCTTTTCATCATATAAAGACATTCAGGGAAGGTAGTATGATATTTCTATATAACTGCTCTCTTCGATCAAACACTGACAATTTTCATTCAGATTGAATAAGGCAATATAACTCACATCTGAAAATTTTAAAAATATACGCTCTGCCAGAAGATAATTTAAGAATATTTTAAACACAAAATCAATATAAAACTCTTAATATAACAATTAGGCTGACATATTGGAGTTTATCCTTTAAAAATTTAATTGATGTATTAAATGTAAATCTATAAATGAATAAATGAATAAACAGTACTGAATATATTTTGTAAACCTTTAAGTTATTGTATATAATTAGTTTTCACATGTATTTTGTATTACATTTCTCCCTTTCACTCAATTATTTCCTAAAGGGAGTATCATGCTATCCATAAAAGTAGTGAAAAAAATTCTTTGGCACACAAAGTAAGGATCAAAACTGAAGAATTATGGATGTCATAGTCAACAGACTAAAATTCCACAAATGCTAAAATGCTTAACATATAAACATTTTATAAAGGAATTATTCAGTAGCCTTTTAGTTAGTATGTATAGATTCAGTTTAGTTGTGGATTCTCATAGATTAAAAACATTAAATAAATTTGTCCCTGCTTATTTATCAAAGAAAATTTCTAATATTTAAAGATTTAATATATACTTGTACATTCTGTCTATAAATGAAGTAAAAAGGAGTGGCTATTCTTTTATATTTTGACGGAGTTTGGAATTTTCTATGTCTGGAAAAACAAAAGCAAACAGAATAGAAAAATATGAAAAGCATGATTCCAAGAGTGACCTCCTCCAATTTTAGCTTCAGCTTCATTGTGAAGCCAAGGGTTTAATCAGGGATTGCTGCAGGACTAACTCCCTTCAGTAAACCACCAACAAGATAATTAAAAAGATCCAATCATCTTCAGTTTTTCCTTTCTCCATTAAATTAAAAAAATCATATCTCTGTGTTTAATTCATTTTTCTTATTCCATTTGGTTCATTCATTCATTTTCTGTAACAAATATTTAACAGCTTCATAACTGCATTGAAAACGAGAATGTGCCCCTCTTTTTCACTGTCTGATTGAAATGCTTAACTTCCTTATCATGTCCTTAACTATGTCATGAGTTTAACTTGAAAATAATTCACAATTTAGGGGAAATCATGTTAAAACAGTACATGTAATACCTCTAATGCATCTCTCTCTCTCTCTCTCTCTTTCTTGCTCATTGCTTTCCCAAACAGGTTTAAAGTGTAAGTATAATTATGAGTGTGTTACTCATAATTCCATTTAATACAAATTGTAGTTCAAGACCAGCCCAAGCAACAGTGTTGAAATCATACTTCAACTGTTAGAGAAAAGGCTCCAGTACAAATTTAAAACAAAGTATCCCAGAATCCTAATTATAATGCAAGAATCACAGAATGTAATCTCTGTTAGGTAATATAAAAAATAGTGATTTTTAACTAAAATAACTTTTCAGAAGAGATGGAAAATAAAGGAAAGAAATCCTTGCTGTGCCTTGTTTTATGAAAGAGATCCATAAACCAAGGAGCAGCTTTCCACCACATTTTAAAATTTAAATTACTCATTTTTATTTGGGTAATTCAACATTTATGGGATGAAAACTGATGATCACTAGCAGTGTGACTGTTAAGTCAGGATACCCATATTTATATTTAGATCGTCAAGCATATGTAAATTCTTTGTGGCAATGTTTCAAAGTTCTTTCTCCTAGCTTTTCATGGAAATGTATGTGAAATATTATATAGTGTTCCTATTATGAAATAATGAAACCCCAGAACTTGCTATGCTATTGAGTTTAATATTGCCATTTAGTTTCATTAACGTGGGCTTCCATGAGTTCTATCTAGCCTTTTTTCATGGAGTCGACATGTTAGAGAACATTGTATGGCAATGGTCCCCAGAAAGGATGATTCTGTCATTTTAGCTGCCCAAATACTGTTATACCAGTATTTTTAAGTGGCTATCTCAGAAAACTAAACCTCCCTATTCAAAGACAGTCAGTAGATATGTGTAAGATTTCTACAATGAGTTTTACCAGACAACCTTACTCTACCCAAGACGCCAGGCTGAGTGCACCAAGACAGCACGAATTCAGTCTGCAATGCCTGCAGCCAAGCCAGCAGCTCCCACACCTGCGCCTGTGGCCGCGCCCCCGCCCCCACCCCCGCCCCCGGGTGCACATCTCTATGAAGAACTGGGAGATAGTACCATGTAAGTACACCTTTCAGGAGATGCCATGTGTTGAGTTTAACTCAAACCTGATGTAAAAATACAGGTTATTTGGATTTATTTTTAAACTGAAAAAGAGGCAAAAATGAAAACTCAAGGGAACTTGAAAATCAATAGCCAAAAATAGAAAAGAAAAAAAGAAACGCAGTACTCGAGTACTCATTTGAGGATGCAGTTATCAGCCCATCTTCAGGGTCAGAAAGACATTTTTCTAAAAAACCTGTAAATAGATTCTGGAAACTAGATATTTTCATGTAGGAGGGAAGAAGAAAGCACATCATAAAATGGTAATTCCCAGTTTGAGATCCAAGACATTTCCCATTTAGTAATTTAGTAAACAAAATAACTTAAACTCATGGACGTTTCTCATATAGTATTTTAGAATATTTCACCATAGTGTAATGAAAATCTGATGAAATTAAAGAAATTCAAGATCTAAATAATGAACTAACACCCATTTCCTTGTTACTGACAGTGATCTATTATTTCTTAACATTCTCCTACACTATTGGGAATTTCTAACTCAGTTTAAAGCATGTATTTTGTAAGAAACAATTAATATGCTGTTATATCAAACATTTCTATCAAATGATGCTATTTACATAACCAACTTACTTTTTGTAATGTGTAGTTGGTCTATATGTTGAAAGTTTCTGAATAACTAATTATGGCCTGACATGGAAAATAAGCAAAAATATAAAAATTAGAATATTCCTAAACTGAATTCAAAAAAATCTATTAACTAGAGTTTAGTGAGGAAAAGGACTAAAATATACCTGTGAGACTTGCATTTACTAGCAAAGTAAGTCTTAAAACTCCTGAAACCCTCTTTTAATGGGGCAACCAGTTTACACAGGTATTTTAATATTGTATGATACACTAATAATATCAAACATGCACTGTTAGATAATTTTTAATACTGATAAATTTTATATATATTCTATTTTAATGTTAAAATTGAAACATAACATAGTGTTTTTACAATAATAATACAATGATCATGCTTTAAAAACATACTTCTTTTGTGTTTTTTTTTTTTTTTTACTTTTTTCCCTAAGTTGAATATAATGGTCTCTTTTTGACTTATTGCTGAATTAGGAATTGAGCCAATATATTTGATTCTCTTTGGTTATGATGCCTACCACTAGCAAAAAGTTTTAGAAAATAAAGCATTAAGCACAAAGGTAAGTGTATTAACATAGAAGATAAAGGAAGGACACATTTTCATTTTAATAGAAACAGGAATATTGAAGCATTACCTGGAATCAATATAGTTTGGCAATGGTAGTTTGCATGTAACAGCACATAAAAAATTATTTGAAAAATTGTAATAAAACAAAGTTAATAGAAGGTTTGCAGTTATATGTTGAGAAGTTTTAAGTTCTATATATTTAATTCTCATTTTAAGAAATGTTTACCCTCTCAAATATTTTGTAGGGATTCTTGTTAGTTATGACAAATGAATTAATTTGAAGTGAGTTGCTATTATTTTAAAAAGAAAAAATCAAAGCTAATTTGAAAACAAAATCTTCACAAAGTTATTTGTTACTTCATATACATTTTACTTCTCTGAAATATAGATCTTAGTAATTACCCATTTCCTTTTTCCAAAACAAAATATCTCTTTTTTTTTATCAGTCCATATGCTCTAAACTGGATTTCATATTTAGGACATAGGATCAGTTCTTAATTATATATAAAAATTATATTTCAGGTTTGAATTAACTAGTTTTCACAGAAGGGAATTTTACATACCAGAAAACAGATTATGATAAATAATTTCATGTGATAATACACCCAAATAAATTCCATGCAATTATATAAAAATGCTAGTAAATATCATTATAATGAATAAACATAAGAAATTTACAAGGTGTGTTATCTTTCTTGGATATACATATTGTGTAAAGCAAGTTCCTGTTAGTATTTTTATAATCATAGCCAATTAACTGTAGTTAAAACTTTTTTTTTCTATCACATGTTTTCTCTTTCTCACCTGTGGATACATAGGCATAAGTAAGTAATTAATATCATTCTCATACAAGGGTATTAGAACTCAAATGTAACAGAATAGACTAAATGCTGTTTTTACTGTATATGAAGTAATCATCATATTTTGCTGTGGGATCATTTGCTTTTACCTTCCATATTCAATTTCTTTTTAGTGTCTTGAAATGGCATGCACCTTATATCAATGTTCCAGTTACAGTATTTGGCCTGCCAGAAAAATAGATTCAAACTCTTATTATAATTGGTTAAGATAGGGAAATAGATAAATGATAGAGAGATAAATGATAGGTAAGTAGACAGATGAAAAATAGATGATAGAAAGATGATGGTTAGATCTTTTAATCATACGTGATCTGATATTAGGCCATAAATAGAACTACATTAAACAATAGCCATGTACTGTCAAATTAAATGATTTTTGACATATTTTCTTTAAAAAAACCTTTCCAATCTGAGGAAAGCTAGAAATATTTGTCTCTTCATTTCAATTGCTTACAGTTTCTAGTTATTTTAAGGGACTTAATATTCCAGGTAAACTTGTGACAGACTAAAAAATTCTATTTTTGCCAAATGACAAATTATATATGTAACTCTATATACAATTTTTTTCCTTAACCTATTACTATTACCATAATTTTCAATGTGCCTTTCTCTATATTTTCTATACAAAATATCCCCCTTTTGTTTTCATTCCTTCTGGGTGAGCAAATATAAAGCTATTACTAAACTTAACCTGTCATTCTCTTTCGATTGAGAGAAAAATTTATAGAAAACTACAACCACCTGCCCTGTCCCCCATAACTTTTCAGAAGGGCAAGTCCAATGATTCTAACAGGGGCACTTCATTTGTACTGTTTGACTTATTCCATTTTAATTGTACCTCAAGGATACTTAAGATTCATTATCCATGCATGAGAAAATCTTGCAATGATATCATAACATTATTATTTTATCATAAACATTTTCATTAAAGATGAGTCTTGACTAAAAATTGAGCTAAATCAGATTTGAAGGAAACATTAACAGTCCTTCTGTTGATTGATATTGCTTATGATGAATTAAATTTGACTGAGGGTAAAAGTTAAGCAGTCGCAACATAAAAAGTCTGTTCAGACTTGTTGCATGACGTCAATTTCTTAATTACATTTTTGAGCTCTCCCTTCTGACTTGGGGGACTGGAATTCTCTTAATCTGAGAAATGGAATATCCTTCTGTATTCTCTTGCAAATTTTGTCACAGATCAGAAAGCATTTTTAGCTCTAGGACAAAATTACTGAGATGAGTGAGATGTAATAGGCGAAGTAAGTGACTCAGTTACAGACAAGAATTTTTATGCCTAACAGCAACTGTCTGAGTAACTTCAAGCAAGGCAGAGGATATGAAATCAAAGGCTACGATGCT
This sequence comes from Dipodomys spectabilis, assembly GCF_019054845.1. Taxonomy (NCBI): domain Eukaryota; kingdom Metazoa; phylum Chordata; class Mammalia; order Rodentia; family Heteromyidae; genus Dipodomys; species Dipodomys spectabilis. The sequence goes on along the minus strand of NW_024870884.1, from coordinate 564,399 downwards.
TGCTTGCAGGTTGGAGAATGGAGATTGATACATGAATGAACTCTAAATGTGTGTGTGTGTGTGTGTGTGTGTGTGAGAGAGAGAGAGAGAGAGAGAGAGAGAGAGAGAGAGAGAGAGTATGCTTTTCTGTGTTAAACTAACAGGAAAAAAGAAGTCGAGATTGAAATTTTTTAATGAAAATCTCTCATGTTAATCACACTTCATAAAATTTCCTTGCTTAATTTTTTATAGAACAGGGACAAGAAAATTGTGTTTGTTTCAATAGATTAGTGTTATTGAGCTTTTAAAAAAATTCAAGTAGTAAGAACCATAAAACATCTTTCTCATGAAAAATTATATTACAATCTGTTTCCTTACGTTTCATTATCTTCTTTTCTTTCAAGTCTTTTCCTTCTCTACCATTTTGAACAAAGCAGGGGAACTAACTCAGTCTCAGAAGACAGGAAAAGTCAGCAAGTTGTGATGCCATTTTCTCCCAGCCCCATTGAGGCACCCAAGCCAACCCCTATAGATGGATCACTGAAGAACATCCACCTCAATCCTACGAGAAAACTCACATTTCTTTCTGATGAGGAAGACTTAAGTGCCCATAATATACTTTATAAAGAAAATATAGATCAAAGATCAACAAATTCAGACATTTCACTGAAAACAGGTTTTGAAGACTCAGGTTTACCCAAAACACAACTCAAGAGCCAATCTCTAAGGGGCTCAAGAGAAAAGATTCAGAGGATGTGGAAACAGCCAGTCAGCTTACCTAGGAGACTGATGTGTAAAGTTCCACACAGAACAGAAACCATAGACCTATTGAACTTGCAAAGCACAAGGCAAAATGCTGAATACGAAAGCATTGAGATGCATCCAAGGAAGAAAGGTAGCAGCAATCCACTGTGCACAACAGAAGATGTAAACTTGACAGAGGAAAACATAAGGCAGAGAGAAACACTGAGCATGCAAGGTACACAACAGTTGAAATGTCTATCTTCAGACTCCTCCTTTTCCTCTTCTTGGTCTCACTTCTCATTCTCTACTTTGCCAACTATTTCAAGAACTGTGGAGCTCAGATCAGAACCTAGCATCATCAGTTCTCCTGCTGACTCTTCCTTGGAACTTTCTCCTGTGAGGACTTGTGCTTCAAATACTCTGGACGTCAAGAGAGACACACCCACGTGTATAACAGACGTTGAAATAAGAAGGAATTTTTTTGAAAATCCTTCCTATGTACCTAACATCTCTCCTTTATCTTCTTCCAATCCTTCTCTGCCTCCTCACACTGACCCTACTCTAGTCCTTAATCCCCTTTCTCTTTCATTTTCTCCTTCTAGTCCCTCTACCCTTCCTCCTCCTCTTCCTCCTACACCGCATCTCTCATTTTCTGTTCCTACTTCTACTCCCCTAACTACTTCTCCTTTACTTCCTCTACATTCACTTCCTGTTCTTCCCCCATCCACTCTCCATCTTCCTTGTCCACTGCCTTCTTCAGCTACAGGTCTAACTACAGAGAATAGTTGTATACCACCTGTTAGACGTACTACCAATACCACAACTGCCATAGAAATTAAACCTTCTACGACAGAACTACCCACCACAATGTGTAATGCAGACACTCAAAAACAACACAAAAGCATCTTCAAACATATTAAAAATTTAGCCGAACTTGAAAAGTCAGTATCTAATATGTGCAGTCAAATAGAAAAAAACTATTCACTCACAAAAATCTCCAAACCTCCGACAGATTGTCCTTCAGAGAAAGCAAATATGGAAACGACATCTGAACAAAAACAAGAGAATTTGGGCAGTGTTTTTGAGGGCACTGAAACACAGCATCACAGTCAGTCTACTGAACTGTAATGTTGCCTTTCTGGTCTTAACTTGGCAAATCCTTTATTCACCATAGTCTTCAAGTTGAACATCAAATTTGAACATCAAGGAAGATTTCACTATCTTAGCCCAAACTTGGTGCAATGCTGTTTTCTTCACTTTTTTTTTTTAATTTAAAAGATTATTAACATCATCACCACTAACTCACATAGTAGATTTATCTTAACTCTTTAAAACTACAAAATAGCATTATTTATCCTACAATTATTTTAAAAGTAAGTAATTTTAATCTATTTTTAATGGGGGAGTTATGGGCAACAAAGTCAGTTATCCAACTTAAACCAAAGGCTTGTTTATCATGTTGGTGCAGTGATTCTACTTTTCCTTTTAAATGGTAGCTTTAAATGAATGTTTTAGGAGAAATCAGACTATTGTCATGTACACTGAAAGTGATACCCTAGATCTTATTTTCTTGAAGCCTATGTATTTGGTAAGAGAAAATACTTACAAAGTAAGATGTTATGTACCTAGAGTTCTAGGGAATGACAGAAGACATAGGGTATTTTTTCAAAATAAACCCCAGGTGCTATCATATGTAGTCATCTGTTTTCTTATGAAAACTTCCTTTACTCTGGCTTGCTTTTATACTGCTATTATGCTTATAGGTCTGATAAATCTTTTACTTTTTGTTTCAATTGCTGTCTGACTCTATTTATTTCTCCTGTGTTTTCCCTTTTGTTCTTTATAATGAAAATAAATCTCAAGTTGTTGACTTTTGTAAGCCATTTCATTTTTCCCACAGGTGTTTAAAGTGTTATTTTATTTTGCTTTTTCACATTATTACATCTCCTTAATTATGTCTTATGGCCTTCTCCTTCAAAAGACAATATTTATGTCCATTTCAATAAGTTTAATATATAACTTTCATAAGAATCAAGAAAGATTATATTTATTAAATGACCATCAATTTTATGTAGACCTTTGCTTCTTATATTAGGCAAGGAAGATAAAAAAATTATACGATAGGAAGAAATTTCTATAGTCATAGTAGTAGTCTTAGCATTGTAGAACTTAACTTGTAGTCTCAACAACATTGACCATGCTAAGTATCACTCTCTTTCCACCTTCTTCATGAAACTTGTATACCGAACTAAGCTTGTTTAGCTCAATTACATACCTACATACTATATATACTTATTTGTACACAAAGAAACACAATAGAAAATACATGATCATCAATTTTTTATTTCTCATGAAACATAGAATCAATTTTATTTATTTGAAATCCTCGTTTTGAGTACAAGCATAATTATGTGTTTAATTTTGGAGTTTTCATACATTAGAATATATAGAAAGAGTTACAGTTACAGATTATACTTTGTGACTATTCCAGGAAAATAGCAGATGATTATGAAACAACTAAGAGTGTCATAAGAAATCCTGTTGTATCTTTTAAGTAGCAAAAAATTTCTTGAAATCTCCAGGTAAAACTGGCATTTGATAGTTACATCTTCAAGTATAGTCATGTAGGTTGGGAGCCCTACAATGTGTCATTTCAAAGTTTTGCTCAACCTATATATGATGTGACATGTATTGAAGGTCTTAATCTGACATTCCTAATTAATGAGATCAGATAAAAACCAATCTGTGAGTCTAATTACTTCCATTAGCCCATCTGCTTCTAATTCTTTTCATCCAAATCAAAAGTAATTTCTTTCTTGGGGTTCTTGAACATGATCTTTTTTCTCTCTTTCACTGAAAAACTTCAGTTGGAGTTTTTGTTGGCAGCTGGTCATATGCATGAGAACTTGTGCTATTTGGCGAACTCTGACAAGGTATTATTCACAACTGTGAGACTTTAATGTGAATGTGTGTTTTTAAGCTAATTTCTACAACCTTTTTGCAAATTTGAAACTTAGAATTCCCTAACAACAAAATACACAGTATGTAAGAAATACAAATATTTTTGGATAAGTACTCATAGAACTATGAAATTGTTACATTGAGCCTTTCTATAACATTTCAATTGTGATTGTATATTTTCAAATTTTATGTATTAAAATGAAACACTTCTACAACTTTGTATTTAATACAGTTTTTATTTTCAGATTATATTTGGGGTTTTCTATCTTCATAATAAATCTGTTAAACTATTTTCTATATGAGTCCCATAAATATTAATGGATACAGAAGTTGAAACATTCTTTCCTGCTCAGTTTGCAGCCCCTACAAAGTGAAAACCAGCCACTAAGAAAAAGAATATTTCTATGCATTTGTTAAGCTTTCTTTAATGCATATGAATGATTAGATACTTCATTTTGAATATAGTAAAGATGACCATATATTTTTCATTACTAAAAGTAAGCACAGTACACACATAGAGTAGAAAATGAATAATTAATATACATTTGGTTAAAAACTACATAAAATATTCACTTAAATAATTTCAGCCACTTTTGAAAGAACAAAGAGAACTATAAATAATTATTCTGTCACATATATTTCTGCCTTTGAACTAAAACAGGCAATATAAATAAACAGTAAAGGGGAAGGGCACTTTCAGGCTAATGGAAACAGTGTGGTTAAATCTATTATTTTAAAACTTTTTGGCAGTTATGGAAAATGATGTTAATGAAAAGAAATAACTAAATATCCCACAAAACAAAGTATCTGTGCTTGGATTTTTTTCATATGATGTATGCAACTTAACTGTCATTATTAAAATTTAAAGAAGAGTTTTCCCTAGCTCTGAAAAAGAATTTGAGTAACAGTTGAATAGACCTAAAAGTTAGCATGTCTGAAAATACTGGAAGAACTTGAATAAACTCTAAAATTCAATGTCAAATTGTGAATAGAATTTTATATCCTTATATTATCTATACCATTATATTATCCATATTCTCAGTTTCACGAAGTAATCCACTATTTTAATATGCTTTTAAATAAGTAGATTTATCTATGATAGCCAGAGATATAAAGATATTCTACAGATTGGTTTATTGGACTTCAGAAACTTGTATTTATTCATTTATAAAAAATCTTCATTACATATATTTTACATTAATGCCATATAGGATGGTCAACAACAGTTTAATAAGTTAAGTCAACTGTTTAACTCAGAAGGAATAGAAAATCCATAATTGATTCACATTGAGTATGTTATACTCTCTTTTCCTATCAAGTTCAGTCAAATATTTCACCATCGCCTAGTACATAAATATTAGTATTCTGTGTTTGGAATGTTTGAGTATTATATGTTTAAAACTTCATTTTCATTCTAGTAAAGTAATTTACAGTGAAAAGTAGCTAATACTTTCACCCTATACTCATGGCATCATTGTTAATATAAACAAACAAAATTATGATTATTTGGAAGTATATGTTTTAGTTGTATAGTTACTTTTTAGCCAGTACTGTTTTCCCCATTTTTTTTTTTGCTTCAAGAGGTATACCAAATAGAGATAATATAAAATATTTTATCTTAATGAAGCATGAGATATTCAAAGCATGTTAGAAACTATTTTGAAAAAAAATAGACTTTGGGGTTGTTTATAGGAAATGAGACTCTTCACTCTTAATTGTTTCTAGTAACAGACATAAAATATGATCTTTCAGTCCTGCTAAAGTTATGAAATACATTTCTCACTAAGACATTTTATAGTGAAAAATCAGCTTGTTTTTATTCAAAATATTTTAAATGCCCCTTATCTTATAGGATTACCTAATCTTAAATTCCAACATATTTAATTCTGATTTCTTTATTTCTGCCTTTCAGGAGAGGTTATGCATCAGAGGTAAGGGCTTTGAGGCACTATGTTCTAACAAGCTTACAAGGAAATTACTTACATAGAACTAATACACTTGCTTTGAAACTACATCACTTTCCTTTTACTTAATCAAAACTGCTATTTCTATCTCTTTGCTATGTTGTTTCTATGCTTTGGGATTTTAAGTCTACTATTCATTCAATGGATGAGGCAGATCAGTTGCTTATATTTTCCAAAATAAATTGCTTTGGTCCTAGATTACAATTATTCAGAAATGTGATATTTTTTAAATTTGTTTTTCAATTACATAAGTATAATTTAGAAGTTGTAGGATAACTTAACTTTTATTTTGTTTACTGCCTAGTCACTATATTAAACCTTGACATATTAAGTACTTTACTTAATTTCAGAGCAATTAGAAAACCCTGAAATAACATGTGGGTTTTGTTGTTGTTGTTGTTTTTAAATAAAGCTCTGGGATTGCTATTCTATTATGATGACTCCTTATCTGCCAAGAAGATACTGGATATTCTGACTAATATGCTTTGACTTGATTTATTGACAATGCTGTTATCAGTGAGTCACTGAGAACCCAGTTTATCTTTTACCATTAAGTTTCTCAGTCAAGCAAAGAAAAACAATACTTGACCTGTTTGGCTTATAATTTAAAATCCACAAATTCTAGATTATATAGGAATCAAGTTGAATGCTTAAATGCATAACTGTTTTTCAGTGATGAACATAATATTCAACAGTTGAATTTTTGTGTCTCTTCCTTTGAAATAAGTAACATAATTAGGCTGAGTCACTAGCAGTTCTGTCATAAAAAGGAATGAGTACAATACCATGTCTTCTATATGTTCTTGAACACATTACTACAGTATCTTTTGTATGTTCTATTCTTCTTCCCAATGGAACAATGAAGTTTATTATTATTGAAGAGTAAAGAGGACAAGATACAGGAAAGTTAAACTTTTAAAAAGAATTATATATTTAATAATTTTTTGAAGCATCAATAATTCTGAAGCATAAAAGATCTTTGTAAAATTCTATTTATTAAGGGTATTAAATTTGATGGTAGCTAAAACAGTGATAAAATCAAAACAAAGGAATTGTTTTTCACTTTGTTATGAAGAATCATCTCAAATATTATTTCCTTTTTTGGTAGTTGTAACATTATTAATGAATCATAATCCCACACAGTTTTAAACTGCTGCCTATTTTTCTTCTCTTTACTCATTCATGTTCTACCTTTTCCAATGAAACTATTTTCTAAATCTTTTTTTTTCTATTTTCATTTCCTTTGGTAGCACCAACAACTGCTGAGGCCTTCTCTTCTTAAACCAGAGGTATAAATTTTCATTTTCTTTTCAACTTCACAAGATCTTTGAATAATTCATTTGATTTTAATTCTTTTATGTCTATCTTTCTTACAAAGAGACAGAAAAAATGGAGAGGAGAAAAGGTAGTTTTCAAATTGATTAATAATAAAATAGTCTTGGTAACACCTATAATCCTTTATATTTATGAGACTGAGAATAAGAGGACAGACAAGACAAAATGCTCACAAGATCCCCTTCTTATTGGGTAGGAAATATGGTATATGCCTGTCATAAAACCTGAGATTAGCTACATAGCAATTCAAGGCAAATATGTTCAGAAGAGTCCACCTGTACAGAAAAAGCTAGAAATAGTTGCACAAACCTACTTACTCCAGAGAGGGAGTGAAACTTAAATAGGATTAGAGTCTAAGTGAAGCAAGCATGAAGCCCTGAGTTCACACTCCAGTATGGGTTGTATATATAGAGAGAGAAAGAGAGAGAGATTATATATATTTAGTTGAATTACCTCCCTACTCCTTGAGAATTGTCCATTTTCTAAATTTGTTGCTTTGTTTTCTGGAAATAGGCATAAAATGACTCATGAGCCTGGTCAGTAGTTATTTTTCTAATGTATAAGAATTCACAGCAGCATGCTTGAAGTCAGGCTTAGATTAAGGAAACCATGAATGAATGAAGAATGCCACTATCTGTCCAGATTCGTAATACTGTTTTGTGGCACAATGATATTTTTAATTGCCTAATAAATGACATATTCTCATGCTGTGGCAGTTTTTCATAGTTATCTAACAAATGCACACCTTATCATTTCTCTGTACAGCTAAAATTCTACACTGCTAAAATAGTAATTTTAAAATACTCATTTTCTTTTTAATATATTTAGGGCATTTGATTTTTCATTGTTGAGTCAGACTCACTATGTAGCTCAGACTGACATTGAACTGACAATATGCCTACCATAGCGAGTGCTGGGGTTATAGGTGTGTATGACTGTGGCTAGGCTAACATTTGATGAGCTTCATTTACAGACACTTAATTCATTTTCTTAAAGAACAGAATAATTTCTTTACCAGAAATCTGGACATGGAGGTATAAGAAAATTCAAGTTTTATGAGATGTTAAACAATTTTTTATGAAAAAATACCACTGATGCAGAATAATCACATTGAAAGTCTAAGTGTAAGTGACTGAATGTATGACCCTTGTCAAGATATACATCTTCCTGCACATGAATTTATTCTAAACACTTTTCATCCTGAAAGTGTCGGTGGTAATATGGAACACATGTTTCTGGCTTAACAAATGGAAAGTGGTCCAGTAATGAGAGTCACAATGGATATTTCCTTTGCATCAATGCAAATGCTTCTAAGACGCAAAGCTAGTTTTATCCTGCCTATGTGAACAGCAGCAAAAAAATGAATTTTCAAAATAATATAGTCCATTTGATAGTCTCATGAAGTCTCTTTTTATTGTAACATTTTCTATAGTTTTCTAAAAAAATATCATATTCTTCAGGTAAAGGGAAATCAGTAGGGTCATCCAGTATCTCATGTTTTATTTAAAGCCCACTCACTTTTGAAAAAGAGTTGCATATAATTTGTCTCTGGTACCATTTCTAGACATGTTCCACCATTTGACAAATTAGTCACATCTCCAGGATTTTAAGAATGACTGTTGGTTTGTTTTCCAGCCAGTATGCGCCATTATTTTCAATGTTTTAATTATTTTGGCAAAGTGAACTATTTTTAACATCATGGAATCCTGAGCAATTGGTTTATAAATTCTCTGGAAAGTACAGTCTTCTGGTAATCTACTAGAGAACAGTGTGATTGTAAAGTTAAATGACTTTAAGAATCCATAAAGTGGCTGAAGACGGTAGCTCATGGCCTGTAATCCTAGCTGATACTCAGGAGGCTGAGATCTGAGGATCATGGGTCAAAGCCAGCCGGCCAGGAAAGTCCATGAGACTCTAATCTCCAATAAAGCACTAGAAAAAAGGAAGTGGCACTGTGGCTCACGCGGTAGAGCTCTTGCCTTGAGCTGAAGAGCACAGGGACAACGCCCAAGCCCAGAGTTCAAGCCCCATAACTAACCAAAAAAAAAAAAAAAAAACCATAGTGTAAATAAAAGTATGTAAAAGTAGCAGATTCCAAGGTGATTATGGATATAAATGTAAACAATGTGGCTGGAGGTATAGTATCAACCAAGAGATAGTGTATTATATGGCAGGATGTTGTACCATTAACTCTATGACTTATGACTTATGGAAATACTGTCCTATTCTCACAGAAACCTTTTTGGTGGCATTTTCAGATTAGGATTGATTTGACAGATAATTTAATCTTTTTAAGTGATGTTGGATAATCTTTGTACAACTAGGAGTCACTGTTCATATTTGTCATTGTCCATAGTGTGCATAATACAATATTTACTTCGTTTCTTTTCTCCCTACAAATGAAAATTACTTAATAAGTAAAATTATTTAAAATTACTTAATAAGTAAAAATAAACTTAAAATAACATAAAGTCGTTCAGGTTATGAATTCCCACACTAAGATTTCAGAGGACAGTGATTTTCCTTAATTCATACTACATCAGTATTAACAAAATTAATTCTCATAAATAGTAAATAATCTATGCCTAGGGTATATCTAGCATAGCCTGCTGGCCATGTAAGGCCTGCATTTGCTATAGGAAAGAACAGACATGTGTGCATCTCAGTCATCTGCATGTGATCCAGAGGTCTGTAGTGATAATTCTGTGTGACCCAGGTATGATGTGATAAATATCTAAATGGTCTTATGCAGGAAACAGCCTCTCTAAAGGGGTTTCTGTGGCCACTTACATTTTTTCCCTCTCTTCCTCCATTGCAAATAGAACACAGTTAACATTTAGTATTTAATCTGCTTATCATATTAAAATAAAAATTCAATAGAGAAACATAAAGAAATCAAATTTATTAGACATTGGAAAGTGTTTTCTTCTATATCTCTTAGGAAAAGCATTTTTAACTGTATTTTGTTTTCTTATTTTTGGTATTGGGGACCAAACCCAGTACATTGCACTAGCTAGGCAAGTTCTTTGCCACTGAGCTACCTCCCAGCATAGAAAAGCATTTTTATATAGGAGCAAACCTTTACAAAATAATTTGTTTGGGTTTAGTTGTACAACCTTAGTCATATCTCCACACCAACGAAGTATTTATTTTAAAAAATTCAATCTGGGTTTAGCATTTGATATCTTAAAATGTAAACTGCTTTGTGAGTTATCACACATTAACTCAAAATCTTAATGAATTAATTAGTAAATAATTTCCACCTGGTGATTTCATTAAAATAATGTTAAAGGAAGAATACCAGGTATAAGAAAACTATTAGAATAAAAATTAATGTCATGATTTTCTTCAATATTAAAGTCAGTTGATAAATTTAGATTTTATCAAATATCAACTTAATATTTGCAATTTTAAAAGTTATGCAAAAGCATCTGGAAACTTTAATAGGTCATCATTAGTAAGAAGTACTCAAGTAAGTTCTAATAATTTTATCTTTTTGTAAAATCTTTGCAGTCAGAAAAATTTAAATATGTATGACTAACATTTAACTAAAATTACTTTGACAGGAATGTTTTGGGAATCATTCGAGTCTGGGTATGAAAATCTTACTTTGAGATGAAATAAGAACTTGTTTTCAAATGCATTTCTCTTTTTGAACAATAGGAGTTATCCATGGAGTCTGGGATTGATCCTGGCCAGGAATATGGACAAGATTATTACAGTTATGAGCATGGGTACATCTTCAGACTTTTTATTCAGAATCTTATTATGATTTATCAGGCATTATTAATTTGACATATTAATAGCATTTATTTTAAAAATCAATTAAATTTATATTTGAAAATGTGTAATATATCTAGCTTTCATTTCAGTCAGGTTTTAGTCATTTAAAAATATTAATATTGGTCATGCTTCTAGAAATGTGGTAAAGTTGTTTTAAATTATTTAAATAGGAAATAGAAGTCAAATATATTTGCTCAATTCCTAAATTCACCAATTTACATGATATATGTTACACTATATTGAACCAGTCTTCCTGAACTGTGTCTAAGAAAAATTTAAAAGCAAAAAAATATATTTAAATGAATATGTAATCATATTTCAGAAGTTACACACACACTCATCTATATATACATCTATGTGCTTTATGTTGACTTATTATAGTATTAGAAATAACTGATTTCTTTTTATTTTGAGTTCTTAATTAAGATGCATTATTCCTTTTTTTTCTCATTCTAGCCTCTCCCCAAATTTATATATGAAATAACTCCACTCTTTTTTTGTTGTTATTTCAGGGTACCATTATGGCAAAAATCTTTGGTTCTCAGGTAGTAATTATTATCCTGTAGATCCATAATTAATTTACAAGGAACTTAACAGATGCTGAATAAAACATCTAATGATTAAATGATGGAGAAAAAGAAAGAAAGAAACAGAAACAATTCACGGTAGATTCTACCCTGAGCCTCTGAAAACCTATTTAAGTTGTAAGTTTCATTACAGGTATGAAATGCCTCAATATGGAAGTCGTCGCCGATTGCTGCCCCCTGCTGGCCAGGAGGAATATGGTGAGGTGGTTGGTGAAGCTGAGGAGGAATACGAAGAGGAAGAGGTAATGAGTTTTATTCCATAAACTAAAGAATAAAATTTTCTGTCTCATTTGGCAAACAGGCTAAACAAAATAGTTTAAACTTGAGAAAGGATAGCTACTACTTGTTTTCCATAGACTCTCAACAAAGATAGCCATTTCATTCCCTAATCTATGGAAGGAAATCAGTCTGAAATAGTTAAATATTTTCACCTCTTTAAAATGTCAAACATCTATGAAAGGCTACAGTAATTTTTTTCTAGAATCGTAAATGTTGCTGCATGATGACAGTATTATGATTGAATATACTTAGGATTACATAATAAAATATTTACTTTGTTTCTTTGCTCCCTACAAATGAAGATTATGAAAAGTATAGTCAACAAATTTTAATTATCAGGGAAGGCTGAATATTTATGCATTATTTTTGGAGACATTCTGAAATTCATATTTGAAGTAACGTTAGTTATTTCAAATTCTTTCCACTTGGCCTGCAAATTATTTGGCAATTTATTTTCCTCAAAACTAACAAATACAAAACAAATATCCATGTGGTTGTACCCTGTTCAAAACTTAAGAAATTAATGGAAACTGATATGTCACAAAGCTTTAAGTTTAATTACCATATTTCCAGGGGTAAAAAAAAAATCCTAAATGTTAGCTAAAGTTGAGAAAAGAAAAAAAAAAGCAATCATGGTTTATCTAGATTACGACAGAAAAGCAACTTTGAGCAGTATAAAAGAAACAAATAATTTTTGTAGTATACGGATTAGAAAAAATAATTTATTTTGTTAATCACCCTTTCTAAACACACTGGAGGATTTTGTAATTGTTTTCTAAAATCAGTTATATTTCTTGAATGAGGTTATCATCTAGAAGATTAATTTGCACTTAACTTTATAGGACAAGGCCACGGGGTGACTATTTCTAAGATAAAACTTCAATTGCATTTTTCACAATTTTCAGGAGAAGCCCAAGAAAATAAAACCAAAAGTTGAAGTTAGAGAGCCTAGTGAGGAGGAAGTAGTTGTAACTATTGAAAAACCACCACCAGTGGAGGAACCTCCATACACAACATGGAAGAGAGCCAGGATATTCCCAATGATTTTTAAGAAAGTCAGAGGCTTAGCTGAGAAAAGAGCTGGCGTTGACCTGGAAGGGGAAGAGTGGCAGAGACGCCTTGAGGAAGAAGATAAAGATTACTTAAGGCTAACTCTAGATCAAGAGGAGGCTACAGAGAGCACAGTCGAATCAGAAGAGGAATCCTCAAGTGACTATACCGAATACAGCGAAGAGGAATCTGAGTTCAGTGAGTCTGAGACCACAGAAGAGGAATCAGATTCAGAGACTCCCTCTGAGGAGGAGGAGAGCTCCACTCCTGAATCCGAAGAAGAATCCGAATCCACGGAGTCAGAAGGAGAAAAAGCAAGAAGAAACATAGTGCTAGCACGAAGAAGGCCGGGTGTAGAGGAGGTCAAGAAAGTCAAAGGCAAGAAGGAGGAACCACCCGAAGAGCAAGAAGAGGCAGAAGAGCATGCAGGAGAAGAGGAAAGCGAATTAGCCCCCATGGAAGAATCTACAGACCTGGAAGGTCGAGACGTCCCTGAGGAGGGCAGCGCTGAATCAGCTTCGGTGGAAGGAGGTGTGGAGAGTGAAGAGGAATCAGAATTAGCCAGTAGTAGTTCCAGTAGTAGTGAAAGTCAAACAGGAGGTCCGTGGGGTTTTCAGGTGCCAGACTATGACAGGACCAAGAATGTAAGCCACCAGAAGTCTCCAGGAGCAAACTCTGAAGGTTATAACACAGCACTTTGAGAGAGATCACAGTAGGTGGCAGTTTTGCCTTGATGAGTGCTCTTGTGTGCAGTGCCTTCTCTGTGTTCTCTGAGGTGACTCTTGAAGGAGAGGAAATTGACTTTGATTGCCTTCTGTCTTAAGATCAAAAACATCTAGTAAAGTGATGATATATATGCAACCCAATAGGTTCATCTGTTAAAAGATTAAAGAAGACCAGTCCTTCCTCTAATTGCAATCAGGGACACACATACACAGCTAGTAAATATTCATGATATTCCAGCAAGATTGTTATCAATGCAATGAGGCATTTTGTGTTACCACTGATGCTCATCTACTGGAATGTGTGACCTGAACATTCATATACATATACATATTTACAAGCATCTATTCAAAGTAATTACTGAGGCAAGCTGCAAAAGATAATACACCAACAGTCTGCTTTCACAATATATGTGTGTGTGTATATATATATATATACATATATATATATATATTTCACAAGGCAATGGCTTTTATCAAAGATATCATAAACCTGTTCAAAGAGGTTGTACCTTCCATTTTTAAATATTAAGAATTAAATTAGAGACAGTTTTAAAAATCAAAAGTTACTATCAGTATTTTTTCTTAAGATATACAGTAATGAAAAGCAGTTATAACAGTTATTTTCTAGATATTTAGCTAAATAATTTTGAGATATGTTTCTCAAAAGAAGAATGTATGGCGTGCTCAGTGCTAGTGCTAATATTTCGTGTATTCCTGAAATGCAATGCTATCTTGAGAAAAAATGCAATGATACCTTTTCTTTTTACTAAGAAGTTTTGGAACTGGGTGCCAGTGGCTCACACCTGTAATCCTAGCTACTCAGGAGGCTGAAATCTTATGATTGCAGTTGAAAGCCAGCCCAGGCAGGAAAAGTCTGTGAGACTCTTATCTCCAATAAATCACCAGAAAACCAGAAGTGGTGCTGTGGCTCAAGTGTTAGAGCAAGTGTTAGAGCTGAGGGACAGTGGCCAGGTCCAGAGTTCAAGCCCCAGGACTGACCAAAAAAAGGAAAGAAAGAAAGAAGTTTTGTGCTCTAGTTGTTTACAAAGGGAAAGTTTAGAAATAACTGTCTTCCAGATTTGTGCAATACTAAGTGAATTGTGCACACCAGAAAGACATTTTCTTTTGAGTTGACAGATTTTTTTTTTTTTTTGTCCGTTGTGGGGCTTAACCTTTTGGGCTTGAGCACTGTCCCTCTCTACCGCTTGAGCCACAGCACCACTTCTGGTTTTCTAGTGGCTTATTGGAAATAAGAGTCTCAGGGACTTTCCTGCCTGGGCTGGCTTTGAACTGTGATCCCCAGATCTCAGCTTCCTGAGTAGCTAGGATTACAGGCATGAGCCACTGGCACCCGGCTTTAAGCTGACAGATTCTAAGTGTGAAGACCTATAACATTGGTTTATTTTTAATTGCATAGACTGCACTGTACAAAAACTATGGCTGATAATAGTAAATAGATCATAAATCAAAATAATGTGCATTTTTAAATCTTCAAAAAATGAAGAATAAAGCTGAGACATGGCTCAAGTAGCAAATCGTTTATCTGGAAAGTTCAAACACCCAAATTCAAATCCTAGTACTTCAAAATAAATAAACAAAAAATAGCAAATAGAATGACTGGCATGGATATAATATACAAATGTCATGGCTAGTAATTTAACTTTTTTAAATAGTTTAGCAGCTGCAATACAATGGTTCAGATCCTTAGTTTAATAAAACAATGCACTTTGCTTTGCCTATAGTAGTTAGGTTTAAAAGCAAATACATTTAATTCCTATCTCAGCAATTCTTTATACAAACATTTCCAACACTAAATCCAATAAGGAGCTGGTGGAAAGAAACTATTATTAATAAGGAGGTCCTTCCTTTCTTTTTCTCTTCTGATTTATTTACCTCGGATTGCTTTCTAACTATCATTGTTTTGGCCCTCACAGGCATTCCTTCGATAATAACTGATGTGTATTTTCCTTTCCCCAGTGGGCGAGAAGAAGAATGATCAAGTTAGTTGTCGATGGAGAGTATGAAAGCAGTTCAACCGGAGAAGACAGCGCTCCAGAGTGTCAGAGACACCGTTTTCACAATCCCACCATCCACAGTAATATCAACGGCAATATCTACATTGCACAGAATGGTTCTGTGGTGAGAACCCGCCGTGCCTGCCTCACTGATCACTTGAAAGTTCCTTCCCCTGTCCGACTGGGGAGACACTTCAAGAAGGTAGACAAGTTGGCCGTGACACATGAGGAGAACGTTCCTCTGAACACTTTATCAAGGGGGCCATTTTCTACTGAGAAAATGGCCAAAAGACCAACTCTGGTCACATTTGCCCCTCGCCCCGTGGTGACCGACAGTACTACAGCAAAGCCTTTGGCACCCAGGCTGAGAAGCACAGTTGAACAGGAATCCATGACCAAGAGTAAGAACATGAAGGAGACTTTGGAATTCCACAGTGACCACACACAGTCCGACGAGGAAGAGCTCTGGATGGGTCCTTGGAACAATCTCCACATACCAATGACAAAACTGTGACCAATTTTTTGAAAGCTACTTTAATTTTTACTTCAGTTTTTAATGAACTATGCTTTTTATTATCACTGAAAAACAATGTATGGGATTTATATCATGCACACAAGCTCAAACTTTGAGTAGTATGCTTTAAAATTAAAAGAGATTTGCACTCACATTTGTATCAATTTGTTATTCCAAGACATTCTTTTCAGGTTGACTCAAGTAACTAATTAATGTATCATTTAAATGTTGAGTTGTTTTGTTCAGTCTTTGATTCTTTCTCATTTTAATAAACAATAAGTAATTAAAAATTCATTCCTATATTTTTGGTTAACCTAGACTATGCTGAATGTCTAGCTCCCAGGACATATTTTTTCAGTAAATTCAATTTTCCATAGGCAAAGTGGGAACACTATTAGAAGATTTTTATAGGTACCAGATTTATATAGCTGTTGTCTATACTCTTGAATTTTTTAATGAAAAATAGAATTGAAAAATAATAGTAAGGGTGAGAATGCACTATAAATTAGTTTGAATCTTGAGCTTACCTTCTATATAAACCATGATAAAGTTTCACAAATTTTCGAAGAACACTTTTTAAGAAATTTTTGAAAATGTATTTATTCCAAAACATACTTCACAATGTTTTTTTTTTATTTTTGGTGACCCCACACCTGTACAAACACTTTATCTAGGTTAGAGATAGTTGAAAATAAATAATTG
Organism: Dipodomys spectabilis; assembly: GCF_019054845.1. NCBI lineage: Eukaryota > Metazoa > Chordata > Mammalia > Rodentia > Heteromyidae > Dipodomys > Dipodomys spectabilis. The sequence continues at coordinate 547,761 of NW_024870884.1, read as the reverse complement.
TTTGAAGCAGCACAGAAATCTTAGTCTCAACAGAAGTTTTATGAGAAGAAAGGGCCAGATGGCAAATAATGGATGAAGAACTACATTTACTATGCAGAAGAAGTATTAGGTCACCATGAAGGAATTTGGCAGGGTTGAGAAGTTATACAATATGTGGAATGCCTATCAAGGCTATAAATCCATTGTTCCCATATCCAATTTGTTTATAGACTACTCTGATGCAGTTATTTATAGACTACTTTGATGTAGTCCAGAGTCAGAAAATGGTTGTCTGGGCACTTGTTTTTAATCCAAGAACAGAATCTCCATTTTTGATCATTGAACAAAGCACAGTGTTTCATCATCAATAGAAATTAAAACAAATGATCTTTAAAAAAAAATCTTGCTTTGAGTGTTGTGTAATCTCCCCATGTAGAAAGAATGAAACAATATAGGTTAAGAGAACTCAGAATTCCATTGAATATCTTTACATATGATTCAGATATAGAATTTCCTCATTTTGCACAGTAATGACCAAGTTCAGATTTCAATGAAATGAAAATCTCTCATGCATGTGATTCAATCACATAAGTTTTAATGATTGAATAATAAATTCTTATTTATTCCCCCTTCCATATGTTTCACATCTTAAAAATAATGTTACTTTCTTACTTTCAAAGTGAATGAAGTATACTAACAAACTTACCGACTACTATGAATGGTCCTTTATTTCAGAATTTTTAAGACATTTGAGATCCAATGCACTAATATTTTATGCATCTGATTTTACTGGAAATCATTGCTTTTTATACCCTTGCTATAAAAATAATCAGTACTTATAAGAACTTGTTAGAAATACGAAATCATACCTCCACTCTCAGATCCACTAAAGTAGAATCTATATTCTCACAAGATCCTTTATAGTTAGTACACATATTACATTTTGAAAAACAATATACAGTATGAACTCCAAGTCTTACCTCTTCAAGCACCAAAGCAATTATTATAAAGAATTTTATACCTAAGTTAGATTAAGTATATTTCCCTACTAGCTCAATCAAAGTTTAATGAACAAAATTTCATATTTTCTTTATATTTCCAGAGCATCTTAACTAACTTCCCATGATACTGTCTCTGCATATAACTTCATATTTTTTTCCTTTGATTTCTGACTATAAAATTTAACTCGTTTTGTTGCTGTGCCTTCACAAAATGTTTCTTCTAGCTACAGCTTCTAATATGCTGGTGGGAAAGTTTGTGTATTTCATTTGTTTTGCTTGGTATTATTCAAAAATCATGAAGTCTGAAATGGAGCGAAGGAAAAGATATTTGTGACTCTCAGAAAAAAATGTGGTCACTCTTCAGATCTGAGCACTCTTCTGGAAATCTAAGGTTGGCAGAAGTCCCGTGTTCTAATAGACTATTTTTAAGGGGTAATACAAACATCAGAGGTTACCTTGCATACACATTTCCACACTTGAAAGCTGATTATTTCAGTAAAAAATAATCATGGGCTAATTCATTTCTTAATGGAGTCAGTATAATGAAAAGCAACATTTTACAAGAAGCAATTAAATCAAGTATTTAACTGGCATATTTAGAAGAAAGGATATAGAGTAGCAAAATGTTATGGAAAAATCTGGACCAGATGAATCTGAACTTTCACTGCTCTATTAATCCCTGATTCAGTATTAGATCATGGAGCACAGGAATAGCAATCATGTATGTTTAATCTTACAAGTATTCATTTGATATCTTTTCTATATTAGTGTTTGTAAAGAAACTTGTAGGTAACTTTTGTAGAAAGTCATAGGAATTTATTTCTTATTTTTATTCCATCAGCACCAGCATTATAGGGCAGAAGAAACGTCAGAATTTATCTGATTAGAATGGATGCAAAATGATAAAACAGTAACATTGCTAACTGTTTGATTTGACTACGTCTGTAAGCCCTAAGAAAAAGGTGAGGGAAAAAAAAAAACAGGGAAATATGGTAAGGAGATAGGATGGCAGGATAAATTCACAGATGCAAATCTCTGTCTCTACATTTGCTTTTTCATTAGTTACAGACCCCGAAAGTTATCATAAATTTGCAATGATAGGCTAAAAACATCTTTTAAGAACACAGGAAAGGAACATTTGCCTTGAATTTTATATTTGATGTATTTTAAGTTTTGAAGCCTTGTTCTTAACAGAGATAAGACATTATTTGCCCTAACAGTTCTTCCAAATGGTAATTGTAGTTACAACAAAAATATTGCTAATAACATGTATGCATCACAAAGCCAGAAAAAAATTTGAATACCAATTCTTGACATCAAAGACATCTAGAAGGAAAATTTTCTTTTATTTTATTATCCTTGTTTAATCTCTTGTTCTGTATCATTCACTGTCTGCACTTGAAACCATAAGTGGGACTTACAAACCACTAGCAGAAAATGCTAACAAACAATTCTCAGGGCGGATGCTTATTGGTGCCTGCAAATAACACAGCGATAAGGGTTAGAGATAGGTTCACAATAATATTGAGGTCCTTTATTTTTTGATTGGCACATTCTGCTTCCTTTCAAATGAGATATGAATTATGTTTCCCCAGGGTTTTTTCTTGGTTTTGCCTTAATTGGTCTTAATGTCTGTAAGTCTTTACTTTTATATTGGTATTTTGTTTCCACTGAAAACCATTTTAAATTTATGGTAAGTTGAGCATGTCTGTTGAAGTCTTGATTACTGTCTATATATTTTTTAACAATTATCAACGTGTTCTACTGCTATCCAATTCTTTATCCAAACTTGTTCTTTCTTAATAAATACTGTTACCATATGAAGAGTCTAAATTACAACGTTTAAGTTAAGATGAATTGTTATACAATTACATAATATTACACATTACACATGTCTCAAAAATAAATTTAGATTTAAAAAATTGATATCTTATTGTGTCAGATAAAGATAAAATCAGTAACTTTTTCCATTTACAAATTTAATACTTTATTCTGATGATGAAAAATGGTTATACAAACTAAGGATAACAACTTGAATAGTAGTTAAAATTCCTACCCACCTGTCCTTTTTTAATTCAGAACTTATTATCATGGAAAAGTGACACTCTGTTTCCCTACTTATTTACATTATTTAAATCCCTTTGTAATCACAAAAACACTGAGATTTTCACTTTATCCTGGCAATTGTTATCATTGCAATGCTAAATAATAAGAAAGTGGGAGAATATGTTATGAATCATAATCAATGTAAAACTACAGTGTGTATATTTTCACATGGTTGAGTTCAGTATTTGAAAATCTCATAATATGTATTTATGTGTCATTATCTTTCTATTTCATATCTATCCTCTACATGCAGTGTTCATCTGAAATATGAGTTTATTTCTGTGGGTGCATACAACTGGCCTAATAGTTTTCTAGTACTGATATAAAATTCCAACTCCCTTTTCTCTTGAAGAAGATAATATGATAATAGGATCATTTTTCAAAAGAACTTCCTTAAACAAAAAACTCTTGTCTCTTTGTTTTTTTTTTTTTTTTGGTCATGGGGCTTGAACTCTAGGCCTAGGCTCTGTCCTTGAGCTTTTACAGCTCAAGGCTAGTGCTCTACCAGCCTCAGCACCACTTCCAGTTTTCTGCTGGTTAATTGGAGATACAGAATCTCACGGCTTTTCCTGCCTGGGTTGGCTTAAATTGTGATCTTCAAACCTCAGCCTCCTGAGTAGCTGGGATAACAGGTGTGAGCCTCCAGTTCCCAGCTCCTTTGCTCTTCTTATATATCTATTATAGAACAGAATTTTATTTATCCATGTATTTCCAGTGGGTAATACACATTCTTGTGCAGACAAGAACTAGTAAGGAAAACATATTAAATATGTTGAATTAATTTAGGCTCTTTCGCTGTGTAACTTGAGACTCATGATTCTACAATTTATTTCATTGGAAATGACACTAATAATATCTACCTAAATTAAGAGGGAAAATTGGAAATCTGATTCTAACATATCTGTCATCTCTATAATGGTGTATGTACTGAATAAAAATTATAAACTTGTCTTTTTATCCCACATCATTGATTTGTCTAGATTTTAATATTTTATTGGCTGACTGCCAGTGTAAAATTTATTGACCTATTTCATATTGTAGATAATCTAAGTTATAAGGATATATGATTTTACTTCTATGATATTGATAGATATATATTTTTAAAAATAAAAGCAATATGTTGTTTTCCAGGTTCTCTTTTCTTCCTTTTTCTTTTCTGGATTATGGAATCGAGCCTCTGAACAATTAAAAATAAAATAATGCTGGATGCTAGTTGATCATATTTATAATCTTAGCTACTCAGGAGAATGAGATCTGAGGATCATGGTTCAAAGCCAGCCCAGGCAGGAAAGACTCTTTATCACCAATAAAAAAAGAAAAAACCAGAAGTGTTGCTATGTCTCAAGTGGTAGAGCACTAGCATTGAGCAACATGAAGCTCAAGGACAACACCCAGGCCCTACGTTCAAGCCCCAGGACTGGCACACCAAAGCAAGTAAGTAAGTAAGTATGTAATTAAGTAAGTAAATAAATAAATAAATAAATCAGTGTTGAAGAGCATCACACAGGACCTGGGGCTACCAGGAAGACTTCAGTGTGAATCTAAGGAGATATTTACAAGTCTGTCTAAAAGTATGTCAAATTTCAGCTTAACACTACTATTGTACCTCTAGGGGATTACTGCACTATCAATAAACATATGCTTTTTGATCCTTGTTATAGAAGAGGCTGATTATTTATAACCAAAATCTAGCTTATTTTTATTTACCCTTTCCCCTGTTTTCAACAGCACTATTTATATAAATGTAAACATTGTTAAAAGTGTTTTGGAAATGCTAGAAGCTGTGAATCTGTAAAGTCTTTATGTCCTCTACTTTTTACTGATCACGATTCTCCTGTTTTGTTTTGTTTTGTTTTGTTTTGTTTTTATTGTGAAAATACTGTACAGAGGGGTTACAATTACATGGGCAAGATAATGAGTACATTTCTTATCAAGCATTGTAGCCTCCTCCTTTGTTTCCCATTCCCATCCCTTCCTTTCCTCCCCCCCAACCCCCACCCGATTCTCCTGTTTTATATGGATAGCTAGACCTGATAGAATGATGATGAAAATGACAAGCCTATTGTTTTAAACAATGCTCATATATTAATGTACTGAGCATAATTTGGAGGCATTAAGAAGAAATTAAGTTGAAGCCATATTATTCATATTTTCACTTGTCTTAATGAACACAGTTCTATTGTTAGAGTACATATATTTTTTAATGTAAATATCCAAAATACTTCTGTAGTCTAGAGAAGTAGCTTTGAGTTTACATATGCCATTATAAATGACCTTTAGAACTTGGCCTTTGATTAATTATTTAATTAATTATTTAATTAAAGTGGAATTAATACAAGAAGAAATTCTTGGCAAGAATTGCAAGAAGAAGTTCTACTGAAAGGGGAAACTATTCTACTAAATTGTACCACTCAGTGGGAGAAACCGAGCCTAGGGATTAAGTTTATAGTTGAAACAGAATTTATGGGTCCCAATCCATTGTCTACCTAAATCCTCTCTGTAAATACAGTCACTAGTAGTTTATATTTTATGGAATCCTAGAAGAGTTGTTATATAATGCTTATAAAGCTTTTAGAATAATCCTAGACTAAAATAAACACTGCATAAATAAAATAATAGGTATAGCAAGGGGAAAAATCAATTTGAGAAGGAAAGAGATCCACTGAGTAACTGAGCCGCAATTGCACAATTTAAAAAAGTTGGAAACCTGCTTTCCTCCATCTGCTAGAGGGTTGTGAGAAAGAGAAGGTGGTGAGATTTATGTTGTCCTCATGTCTCTAAATGGGGAACCAAGACAAAAGAAATGCAATTTGCAACTGGATCCTTATTTGAGGAATTGGGGAACATTGCATGGTGCTTTATGGCAGTACAGACAAGCTCACCATAAGAAAGGCAATAGTTGTAATGGGATAATGAACACAAGATTAGCCCCTTATAGAAGATATTCAGATACACCTCACTATTTCAGTACAGTAATGGGAAAGGGCTTAGAAGAAGGTATAACCTTATGGCTCCTTGAGATTAATTAAGGTGAAAAGTTTAAGGGTCTTAAAGTGGAGTTGGGTCTTAAAGTGGAGTTGGACTCAGCATAAGTATAGCAGAGAGAATTCCAAGGGGAAAATCGTCCTAACAGGAGTAGACATAGATCTGTGTCAGCACAAAACTAAGAGAATAGTTCACAGATTTACTTTCAAGAGACTTTAACACTGGATGTGTATATGCAAAAATGATGATTCCATGTCACATGAAAGCATCATCAGAAGCAAGCAAGGACCCAAAAGGTTATCTCTCTGTAGTGCTAGTGAGCCTCTGCTTTCATGCCATTATGATAAAATATTAACTTTTATCTAACATACCTAGACACAAGTGAAAAGGAGGGAATTAGATGAGCATTTACTCAAAGGTAGATCATTTAAACCAGATAGAAATGAGATACGGCTAGTTGAAACATTTAAATCTCTCCGCTAAGGCTCCACAAAGTAAATGTTCCTTTTTTCTGGTCCTAGACCTTAATGCAGGGCCTGGACACTGTCCCTAAGGATTGATGCTACAGGATAGTCCTCTACCACTTGAGCCATGGCTCCACTTCTAGCTTTTTGGTAGTTAACTGGAGATAAGAATTTTATAGATTTTCCTGTCTGAGGATGCCTTCAAATCTTGTTCTTCAGATCTCAACCTCCTTGTAGCTAGGTTTGCAGGCATGAGCCATGATATTTAGCTCAAAAATATTTGAATTGACTATAGAAAACCTACTCTTTTTCTAAACTTGTGCTATAGTGAAACTTGGAAATAGAGATAATTTTAATTTTATTTGTTTCTTTGAAATAGACTTATGGACTTTCAAATACTAGATTATTACTGTAATATTATCTACGGATCCTTGTAAATGCTTTAAATTTTTACTTTTTTTTTACCAGTCTTGGGGCTTGAACTCAGAGCTAAGCACTGTCCCTGAGCTTTTTTTGCTCAAGGCTAGCACTCTACCACTTGAGCCACAGAACTATTTCTGCTATTCCTGTTTATGTGCTACTGAGAAATTTAACCCAGGGCTTCATGCCTGCTAGGCAATCACTCTAACACTAAGCCATATTCCCAGCCCCAAAATTTTACTTTTAATACTAGGATACAATCTAATTTTAAATTGCATGCTGATTTTTTCCCACCAAATCTTTCTCCTTTTCTCTTTAGAAAAACACACACCTCACAAAGCATAATCAAAGGTATACTCAGTATTGTCTAAAATGTTGTCATAAGATAATTTGCATTTTGACCACCTCTAAAATTATAGATTGTTTGCCATGGAAATTTTATTTGTTCATTTATTTAGTTCTTATTGATTGTTCTTCAGAATTAGTTATTGCATTTGATGTTTGGATTAGACTCCACAAGGAATAAGAAATACCTCCAAAAAGCTTTGTGTCTATGCCAGTATACAAACTGTATTACATATTTTGAAGGAAAAGAGGAAATCAGATACAGTTCATCATTGCAGAGTACAATCTCCTTCTGGGACTTGTAAGCTTAACTCATCAATCTGATAATTTATAACCATATTTTTGCACAATGTTAAATAATATGTCAGTTGCTGTGATAATGACAAATACAAATATTTTGTTATAATGTTTTTCTGAGGGTTTTATTAACATTGATCCATTTAACTGAAAATGTCAGCACT